>NC_139965.1:29658557-30051057 GCF_963993115.1 Abramis brama
TCCCAAGTTTCTTGGACTAACGGTGCCATCGGACAGTATTATCCATGTGTCTGGAGGGCTTAATTTCATTTAATTAGCCAAGCTTTGAGAGGTTAAAGTGTGTTCAGATCTCCCAAATGACCGGCAGCGCTTAATTTGAAACGCAAAGTGTGGATTGATGGAGGTGTATTTGAAACACTGAGAGCGGGAACAACATTGTGTTCAAATCCAGCATCCGAGTGTATCTGTGAATGTGTATCTGAGCGGAGAACATTGTAGCGGAGTTGCTGTTTGCCGGCTTTCTTTGTGTTGCTCTTCTCCAAGCATGCTTGAACCTCGCGGCGCAGGAGCAGTTTGAACATCGCCAAACCTTCCTCAACATCCCAAAACTATGGCCAGCGACCACTACTTATAGAAGAGGATTACTTAAACTACCTAAAACATCCCTTTTACCCTTTCTCTGTCTCCCGTGAGCTGCATTAAACCCGCACTGTTCACCGCGTCCCTCTCATTCATCGCGCCAGGATTGTTGAAGGACAAGTAAAAAATTGCGCCCTTTTGATAGAGCAGCGCTTCGCCGAGAGGAAACATGGATGTATTTTATCCGTCTGCCGGAGGGAATTCTATTCCTGGAGATCCACAGAGCCTGGATTTTTCCCACTGCCTGGGATACTACAACTACAACAAGGTGAGATACGCTGTTAAACCCCCGAGCTGGTGTTTCCAAACTAGAAGCGCAAAGTTGATTCTCTGTTTGGTTCAGTAGATTTTAAATGGCGAGCGGTGTTGTCATTTTTGTTTTTGTTCTGTTTTTGCGACTACATATTGTTTTCAACCAGTTTAAGTAAGATATGGTAACTTTGGAGTGGTTTAATGAAAGGGTCGTGATGTTTTCACTGATTTTACTTTGTAAAGCACCATCATTCAGAGCAGGTGGAAGAGCTACAGCTAAACACGCTCACTTGTGGCAAGCCATTTTAACGTGTATTCCTTAAGATTAAACCGTGGGCCTATCTGTTTTTATATAACTAGTATATATATATATATATTTTTTTTTTAAAGAACTAGTAAGTAGTCCAATAGTGATTTATGACTAATATTATCTCAGTTTCGCTAGTAACTGTTCACTAGATCCTTACTTTGCTACTCGATGATGAAAGGGAACTTAATTGCTTCTAGTAACAAATTGCAAATTTATGTCTGACTAGTATGTTCTTATTGTTGCTGGTACCTATACCAGTAATTATGTATTGGATACTAGTACTTATTTATGAAATAAAATTGCTTTTTTTATGTTGTATACAATGACTCCTCATCAGAGGGTCTACTTTATAGAAAAAATTAAATTGTAACAATTGGAATGCATTTTAGTGTCTATTCAGTCTCTACTAGGAAAACTGCTGATTGATAGCAAAGGGAGGATAGTGAAGTAGCATTTAATGAATAGCTAAACTGACAGAGATAATAGTCATTATTAGATTACTTGCTAGTAAGTTAAAAATAGCGACACAAAAAAATATAGTTTTAAGGAATACATGTTAAAGTGGCTTGCCATATTCCCCACTCTTTCTGTTCTCAGTTTCTGAGTCCTCTGTATTTTCCTTAAACAGTGTTTTGGCAGAGATTTGGCACAAGAGACAACCTTACTCTTTCTTGTGTCATGTCCTTTTTGACTGCAAGTTAGTTCCAGAATCGTATAGGTCTATAGATTTAGTAATGACTCTAATAAAGCAGAGAGATACATGCCTTCAGCAGTTAAATAAGACTTTCAGACAAAAGGCTGTCAGTGTTACAGGACAATGAGTGAATTGTGCTGTCTTACAGACTCTGCATGATATGACAGGAATGTTTTTATTTGCTCCTAGGGAAATAGTTATGTGATTCCAAGATTTTAGCCCTCCCAACAAATGTTGTTGTTTAGTAATTCACAAAACTATAAAATCACATTTCACAGTTTTTTAGACTGGCAGGTGTTGTCTGTTTTAGAGGAGCTTGAATTTGTTTACACAGCTTTACCATCAGAGACTGCATTATTTTGACCATACTGATAGTGTTAGAATTGTCAGTAAAGTCAAAGTGATACAGTAATAGATTGCAAATCTGCTTTATTGTAAAAATAAACAATATGTTGTTACCATATAGTTTGCAAAGAAAACAAAGTTTTGTTTTTAAGTTGTGATTGTTGGCCATTTGTTAAGGTTTGAGTAGAAGCTGAGTTGCCTGCTCTTCTACATTGTTTATCACCTGTCAAAACAATTATATGTTGGTTAATAAATCTAAAGTGAAGTTTTGACCCCAATCCCCCCCAACCCCACCTTAACATAACTTCATGCTGTTTTAATGAACTAATATGAAGTACAGAGTTGTTAATGTCACTGCAAAGACGATGTCTCAGAATGTACTCTATTAAGCACTAGAACCATATTTACTACAATATTAGCCATCAGTGGCAGTGTCCAGTCATTTTTAGGGACCGTCAGAAGTGCTCAGATTGTGTTTTGAGAACAGAATTTTCCATAGATTTGTAATGCATACATTATTTGCAACACTATGAAGATAGTAAGAATATCTCTTATAATATGTTACGTTTTGTTGTTGTTGTGACACCATATTGTTTTAATTTTGATTGTTGTTTTAAATGCGTTAGGACAGTCATCGTACACTTAAGCTCCTGTTCTTACTTTTATTCCAAAAGTCCACAGCAAATTAGCATTGCTTTCAGTCGCCACATCTTTCTTTATATCTTTCAGTAAAAACAAAATGACGGACATAAACTTAATTTAGTGCTAAAATAAAGCCAGAAACTATTTAAGGATGAGATGGAAAAAAGTGGCAGATGGGAGAAAGAAAAGGGGCAGGACGATATAATCATCTCCACTCTGAATGTTCATAACAAAAACAGTTTGAAACGTTGAAACTGAAACCACAGGTTTTGGAAAGGTCAACGATCACAACTGATTTGCAAACAGTCAAAAAGGAAGAGGTGTGTCCCATCAACAGTTCTAATAAATGAATCATTTTAGTGCAGTAACAGATCCGGGTCTGCGGATGTTCTCAAACTGAACTTTAGGCTTACCAGTTAAAGGCCTGTATCCTTGAGGCAGCTATAAGGGGTCTTGATTTGTGTCTGCAGCCACACTGTATGCAGTGGATTCTGGGTAATGAGTGTGGTTTGTGCAGGAGCATTGGGTTTATTAAGCGAACACATGTGTTAGCAGTCAGTGAAATTTACTAGAAAAGTGTTCCTGATGGCTTAAATAAACCAGTGCTTACATTTTGCCGAATGCAATGTGATTTTTATTCTTGGCTTTTTTTGTTGTAGTTTATAGATTTGGGGAATTTTAAATGACACATTTAAATGCTGTTTCTGTTCTGTGTTTGGTCTAGTTTTGGTTTGTATGGATCAACAGTACTTCAATATCAAAGACAGATCTGTCACACTGAACTCAACCCTGCATGTGCTCGCTTTGTAATTTCGTGAGTTTGTGGTAGTATTTACATAATGTCAGGTAAGAGTAATTTGCATTCTAGGTCAATAGTTGTATTTACTCTGATCATTTACAGATGTCCAATAGTGTAATAGGAACGTGTTTTATTATGCAAAGACATTACATTTAACTGATACTTTTGACTGAAAACATTCAAGGTTGTTGTTAAGGAGATAATTTAATGATTACATGTATAATGAGACTTCACATTTTGGCAGGGAATGTCCGTCTTTCTTTTGGTGGTTGTCAGCATTCCTAACCCTATTCACTCTCTCTCTCTCTTTCTCTCTATCCCCTCTCTCTCATGAAAGACATCATTCAGTTATGCAAGAGATGGATGATTTTCTTTGTCCTGTTGTCCTGGAAATGTTTGTGTGTATGCATTTTGAACTTGACATAAACAGATCGCTTTAGAACTGCTGCAAAGTTTTGCACACTAATTCACTCATTGTTTAAATGTAAAAGACTCATGTTGTGCAAATTATACAACTAAACACTGAGGTTTTTTATTATACAAACTCCCTGCATGGAATGACAAGTTGTGTGGGTTTAGTCAGACTGTTTATAGAACAAATCAGAGATTGTTTTGACATACTATGTTATTGCAATTTCAAATGACATTTGCTTTCCTTTGATAGCCAACTATCAGTGTTTACTCATAATTATCTGTCATAACAGTCAGATGTCAGTATATGATTTCTTCACAAGAATTGCTCAGAAATGCACACATTTCTTAAAAAGGAAAATCAGTGAAGATAAATTAATCTGAGGAAAGAAAGTCTGGGTAAAGACAGAACAGGAAGGAAGTGTAGTTAAATGCATATTTGCAGGGGCTGAAGCTGTTATTATAAGGAAATACTGATGATGGGTGACTTGGAAAAAATGTATATTCACTGAAATATTGCTTTAATTTGCTTTTCTTAAACTAGTATTTATCTTATGATACATTCTGAGTTATACTCTTAATAAAGACAGAATCGTTTCCCATATGAGTGAAGGAAATAACTTTTACATAAGCTATTTTTAGGAGCTGGCACTGATCTGATTTATAAGTGTGCATGTAAAATGAGTAGATACAACATCATATAGCAAACTGTACAGACTCTGAAGGATGTAGGTGCTGTTTCATGATTCTGTGCTGAAGACAAAGGCTAGAGGAAATTAAGTGACAGCAATTGAAGCTAGCAAACGACAGCGTTGTCTGCATTCAAATGCATGAACTCACTATTTTACCCAAACATAGACTCTCGTCCCTCAGGTATATAGCTTTTCAATTAAGGCCTAGTGTTGATCCATACAGCAAGGGTTAAGTTACTCCCCAAACACATTCTTACATTCAGATCTGTGTACAGTGATACAATGAACGTACACAGTAGGTGTCATTACACAGGAAGCAGCATAGATCTGATTCATGAGTTTTAATCGATGTAACATAATCCCTCTTTCTAGAGGAAGTGGGTACGTAACGTGTGTTTGTTGTGATTCTGGGGATTTTTATTTTTTTTAATGGTTTCTGGAAATGTTTTGTCAAATGTTGCTGCTTAGTGTCAGAAATAAGAAGATTTTGGGGAAAAAAGAAAGTCTAATCATTGTTGAAAGATAACAAGTGAAGATGGTTTGATGGATGTTTCAACTGTTTGTGTCAATGAGGCCCTTTTGTGTTCTGGATAAGAAATTAAGTCATACAGGTTTGAAATGACATGACAATGAGTAAATGATGACAGAATTTTCATTTTTGGGTGAACTATCCCTTTAACTGCCTGATCGACAGCGGAAGAAAATAGCGACTGTTGGCTGATATGTGAATGATATAGTTTGACTTGCAATCTCCATTCAAGCAACGTAGCAATTTGAGAGCATGAGCACATGTAAGTGTGCAGTGTGTATGAAAGGTTTCTCATTGCTTTTGCCAGGAATACTGATGTATTTATTGAAAGTGGACAGCTTTCATCAGGATATGAATTCACCTGTGTTATGTCCTAAAAAGGGAAACAGATGCAAGGATTGTCATTTGGAGTTGTGGTGTTTGTGGCAGGGTACATGTAAGCTGCTACTGAGTGTTCAGAAGACACTCAACAAAATGATGTGCCAATCACATTGTGTTCCCTTCATTTTCATCTTTGCCGAAGTACTGACCTCTCTCTCTCTCTCTCTCTCTCTCTCTCTCTCTCTCTCTCGGTCTTCTTCTCCCTGTTTCTATTTTCTTGTTCTCTTTGTATTGATCGATTTCTTGAAGTGAACTTAGACTTAATGTGATTTCGCCTCCAGGACGAGAAGTCACTTGATGGTACTAGTCGCATATCGCAGTGTTGTATAACCTACATGGTTATTCTCATTCTGTGCGTGGGAAGTGTCATCATTCAGTGTAAATAGCAATGTAATTCACTCGAGTCCTCCACAGCTAACCATGACCAATGGCCATCTCAGATGCATCAGTGATTGATGGAAGAAAGGTAACCATGCTAGTACAAGCCCCAGGCTCAAGAGCTCATTTCCACTAACCCCTATCAGCAGACTTTTTAATAGTGGCTATGATTGATTTAGTAGCTGGCTAATATGATGTTGTGTGCCTGGGCAAATATGTAAATTTGTAGCTGACACACACCATTAGCCAGGCTACATCACGCTCTTATAAATCATGTCTTAATCCAGAGGTGGGGGACTCGAGTTACATGACTTGACTCGAGTCTGACTTGAGTCACACATTTAAAGAATCAAGTTTTTAACGTTGTTTATATGTCTATGTGGTGTTTTTAAGACAAACCATGTGCAAAATCATATGTCAACACCATTGCGAGTATTTTCTCCTTAAAACTGCAGTGAACTAAAGACAGTCTCAAAAACAGGGTTTGAAATCACCAGTGTTTCTTACGTCATAAACTACCTTGTAACCAATCATGTAGGTGCCGGCGGGCTTTAGCATATCATTAACTGTGAAGCAGGGGAGTCTCGAGAAGCCTGGTCACCCCGGTAGATTTTTCTGTTGATATGAAAAATTGTGTTCAATTAGCAATATTGCGGGTGAATTATGTATATGATGTATATTACGATGTTATGATGAACTATATGCCTTTCTGTACATTGTGACACAGCTAAGTGAAATGTAGGGTAGAGACTTGGTTCTATTTACCATTGATTGGATGAAGGCAGATATGAATAGGAGCTTGCTGTCAATTGCAAAAAGTTGAAGTGGTTAAAAAAGGTTTACGTGGACTAATTGATTGGAGAAGTCCTGTATACGTCACCTGAGAGAGAAGTCTGTTTTTCATTAGAAGATCACTTTATGATATATTTTATCACATGTTTTATATATTTTTTATCATTTGTCACTCCCCTATGGTGATATTTCATTGGAAATATTTAAGGGTCATTCCGTGTCAAATAAACCAAATTTTGGAAATTTCCCCGGCTCAAATTTTTGATTTTGTTGTTTTTTTTTTCTGTAGAAAGATAAACGTATGAATTATCGAGGGGTTTTGTCGAGGGAATTAAACGTATGAGTTTCGTCGAGGGGGTGTCGAGATTTGGAACCAAATTAGAGGGGTGTAAAAATGACTTAAGAAAGATGGCTGTAAAAATTAGATACATTTCTAGTTTTAACATTATTTAAAAAAAAAAAAAAAAAAAGTATCAGCTGTATAAAAGGTGACCTACATTTTTTTTGTCCACTGAAAATGTGTACAATTTAACATTTAAATGTGTGTCCGTCATAGATAATGCTAATCTTTTTTTTCAGACATTTTCAAAATTAATGTTGACAAATAAAAATATGATGTGAAAACATTTATATGAAAACATGAACATATGAAAATCAACACTGCTAGATTATGATGCATCCATGTTTTTGAAAAAGAAACCGTCTCAAACAACCCAGTCAGTAATATTGGGCATTGCATTTGAGCTGAAACTGTGAATAAACACCACCTTGCAGCGATTTGCTAGAGGGTTAATGACCTCAACCAAACGCATCCGATATTAGATTAATCAGATATATACCTAGTACAATTTACAACTTACATCTGCACAAAAGAATGCGCGTGTGAACTTGACCATGCTAGTTTGACTTTGAAAGGGTAACTCCCGTTGTGGATTCGCTCTTTCCTTAACAACAACGCTGATACACGGGCAGCTAAAGCACAGAGAATTTACAACATTCTAATCTATTACAGTTGTGTTCTCATTATAATGTTATGTATATGACAGACTGGCGCTGCACATCTTGCACTAACATGATCAAAGTGATTCCAGGCATCACTGTCTTTCAAATCCAATTTCACTTTATTTCGCCGGTCTGGAAGGCGTGCTGTCTAATGCTTACCAATCAGACCTCATGTACCACCCAAAAAGCCACAATAACCAATCAGAAAAATAGACAAATATGTTTTTTAAAGTCAGTTCGATATTCGTTTTCATTAGAGATGCACCGATTACAATTTTCTAGGCCGATTCCGATTTCCGATTTTTCATTGAGTTTGACCTGCCGATAACGATTTTAGCCGATTACGATTAATTTTTTTTCTAACCACTTTACAGCACACACACATATTTATTTTCGATCTTTTCTTTAACCCTTTCACGCGTAAGTTTAAAATATTCTAACTGACTCCCCCACCCCCAGAGTTTTTTCAAGGCGAACGTTTCCTTTAATGTTTCCATGGCGACGCGTCACGCGATACACCGCAGCCACAATAATACTGTATGACAGATGTGTCGCTTTTATTTCGCTTTTCCTTTTTTATTCAAAATATTCACAAACTTGCTTAAGTTACCATGTCATCAACTAGCCTATCTGATATTCCGATTCTCAAATACGTGTAAGTGAGTGTGTTTGGTTGTTTAAAAACCTTTATAAATAATCTTGATCTATAACATGAGATGGGCGTCGCAATGTTGTCCTGTCAGTCGGATTTAACTTACAGCACGTCAATTCATCAGTTTCTCCCGAAATAAATGCAAGAAAGTGGCCGGTGAACTGAGAAGAATAGAGTAAACTTTATAGTTACTTCCACTATGTTTGTCTGATATGAATAACACATGTCGGCAAATTATATTTGAATAGACTGTTATTGCTGCTTCCACAGACATCAGTGTGTATTTTACAAACTCCAAATGCATTGTTTTACTCGTGCTTATGTGTATTTAAATATCTGAAACCTAAAATAAACATTATGAGGTTGAAAACACTGCTTAGTTGTGACATATGACAGCGCTGAACGCGTCCGACTCTGGCTCAGCGCCAGCCAACGCGCGAAAGCACAGTTTGAATCTGGCAGTTATAAGACGTCACTGAACATTCTAAATGTGGCACCATTACCTACTCTCAGGGGCACAGAAATAAAAATCCCATATATGAAACCGTACCGCTCTAAAGGTTAATCATGCGGCGCCCGAGTGCATTTGACCGGCATAAAATCGGCATATGTCAGACTGACCGGCCGGTCGCCGGTCATGGCCGATCACGTGAAAATCGGCCAATTCCGGTCACCAGCCGATCAATCGGTGCATCTCTAGTTTTCATGATTGATCGTTGCTGTCACGACCGAGTACTTGAGTAGCCTACTCGTGCCCATCCCTACTCTGGTTGAGTTGACATTGAATGACCCATAAGCAAAGTTAAACAAATGACTACTATAAATTTACTATAAAACTAAAATAATGTTTATGCAACACACTTGTGCACACACTTTTTTACTTGGGCATATTTTCTCATTAATTTGCTTGTTTATCTAATCATTTATTTATTTAATTATCACAGGAAATGACGTGCGAAATGTGAATCGTAATTTTGCGAGCTAAGATGGAGTTGGTGATAAAGAAAAATGTCATGTTACAATATTGAAAATATTTCAGTTTTAAACCATGAAGGTGAGCCAGTGGGTGTAAACTTTGCGCAAGAGTTACGCCGGTGAAGAAGTCTCAAACCTTAGTCAGTTATTCACTACAGAAATTGAAAGTAAAAAATGTCAAAAGCTTTCGTTATCTGACGCTACATTAACGGTATCTACTTCAACATATGCTGATACGGTATATAACTTATAAATACATTTATTTTCTTAATATTTCTCTTGTGGCCCATACGTTTCTGAAAAAAATGAGAGAAGTATTTTGTTAAACAAGTTGTTTTTGAAAGTTTATGTTTGAAATAAAGCTGCTTTTCTTTGATGACGGATTATTGCAGTGTTCTGACTTATTACAGACCGTTATTATATCATTTTAATTATATAGTTCATTGGATAATAGATCTAAATGTTTTTAAAACATTTTCAATGAGGAATAAGCTAATCTATCTAATCTTGTATTTTCCTTCCAGCACATCGGTTATGCGGTGATGCGCTATGAAATTTGCAGGGCAAATTAATTGTGATATTTATTTAATAATAATAGCAGCCTTATAATAATAATAATAAAACATTAATTGGAAATGCCATATTTGACGATATCTGGCTATCATCGATAAACAATATCATCATCTATCGGCACAACCGTAAATTCACTATACTGTTTCCTGCAAATGCTCTTCATCTAATTTTCTCAAATATTACCTTTGTGCCTCATCTGGGTGTTGTCCTGCTTTAACTGATGGAGTCAACTTTTTCTTCTAACGCAAGTGAGAGATGTTTGTGAATTTGTTTGAGGAAAGAGTAAAGTAAATGAAGTCTGAAGCGATGTAATCCTGTATTTCTATATGTGTGTGTAACTGTGTGTGTGTGTGTGTTTTTCTTTTTATTGGGAGAGAGAAGGAAGGTGAGACAAAGAAAAAGAAAGGCATCATTGATCCCGAGCTGCTGAAAACTGTCACCAAATCTTCCCCTGAGATTGTGTTGAACAAAGGTTTGATGGCTCCTCTTCAAGACAGGAATGTGCCCCAGCATGCTTAGGGCACAGCACATCTGACAACACATTGTGCCCATGCCAGTTAGCTATGTGGAGAGGGTTTAGCATGTCCTCCTTTTTTTGTTTGGAGCCCAGCCGAAATTCTGATTCTCATCCTGTCCCAAAACTCTTCTCAAATCTTATTGTTGCAAAACAAAGGGTGCCAATCTGGAATGCTGATTACTCAGAAGATATTCCAGTTATGACAATGACTTCTGATAAGAGAAAAGAGAAACTTTTCTATATATTGTTTTAGTTTGATGGGGTCACCAAACATCTCTTTCATGGTGAGCAAGGTAAGTCTTAGAAAGTATTGCTACATTTTTTTCCCCACTTCTTTTGGGGTTATATGTGTTCAGAGAATATTCAGTGATCACATATTATTGTATTATGTATACAGATCTCTTGACTAACAGCTTTGTATATCACTTTTACTTTTATAAATTGCTTGAAAAAAAAGAAATCACAATGAAACTGAAGTAGCGGCAGGTCTTTTCTTCTGTATTGTGTAGTATATCTGAGTGAAACGGACTATCGGAAAATAAAAAAATCTAGGGCGGAGACTTGGTTCTATTCATCGGATATTGATTAGATGGATTAGAATGCGAGCTTGCATGCAAACCTTTGTGGTTAACAAAGGCTTAAGTGGACAAAATGAGTGGAGAAGTCTGGTATACATCACCAGAGAGAAGTCTGTCGTTTCACTAAAAGAACGAGTTAGGTCATTTTAATTAACAATTACAAAGTCAAAAATATGCATGGGTGAATCATTCCTAATAAAATTAATAAGATGCTTTTAGAAAATAGAAATGAATGGATTTTTATTTCATGGTGACTTGATCTGTCAGGTTTCCAGCAACAAACACATTTTATTTTGAGCATGAAAATTATGTGTGATGTGACAGTCTCAGCCAATAAGAAGAAATTGAATGTACAGTTATGTGGATTTTGGACCAATGATCTTTCATGGTGGGTGGAGCTAACCTGCACAGTAGAAATCAACAAAATGTATTGTTGCTTGTCATAGTTGTGGTGGGTTAGACAGAACATTTTATGTACACTTGAGATAACTTTCATCTCGTCGATTTATCACATTAGTACACCGTGTACAAGAGAACATCTGTCTGATTTTAAATTGAGCTTTATTTAGCTCTTCAAGTGTAGTGTTTCTGAGATTATAATTGCACTAATGATTGCTCCCATTTCCTTTGACCTTTTATACATCATTAAAGCTAAAAGGACGTAGAGGAAACAGACTATTTAAAGAACAGTCTGGAAAGTGTATGTTCATGGACCTACAAAGTATATTTTGGTCTCTCAAAGCTCTCACAAGCTTTGTCCTGCTTTTCTGAAGTTATCGACCTCTCAGGCTTATTGCAGGGATATTTTCAGTGACCTAAAAACAGCTTTTGCTCTGAATCAAGCTGTTTCTAAAGATCCACTTGGTGCTTCATAAGCACAGCGCAATAGACTGTTTTCTTACTTTATGGGTTAAGGTTTTTTTTTTCTTTTCTTTTTTTCAAAATTTCTCTATATAGCCTACAGTAGGGATGCACAATATATCGACCACCATATCAGTATTGGCCGATATATGTTCATTTGTAACGTTATCGTTGTCAGCCCAATAGGAAAATTTGGCCAATATATTAAAAGCTGATAAATAATGAATTATTTCCTTCAGCTAAGATACTTCAGATGTGCACTGTTTGCCATGATGGTTTGAGAATTGCTTGAAATATGATTGGAATCACTTTGAAAAGGAAAATACAGTGAAGTGTAGCAAGTCTGTCGTATAGGCTTATAAATTTATAATAAGAACACTAAAAGAATGTTGTGAATTCTTTGTGCTCCCATGTTTTTCCCATGTCAACATGTTTAGACTGTGGTTACAGAAAGAGCACATCCACAACAGTTACACCTTCATGACTAGCATAGTCATGTTTGCTTGTGCATTCACAGCCTTTTGTTTTGTGTAATTGTAAGTTTTAATATTATGTTTGTATTTGTTTGTGTATATATATGATTTATCTCATATAGGATGCGTTTGGTTAAGTTAAGTTAAGTAATGCGATAATAAAACACTTCAGTTTACCAGTTATCATCTTTAGCTTCAGCACATGCAGCTCAAACAGCAATGAACAACATTAATAACTGGTCGGAACTGTCATATTACATAACATTTATAATGAGGACACTATTGTAATAAAACGTTGTGATTTCTTTGGGTTTAGTTGCTGTGTTTCAGCGCATTGTTATGGGAAGAGCTCCTCCACAACAGGAGTTATACATTCCGATTAGTATGTTACTTAGTTCAAGTTTACTTGTGCGTTTGTGTCATTTTGTGCAGATATAAGTTGTTTATGTTGTATAAATATCTGATTCATCTTTTGGATGTTTCTTTTTCAAAAACATTGATGCATTATTTATAATAACTAGCATTTTATTTTTCTCATATTTTCATCAACAATATGGTTTAATTAAAATCATTTTTGTCCGTGTGCAGGCTATTCAAATTTATTTATCCATGGCACATTCATTTTAATTCTTTATTCATAAGTAATGTTGTCCAATGACTTTTTTTGCGTTATTTAGGCATTATTTTATTTATTTGTAAGACAATAGATGTTTTTTATTTATTTTTATTTTTTATAAAGTTTGCCATATGAGTGTAAAATTAATTTTAAAACTTACGCTGGTCCAAACTAGGCTACTGTAGGGGAGACCGGGGAGAGTTGTAACACTGTTGGTTTGACAAGTCAGAAAAGAGCTGTGGTGATGTCATCAATATATGTCATATACTCCCATCACCTTTTTGAGCTCACAGGAGAAGTGGCATGTGACTGTGAGCAACATTGTAGATTTCATGACCAAAAAAACAGTTATCAGGAAAGAAAGCGATCAATTGCAAAGCAATGATTGTATTTTTCCTTAAAATTCTTAAACATACATAACCTACAGTACCCATTTCTCTAGTTCTCTAGATAGTTGTAACAAACAGTAATAACCTACCCCTTATGAAGATTCCAATGTGTCCTGTCATCAATCTCCTCCCTTGTGGCAGTCATGTGGGTTTTTTAATGCGCATCAAGGGATTTATGTGGTAAATGTGTTTCTATTGTAAAAAAAAATATTCACTTCAACTGAGTATATAGTTTTTTGTGCACATTTTTTTGTCACTTTAAATTGTTCACTTTATTCAGAATTGATTATTCTTTGTTTTTCAATAAAGTCATTAGATAAATTAGATGGTGTGTGTGGACCTTATTTCAGCAAATTACCTCTCATTGTTATCTATTCCCACCCTGTGTCACAACTCACCCCAGTAGAGGTAGGTTGTAACAATGGAACTATTTGTATTTGACTTTAATTTACATCATTTCTGATTGTGTACACATCCAAGTGAGGTTTATTCATAGTAGACAAATGTGGCTACTGTGTATCTAAGTCTGAGAGGTCTAGCTCAAACAACCACTAAGTTACTGATGCTCGAACAAAAAGTGTTACTTCCATCCCCGGTCTTACTTCCCTACTGTATATGTTTGATTTATGTTGAAGTGTTTGGGACATGGCTTTTAATGGTGAGACTTTTGTTTTTTTGTAATCATACTCTCAAAAATTATAGACAAATATAAAGATGAAAAGATTTATATTTTTATTTGCCGGCCAATATATCAGTAGTTGGCTTTCAAATAAAGAATTATTAGTGTCGGCAAAACATTTCATGACATTTTCATGTCAATGCATCCCTATACTAAGACTATCTTATCTAAAACTGGTATAAACCCCATTGTAATCAGTGATGCTTTCTACACGACTCAACAAATCCCAGACAGTTAACTGATATGCTGCTCTGTTTCTGATGTACTCCAGCACTCTGACACAAGGGACAAATGGATTTGCAACATTCGCTATGTCGCGTCCAGTTCTGTGTCACATCCAAGCTGTTGTGGCATGGCCGTTGAGTCCGGTGTAGACATATGACATATCTAGCCCTCATATTCACCAGGACAATTGTGGTTAATGAAGAGAGACCACAGTGTGTTGCTTACATCAAAATATTAGCTTCTTCTGAGAGTATGACAGTATACTTGTTTTTGCGTAATAACAATTCTGATTATCACAGAAGTACTGGGATAAAAGTTTATAGTTCAGATATAAACAATGATGTCTCCGGTAGCAAAATAGAGCAAATCACCTTTTGAAAGTAATTTGATGCTAATAACGATTTTATCATTTTCATCATTACACCACCAGGTGGCAACAAGTAACTGTTAAAATATATATTTGTCATTGAATCATTCAGTAATGAAACAAGTGAAATCTTTATGAATGAGTCATTGAATCATTCATTAAAGGGTAACTAAACCCCTGGTCAGAGCCTGACTCCACCCACTGGCAATATTTGAAAAATGCTGGAAAAGTAAGCAGAGCCCAGTGGAGAGGGGGCGTGCATCTGAGACCTATCTCTCTGTAGGCAAGGACGTCAGAGGGTACCACAACTTCCAATAGGAAAATTCAACTGCAGTAGCCACCGTTCAACCTGAAGAGGGCAGCACTCAGACGTTTTTACACCATATTTTGTAAAATTAAAACACTTTAAACACAAATGTAAAAAAAATTACTTGAATCAATGAACAGCACTAATAAAGCCCCATTCTTACAGATCGTTAACTAAAAAAAGTTGGTTTAGGGTTTAGTTACCCTTTCAAGAGATTTGGTCGAAGATGCTGATTCATCCAGTAATGAAAAAAGTGAAATATTTATTGAGTGAGTCATTGAATCATTCAAACCGATTTTCTTTTAAATAATTCATTTATATTAGTTCAACATTTCATATAGATTGCAACATTTTATTACATGTTGTTTTGTTTAGTTGTCTATTCAGAATAATTGGAATCGTGATCTCTGTTTGAAACAATAAAATCGTGATTCTTAATTTATCCAGAATCGTGCAGCTCTAGTACTGTATTGATTAAAATGTTTCACATAAATCCTATAGGATTTTGCAAACAAGGTCATGTCTGAGAGTGTCTTCATGGGTGCATGTATATTTATCAAAGCATCCTGAAAAAAAAATTTGTTTCCTCAAAAACATGAAGCAGCACAACTGTTCTCAACATGATAAGAACTGTTTCTTGAGCAGCAGCAAATCAGCATATTAGAATGATTTTTGAAGGATCATGTAACCCTGAGAATTAAATTGTTTAAATTTCAGCTTTGCCATCACTGGAATAAATTGTTTAAACAAAAAAAAAAGGGAGGCCCAGCAGAAAAAGTTTGGGAACCACTGATCTAAAACAATCCAGTAGTCTCAGCATTTAATCAACTTAATTTACTTTAAACAAAGATGTTATTTTACAACTTAATCGAAAAAAACACCTTTGATCGTTACTTCATTCTGAGGTAAGTCTCCACATATTCAATCATTTGTGACAGAGGTACATTGTCAATTATTCATTTGATGAAGACATTTGGTTTTCATCAAACTCCATTTTTTTATATTACAGAAGTGAATAGTGACAGAAAAAGGGGAAGAGAGGAGGGAGGATCTCATTATTATAACTGAAGAATGATGCTTCAGATAACGCGTATCAGATGATAATATAAAATCATACTGCAGTGGATCTTTTAGTCCATTGTCAGATTGCACCACACATTCCCAGAATGCCCTGCGGCTCCAGGTTGTCCTGTATGAACTGACAAAGACAGCAGGTGTGCAAATACTAGTAAGGCTCACTGAGCAAAGAGTTCAGATAGTGGGGGTAAACAAAAGACTCATTTGAATGAGCAAACAGAACACATATTGAAATGACTCGTACGATTAACAACATACATAGACATAGAAGATTACCTTTAGATTTGTTTCATTAGTCTTTCCTTCTTTCTACCTATCTTTCTTTCTTTCTTTCTCTCTTTCTCTCTGTCTGACTCTTTCTCTCTCAACTTGAAATTCAGTTGGATTTTAAAACCAGTAAGGTGATTGTATGCAGCTGGAGAAAGTGTTATGGAAATTAGGGACCAATGGTTGTTTGCTATTAGCTTTAAAAAGTCATCAGTTACTGACATTATGGGTAACTCCTCCCTTACTTTCCCACAAGGTAGCTGGGAAACTTTTAAATGTCTTGAAAAGCCACAATATCTCTCTCTCTCTCTCTCTCTCTCTCTCTCTCTCTCTCTCTCTCTCTCTCTCTCTCTCGCTCTCTCGCTCTCTCTCTCGCGCTCTCTCTCTCTCTCTCTCTCTCTCTCTCACACTCTCTCTCTCTCTCTCGATTTTAATTGAAATCTTTTATAAAGGTGCATTAGACTGATAAGAAAGAAAGACCTTTGTTTTGCATGGTAATGTAATTCACTGTAATGTATATTAAATTGTTAGGCCATGTAAACGTTGGCTTTGCCGTGTACTCTCTCCCTCTCTCTGACTCTTTCCTTTTTTCCTCACTCTGCCATCCCTTTTCAGAACGGATTTGTTTCTTTTCTTAGGTTTACATTTAGCACTTCACAAAAATCTGATTGTCAGCATGTTGATTCACAGTCGTTCTTTTGGACCCGCTCGCTCCCAGTTACTTACTTTGTCAAAGCCGAGAAGGAGGACCCGCCATTGTCTCCCATGCCTGAGGCAGTACAGGAGCATGGTTTTGTTCAGTAGCAGCGCATTGCTCCAAGGGCACTGATTTCCAAAGGCTGGCAGCTTGTGCTGACATGCCGACTCATTTAAATTGTGCTTGACAGAACAACCCAGGGCAATTAATCATTTGACTAGCATGTGGAATGATGCTGTATCACAGGCAGAGGAGAGAGAAAAGGACCTCTCGCACGTTTGCTCTTCCTATCCGATTCGCCAACCATGAAATTGTTATCATGCCCATGACAGCGTATTTTCCCTTGTAATAAAAATCTGCTCCGTACAGAGGATCTGTTCTTCTCATTAAGACAGGGCAATGTACATTCATTTGCTGTCACTTATATCATAACACATTAAGACATATGTTCTCTGTTTGATGCTAGATGAAGACAAGGTTCTGCCAAGGGGAAGAATGATTAAAAAAGAAATGAAGAAAAGGAGGTAAAAAAGTTTGATGCTGTTAGTTTTTCATAGCCACCAACCATATGGTTTGCCTCACTGCTAAGCCAGCTGCTGATATTTATTTCATATGCATATTAAAACTGGAGAGTGAATGCTTTGTAGACGGTTTCCAAAAATTGTACAGTGATTGCTTCATTGCTGATGGGTCTTTTATAAGCCTCAGAGGAATCCTTGAGAGAAACACCAGTCTGTACTCTCCGCTAAAGTGTGATTGAATGTTGCATTTAGCCTCTAATAAAGTTCTATTGGAGACTTCAGCAGCTGGCTTCCATCTGGAGTTTGTGGAGAGGCTTTTACTCTGAGTGTGTGTGTGTGTGTGTGTTTTCGGGGTGAGGGGCTTTTATTTAAATGTATTTAGATGGGCGTTAAATGAAGCACCTCCATTTTGCTAAATGAAATTTATAGTGGAATATATTGTGGTTAATATGGTGTTGCGTGAAAAGCTTGCAAGGTTGAGTTGTGCCACAGAAGCCGGATGGCTACAAGGAGGACCTTCAAAAGGTTCACTGATGTCTCTGTCATGGTGTTTGGTTGAAACAAATGTTTTTCAATGAAAAGGAATAAACAGTGGAGGTTTGTAATGGGTGCTAGCTAAAACGTGCCTGTGCAACGTTTCTGCAAAATGATTTTACGTTTCTTCTTGGACTTTTTGTGACACCTTCAAAGTAAAATGTCCCATGAGTGGTGCTAAAAATTGTATCCAAAGCAGATGAATGTGAATCTGGCAGTGCTTTATTATGTTAGTTGTTGTACGTATTTTGGCAGTTCAAAAATTAAATGTCTGATGAGTGGCACTAAAAGGGTTAATGCTCTATCACGTTTGAAAATAAGTAACGTACCACCTACACTCAACTTAACCAATAGTGTTAACAGAAGCAAACACGGAATAAAAACACATTTGCTGAAGCAACCATGGCATTTTAGCTTGCATCATGGGGATCATACCCAAATGCCTCCCATTGCAAGTGTAATGCTGTACCATGTGAGTTACTGAGCAAGGTTGCTTTGTCAGAAAAGTCATATGGTGTTGGTTATGTGATGCTAATGTCAAAATGTATTAGTTTACAAATCATGCAATATGGTTAAAGTGTCTTGAGGTCACATGGTATCATTCAAGGAACCACTTGAAAATACTTATTAATCAATAATCTGCCGTTGTAGTTATAATTTATCTGAAAATGGAATACAATTGTTGTTTTACTGCCACTAGACTTTATTTCACCTGGTAACTTCAGTGAATTGTTTGTATATCTAATCTATATTTTTGGAATTTTGAAAATTGTAGGTAGTAGAGGCATGTTTTCCCAATGAGCCTAGGTTGCGGACTAATGTGTAAAATTGTATGATTGAATAATGAAATAGAATGTGGTCTTATTACGAACATGTTCACTTCGGTTGTTCACCATACAGAGACAGGTGTTGTTTTTATCAGATGCAAATACTTGAATAATAGAATCCTTTACATGCGTCAGTAGGAAGGAGAACAGAGGGGTTAAATGGGATGATTCAGTGTGTAACTCATCACTTTGATGCAACTAAGCACTTTGACTATTTTAATGCACTTAATCTACTGTTGTACACTTTTCATTCTTACATTCTTAGCTTATCCACTTTGGTAACGCTTTAGATTACAGCCTGGTACTGCGTAATTAAGACAAATTTACAGCGTAACGTTTGGTAATTATAGTGTACGTATAAAGTACTTGCATGTAAGTATAAGGGAACAATATGTAAAGTTTGGGGAATAAAGGGGTAACAACCAGGAGAATTAAAAAAAAATATTTATACTGTAAGCATTATAGAACTAAGGGGTACTTATTCTACTATTATGATACAACAATCTTACATTTGGGAGCAATTTAGTGAGAACATACACTGTGTACCTTTTTGAAATAACTGTGTACCAATATACATACTGTATAGGCTTTTAAAAAAATTACAGGGTTCATATCTATGCATTTATACAGTGTTTTTTTTTTTTTTTATATAGCAAAAGTTTAAGTTTGGGCTTACATGTTTCAAGGCAAGTAAAACTAAAACTATTGCATTTTTTTTTTAAATACTGGGAAATATACTCTTGTTCCATGTAGTTACAGGGTAAGTGTGACATTGCGGGCCGTAAATTAAAGTGGTGCTTGTTACCCTCTTGTTCCAGATAAGTGCAATAAAAATACATACACACAGTCTAATATCACTTATTTGGAAACGTTTATTTGAAAAAAAAAAAAAACTTATTGCAGTTGGTCTGAAGCGATAGTCTACAGTTTAAAAAGTTGAAAATATTGCAATTTTTCTTACTAACACCTATCGTTTCACTTCAGAAGACATTGATCCATCCATTGGGGTCGTATGGATTACTACAGTTATTGCAGTATATGCTGTTTGATGCTCCAACTTTTAGGAACACATGAGGGCTTGCATTATATGTATTCCCAGAGATGTATTTTGTATTTTTCTAAAAACCTTCATTTGTGTTAATCTGAAGAAGGAAAGTTGAATACATCTTGGATGGCATGAGGGTAAAATATGAGTAAATGGTGAGGATGTATTTCAGGGTGTACTGCATTTTATTATAATACAGAATAGCAAGAGACATGATTTCTTCTTCAGATTCATCAGTGGAAAGAAAGAAAAAGAAGAGGAACAAAAGGAAGAAGCCAAGCAAGAGAAAAAAAGGGGGGACAAAACGTGCTACTTTCTGTCAAGACTTAAGCATTTGAAATTTAATTGATGATTTAAAAAAAGCAGTTTTAAACGAAAAAGAAGTATTGTAAATCTGTTTTGAATTAAGTTGTTTTTCAAATAAAGGTTTCCGAGTCAGGGATATAACATTGTGTATGTATTTATATTGTACTTAACTACATGGAACAAGAGGGTAACAAGCACCACTTTAATTTACGGCCCGCAATGTCATACTTACTCTGCAACTACATAGAACAAGAGGGTAGCAAGCACCACTACATGAAACAAGTATCTTTCCCCAATATTTAAGCAAAAGTTGCAATTGTTTTAGTTTTAAGTGCACTTTTGTTAAAAAGATTACTGTATAAATGCATAGATATGTACCCTGTAATTTTTAAAAAGCCTATACAGTATGTATTGGTACACAATTATTATTATTGTATGTTCTCACTAAATTGCTCCCAAATGTAAGATTGTTGTATCATAATAGTAGAATAAGTACCCTTTAGTTCTATAATACTTGCAGTATAAATATTTTTTTTATTCTCCTGGTTGTTACCCCTTTATTCCCCAAACTTTACATATTGTTCCCTTATACTTACATGTAAGTACTTTATAGGTACACTATAATTACCGAAAGTAATATGTAAAATCGCTTTAATTACACAGTACTTTCCGGGCTGTAATCTAAAGCGTTACCAAAATTACAGAAAGTTAAGACAAATTGTTACATCAGAATTATTTGAAGTTAACAGCTCATGAAAGTGTTCGGAAAATAGTCTTATGACTTGAGTAGTGCTTTGCTTAGTGTTTAGGTAGAAACTCTGTGTCCTGCAGAGTGAGAAGACTTGTCTTGTATCAATAAGGATCCATATGTGATTCAGTATGGTTTTGGTTCTGTTTAATATTCTTAATTATTTTTAATAAAATTAACTTGATGGTTTACAGTTTAAACAAGCATTTCAATTCAGTTTCAAATCCCCTCTAAACTTCCACATGTACAAATTACATTCTCAGGATTTAATTGCACTTTTTTGGAGCAGTTAACACATTTAAACGATTCAACATTATTACTGTTTCATTCTGTTCTGTGTGGTTTCTAAAAACTGACCTTTGAAGCATATATTGGAACTGATTATAGTTCACACTCACAAATATCCCTAGCAGAACATGCATTCCTCAGTGAATGCAGATTAATCATTTTTACAAATAATGTGTGACACTTTGGCTCTGTAGCACTTTCAATATTGCTCTATTTCTTTGAGTGTTTCAGAATAGCAGCCAATGTCTGAAATTTAAGAATTTTAGATTGGCGGTGTGTTTGGAGAAACATCTTATAATGTGTCATTGGGTGCTGCTAGTTGTGCAGAAATTAAACACTTCACCTTCAATATACTTCCTGTTTGCTTCAATGTGTGAGTTTTATATGAACACACAGTTGGTCCACTTGTGCGCTGCTGTAGGGGTCACTCGATGTTGCTGCAGCATTAGCATCTGTTCGCTTAAACCGCTGGACGGGACGCTCTAGAGTCTTGCACTCTGTAAAACCCCCATTGGTAGATTGTTTTAGGAACATTACCCTTCTCACTCACCCTGATAAAGTCTGTATGAGAGCATTCATCTCCCCATGCTCATCTGATCCACATGTCAGAGCCCCGGAGACTGGAATCTCCAAAGCTCTGTTTACACAGGGGCTCAATCCACTCCTAAACTCAACTGGCCTCACCGAGCACCGCGGTGTAAAAGAAGGCCATGATCACTACTAATTGAGCATCGGGGTGGAGTCTGATCTGTTTGACATCCCCCGGTTTGAACGGCCATTTTGTTCTGCGCTAGTAGTGAGAGAGTGAATTGTTATCAGGGTAATCTTTGTGGGTTGAGCATATAAACAATGTCTCTTCAGTATAGTAACATTCTGAGCTGCTCGGTCTGTGTTAAATGACAGGCAGCGTTGTGTTCATATAGGGATCTGATTTAGCCATATAGGTTTCCTGCCATGGCATGCAAGACCTCTATGTTTAACATCTTTGTTCTCAATCCAGTGGTGCCGTAGGATACGATCTACTTGTGCGCCGTTCCTCAAAAAGGTTGCTAAGCTATCTTCTCTTCATACGAGAGGGAGAGAGAGAGCTAGAGAGTGTTTGGCCCCTGTCTAACTGAGGCTAAAAGGCTGCAGAGGAGAGCTGTGATATTTGAAGCAATTCACAAGTGCATGTGTTCGCACATTAGTGGGATGCAGTCGGACAGCCACAAGGTTGAGAGCTAATTACAGCATTTAAAGCCTATCAGTTCCATGTGATTGCTGCTTGTGCTGGGTAAACGGCTTTTATTTGGTATGCTGTGGAAGTTTCCCCTCACAGCGAGGGCTCTGTGGCAGCAAATTATTTTCATCTTAATTGCATGTAGGTGGAGACATGAAATAATGGGGCATATTTGTGTTCAATCTGCTGTGTTTTCATTACATTGTGGAGGAAAACATTGTTAGCGGGAGTTAATTAACAAATATGAGTAATTGCTCCATGCTCATATTTATCACTAGTGTGTTCGCAACAGGCAGGCCTGAAGCGCTAACGACAAAGTGCTACATAAATCAAAGTGCTTTTCTTTGCCAAAGCAGAGCCCTTGGGAGGTACCTTAGAGCTTAATTAGAATCTAGAAGGATTTTGTTTTAAGTGTGAGGTGAGCAAGCACTTGAATAACAATGATAAATTAGGCCCCAGAGCATTGCCTGTATGTTTTGGACCACGCGTGCAATATTATATCCTATTTCTATATAATTCATAAAGTGTGATGGCAGAGGCGCTGCTCCAGACGTTCTGCCGGCCCTGTCGATTTGATGGGAGAGATTAATGCAGGTATTGCTGTTACTGGCAGGAAAGTTTACTGAAACGATGCCAGAGTGTTCACTGCAGAATTACCCAGATGGGATTACGTGGACTATTCAGATTTTACGAGGCCGTTTAGAATATTTTTCTTGTCACAGAGTAATGCGAAGGGATGCTTAATGTTGTGCTTCACTGTCAGTCATAATTCAGCTATTTGGCAGTCCAAAATATTTGTCATCCAACATATTTGTGGTCAGCCAATATAGTGTTCATTCCTGATGGGAAATTACTGTGTAACTTTTCTGTTGAAAGTTTTCTGTTTCATCAGGTTATTATTATTATTTTTTATATATATTATATATATTTTTAGAAAACTAAAAAAAAAAAAAAACTTGTTGTGCATAACTTATTTATATGTGAAAAAAATCATGAGGATATATAGGCAACCTGTTATTATCAAAATCAAAACATTTTATATTGTTATTGTACTGAAACAAAAGATTAATTTATCATCTGGAAAATATTAACTTTTTTTTTAGTGTGTTTTTCCTAATTCTAATTCATAAACTAAGTTATTATTTAAAAAAAATAAAAATTAAATATTTTTAGAATGATTTTCACAATAAATGTCATTCCGGAGCAGTTTACAGTGACCTTTGACTAAACAATACATAATTTTTCTCTCATATTTTCTGCAGACCTTCCAGTTCTGTAGAATCTTCCAGTTTGAAAACCCCTGAACTAACCAGTCAGGTCACCAGCAATGTAGAGCACTCACGGGAAGACGACTTTCATCATTTAGCCACTGAAAGAAGCGGAGTTCTCTCATGCACACATGCAGAGAGAGCATGTTGCTGATGTGAAGGACTGTCTATTGCCACGAAATTCCAATTGAAGGCTTCTTTTGCACTATTGCAGAAGGCGCACTAAATATTGTCTGCGGATTAAAAAAAAAATAGTATGCTGAGTGAAAAGACTTCTCTGACAGACACTTGTGTGATTCTTGATTACAGTCATACTGATACTCTGTGGACATGCATATGGACTGCCTGTCTGTCTTGGCACCAGATTCAGCCATCTGGCCTCAATTATGCTTTAAACATGCTTTGTTGTACATGACAAGTCCACATTGACAGCGAGTCTGCCAGTGTTTAAACGTCATGCCTCTGGCTACGATTATACTCAATCAGTCACTCTGATTTTAATTGGAATGGTTGAGGATGAGTGGGAGACGTGAATGAAAATAAAACTGTCTTCATCATTGCTGTGGTCAATTTGTAGGTTTAAAGAGTAGCTGTGCAGTAGAAGAAGAAAATATGCTCAAGCTGATTGAATTGAAATGTACTCTGCAAAGAAGAGTGTCCTGCATTATCCTTTGAAATGAAACCATTTTTTACCTGTTTATCTTTGCGAAGTCCCTCTGAAATGGTTTGTTTTAGATCAGGGGTCGGCAAACGTATGGCGCGTGGAGGGATCGTTACAGAAGCGTGCACCTGCGGTTGCACCAATGGTTTGACGGATCGTCACGCGCAGGTTATAATCTCACAGTTTAATAGGATGTATTGCTCCTGAATGAATAAAAATAGGATAAATGATTACCTCGAAATGTACAGCTGTATGCAAGTTCGAGGGAATGCCAAGTTCTGTCATTAAACTCTAGATGGCTCAGGCTGATGATTCCTTAACTCAACCTGCTGACAATTCCATAGTTAACTACACAGCACAAGCTGATTGGTGTTTGTTGCATCTGCAGCCAATGAGCTTGCTGCTCAACATATAAATAGTTGGTCAGTGTTTGCTGTAGCAGTCTGCAGTGCATTTTCAAAGTTCCTCTGAAACCCTCCACATTTCCTAGCTCCACCTATATAGATCTGCTACAGGTAATTTTCATATATGCTATTTGTGCAGCAGCAGTATGTCTTACTTGCTCACAGCAGTGTGTCTGTGTATGTCTTGGCAGTAGCAGAAGTCTCTGAACATGCTCTACAGCAGCAGCAATAATCAACAGCAGCAGCTTAGCAGATCTATTCGGCCAAGACCAAATACATTAACATTGCCACACCCATTACCATGCTAAACTCTTCTGAGAGTTGTTATGATAGACCTTATTTAAATTAGTGCATACATCTCTTTAGCTATTGTCATGTGCCAGTGATAATCCCTTTGCGTGCCAATGTTGCCCTGTTTTAGATCAATGTTTATGGATATCAGCCAGAAAATGAGCCTTGATCTCTTTTGTGCAAATGAATGACATTATTTATTTTCATTGTGTTTTTTTTATCAATTACATCTCCTATTATCTCTTCAGCACCCTAGAGAAACAATGGAAGCAGTCTATCTCTCGTTTCCCACCATCCTCAGATACGTTCCATGCCATAACTTTCATCTATCTCTTTACTCTTAGGCTCGGATTAGCCACTTGCCATTGTCTTCACCTGACCTGCTGTTGCTGTAAATTGGCTGGCTGTACTGTTGTGAGGTTATTGCTTTCAAAATATCCACGCTAACAGTGTTAAGAGTACACAGGATGTCCCTGAAGACCTCTTCAGATGCAGAGAAATGGGTCAAACACTGACCTAATGAAGACAGATGGAGGTGGACAGTGTCTACATGTGCTGTGGATGATGGTCGGCCTGTGGAAATTTTTCTTGTGTTTTGGCCAATCTGTTATTTTAGTCCAGCATTTCTCCCATTTGACCTGTAACAGAGGTCAAGACTCAAATACAGGATCTGTTATTGACCCTCTTTTCAGAATTTTCACCGTAAAATGGGGTAATATTGCACAATGTCCGTGTACATTTTTCTGGACCCAGTCTATAATGGAAACAGACAAAGCAATATGTCTAAATTATTTACATTTTGATTACATTATATTGTACTTAAATATTTAATTGAGATCAGTTTTTTGCCATATATTTTAGCAGTAAATTGTGATTAACGTGTATATTGATTTCTCCAGTTTACTTTGTTGATGTTGTGGAGTCTGAATCACTCAAAATCCGCCATCTCTTCTGTTGTCTTAAAAACTTCTTTGTTGCTGAAGATAAGTTCTCTCTCCATCCACATCACATGAAACCCTTTTAACAACGGCACAGTTTTATTTCAGTTTCTCTTTGATCCCTGTCTTCAAGAGTGGAATAATTTTAGGGCATATATGTGCAAATCCTTAGTGCTCTTTTGTTCCTGGGCTCTCAAAGTGTCACCATAATAACCAGAAGTGAATAGAGAAGATTAGGTATTGTAATTGTGCGATACATATGGGATGCCTATTGATTTGTTGGAATGGCTCTAGTCTAGTGGTTCGTTTTTTCATAAATTTTCTTTTATTTAGCATGCTATGAAGCCTGGCTCACTGTTTGTCTTTCATATATGAGCAAGACCTCTCTTTCCATAAAGCTGTGTGTGAACACAAAATAGGTGTAAACAGTCTGTGTGGCACAAAACCTATAAACTGTTTTCATTATTCAGGCTAATTTATATCAACCACGCTGTTAATCTTCCACAACCTGTTGATTGCTTTGTTTCTCGACACATTTCTGGAGGGCAGCCATAACTGTGTTTTCCGAAGGACTCCTGTCAGTGGCGCCAGGCTACACAGCCACAAATTGGAATGTGGCACTGGCCCGGGAATACAGCCAAGATTTAAATTAGACAATAACCTCTGGCCCCTCATGCAGGCTCCTCTCTGCAGCTGTAGGCTGATCCATTTGTTTAATATGGTGGAGTATTCGCTAGAATAATAGGCTGATGTATGAGCGGGCTCTTAACAGTTTGTGTTTCACAGACTTGCAGAGACTGAACAACTGGCAGGCAGTGCACCCACTGTAGATGTACCCAAACTGCAATAAAGGAAATGTACTGTATGTTACGCTTGGAGAAATTAGTTGTGGAAATGATGAATACAAAGAAAATTCTGCTTTGGAAGTTTCACAGAGAGTTGCTTGGTAATAAGAAAATGCATTTAACATTTTTATAGGGTACACTTTTTATTGCGTTATTTATTTTATTTATTTATTTATTTGTTATTATACAGAGCTTGTAATGTTGGTACATTCCAAAACCTGAAATTAAATTAGGTGCAAGTCAGCATACATATTATAAACTGTTCACTTGTGTGTGTGTGTGTGTGTGTGTGTGTGTGTGTGTGTGTGTGTGTGTGTGTGTGTGTGTGTGTGTGTGTGTGTGTGACTGGATGTTCTGTTCTATTGTGGGAATCTCTGAAGCCATATCCAGGGTGTTAGCTTTACTGTGGCACAGAGCCAGTGCTGTACCCAGCGAGATCAAAGATGAAGCTTCAGCTAGTCAGTGCTTTCTTTAAAGGTTTTCTGTAAGGATTGAAATGGAATAACTGACCTTTGACTCCAGCACAGGAAGTTACAGGGGTTGTCATTAATCAGAGGTATTTAGACAAGACAAAACAGGGCCGATTTGATTTTAATCTAATTGGTATAGAAGATTATTATTATTATTACTCTGATGATACTGAACATGTTACTATTATTATTAAAAGTAAAAGTAGTAGCAGTACAATAGTAATGTTGTTGATGATGATGATGATGATGATGATGATGAAGATTATTATTATTATTATTATTATTATTAATTTCTTCTTTAATTCAGCATTTTGTAACACATGCTGAGATTAATATACTCAACCCACATTTTGTCAAATCTATTAATTTAATTTGCATTCAGCCATCCCTCTTTATGCATTACAGTGATATAATGCCTGTCGTGCTGAAAGCTCAGTGGATGGAAACTCAAGGACTTATGGATCCATTTCATATCTCTCATCTGGTGGGAAAAATCTTAAAAAAATCTCAAGTATATAGCTCTCAGATTTCATTGTTGCCACTTGTAGCTCTTTTAGCAATTGTGCACTAGTCCAGATCTTCTCTTTATCTCTCTTCCTTATATATTTGTAAAAGGCCAGCATCTACAGCAATAAATATCATGTAATGCAATTGTTTTAAATGGCACTTTATACACCCTGAAGTATAGCCGAATGCAGTAACAGAACGAAAAAGCATAGAAGAGAGAAGTGAAAGAAAGCAAGGGAGAGAGAGTGAGAGCATGAAAGAGAAGGATGAGAGGAAGAGGTGACTGTCTAAAGAGAGTCTCTGTCAGTGTGATTGTATTCTCTCTGTGTGCAGTGCTTTCATCTAATGATTTTAGCTTTAAACTGACTTTTAGAGATCGATTTCTCCTGTGGATCAGAACGGCCCTGCTTTAGGCTCTTTGTGTGGGCCTGCTGGACAAAGATGTCAGTTTACACATTTCCCTTCCTGAGCTGTGTGTGCTTATGTCATTTTATATTTGTGTGTATCGCTTATATTGTGTATATGTATGTGTTGTTCACGCCATCTTAGAGGCTAGTTTTTCTGTTTCCCTTAAAGCACCAAAGATAATTCCTTTCTCAAAGTATTATATTTTTATAATAAAGTAATCTTGCATATGCGTCATACTGCAGTATGTTTGTTCAACTCATCCATTTGTAGATAATGACCATGTGACCTCAGTAATTCTTCAAACAGGCTGTTGGTCATGGTCACATTCTTCTCAAGTGGATTGTGTTTGGGTTGTGCCGGGTATTAGTTCTGTAATATTGTTTTCCCCCCGGGATGATTGAATTCACTCTGTTGTAATAATATCTTATTTCCCTCTGGAAACACTTGCATAAGAATATACAAACACTCAGGTTATGAAACCCAGCTCAGTCTGGACACTGGTGTCCAAATCCAGTCAGGAACAGTTTTGTGTAACAACACTAACATGAAGATTGTCTAATGGAACCATTTTTATGTTTGAAATGTGTAAAACTACGTTAAAACACGTTAATTAAAGTGATAATGCTAAAAAAAAGAAAAATAAATAAATAAATAAACTAAGGAAATTTAAATTTATTTAATTAACAATATCTATTTAATTTAAACTCATTAGTTGCAAGTAAGATATTTTTTGAATATATATATATATTCAGTGTATATATATATATATATATATATATATATATATATATATATATATATAGTCAGTATATTCTGTACTATACATTGTCTGATTTATGTCCATTAAAGCACTAATGCTAATAAATAAACACTTAGGAAAACAAATGAGAATAAATACTGAAATTTACATCACTAATCTGCTGGTGGGTTGTTAAATGACTAAGTTGACTAGTCATCCATTGTGACTCGTGCCTAATATGGGTGTGTTTTGAGCTTGTTACTGTTCACTAACGAGGCAGAGGTATAGCGTTTGCATTGCTTCTCTCATCTTGTTAATTACAGAGGCTCCATTGTCTGATCTGACCCATTTTCAGCATTCTCTCTTTCATTCTTTCAGTTTGTCTCATCCTCCCATCACAGCTAATCTCATTTGGCATCTGGCTCAATCCCACCCTGCCATGAACATGAGAGGGTCTGCTCTCTCACTGAAGAGAGCCAAGAGCGACAACAACACCCCGTGTCCTTTTCCATTCACGCTAACTTCTGTTTCCTAAAAGCTCTCTTTCATTTTATTTCTGTTTATCGGCATCAGTTGTTAAATGTACAGCTGACAAGTGGAAGGTGATTTAATGCAGCACTTCTTGTCCTTCTGTTATATTTCTTTGAGAATAATGTTTGTTCAATTAATATTCATGAGTCGTGGATCTCCATGTGTCAGTGATGCGAGGCAGAGAGGCAGGTAATGGGATTTAAAACAGGGTGAATGCTGATGGTGTGAACGAATAACTTAAAGCCTGGAGCAGTGCTAGTGTGCACACACACACACACACACACACTTTCTTCCCCTTTGCTGTTTGTATTATGTAGACCCACATTAGTGATGAAATGAGGCATGAACTTTTTTCCATCTTCTCAGAATCCACCTTGTGTTCTCTCTCTGTCTCTCATTTGATAGATCTCTCTCTCCATCCCTTTCTTTCTTCTTTTTTAACTTTCTCAAAAGATGATATTTTGCAAATTCATTGGTAAAGTCAATATGAATTGCTGTTTGCAATCTATTTTCCATAATGTAACTATTTAGAAGTGGATATTTAATGGTAAAAAAGTATGAGGTGGAATCAATTGGATCATAATAAAACATTACATACCAGAATAGAAATAGTCCGAATGCGAGATAAAAAAATGCATAAATTGATATTTGACACTTCACTCTTGAAAATAAAGGTATTGGTATCTATGGTTCCACGAAGAACCTCTATCATCCGTGGAACCTTTCCATTGCATAAAAAGTTCTTTATTGTGGAAAAAGATTTTTAGATTATTCAAATATTCTTCACCCTAAGAAAAGTGGTTGTTCTATGGCATCGCTGTGGAAACCGCCTTTTTAAGAGTGCTGATTAACATTTATCCAATAGCCTAAGTGGGCCTAAGTGATGTCAGGAAACTTTATTACATTTTGATTTAATGATAATGGATGAACTATTTTTTTTCCTTGGAATAGCATGATTCACTGATGAATCATTCATAATAATACACATTCATTTAGAAAATTTTCAAAAACTTTTATTTCATGTTGACTCTGAACAGTGCTGCAGTTATATTGATTTGTTTATTAATATTAAATATTTTTATACATTTTTTTATAATTATTCTCCATTTTTGGAGGGTGGAATGAGGGTAATTATTTTCTTTAATGAGATGTTTAGTCAAAGACCTCTCTTTCTATCTCTCTCCCCATTGGTTGCTCCAAAAACTGCTTTTCTCATACTACTCTCAACCAGCTCACACCAGTTCACCATCATGGTTTGGAGTAAATGGCACCTAAACTGCACCGCTGACAGCAGACTTTTCCTGATATGATCAGAATGCTTTAACAAAAAAAAGCATTAAATACACATGCACTACAAAAATGTTCATTTTTCAGTTTTTTCTATTTCCAGAGGCATTATACCGCTGACGTTATGGTGCTGTGTTGTGCAAGGCAATGTGTTGTTCCTCTTTAGTGTATATGCACCAGGTGAGCGCTCCAAAAGGCCTCCTCAGCCCAAAACACCTGCTCTTCAAGTCCTGCAGCTGCCGCAAGGCCTGTGTGTGTGTTTGTGTTGTGCGCGGTTACACGTGTATATGTGCTGGTTAGACTTTTAACATTTCAGCTAATTCTTTTTCTTTCCCCCACCGCTCTTTCTCTTGCTCACTCTCTCTCCAGGGCATAGACTAATTAATGGATACCATTCGCAGTTGATTAGCTACAGTTCCTTCGGTAATTACATTCGCATACTAACCACTCAGACAAAAAGATGAGGGGGGGGGAGAGAGAGAACAAAGCAAGGGAAAAATAAATTAATGCTCTTCTCATTTTGCTCTGATCTTAATTTGTTCCTGCAATTGTTTGCCCTCCACAATAAGATAAGAAAGCCCTTTTCCCCTCTTATTCCGACTCTTCTGGTTGTGTAACGTCTGAAGGAATCACTTTGTTTTAAACAGACAAAAGCTTGCTGTTGGATGCGCCATTGAATCAGGGCCTTGAGGCTGTTGTGAAGACTTTTTCTGGCTGTTCTGGTTGATGTTTGTGTGTGCGTGCGCATGGTGTGTGTGTGTGTGTGTATGCATGATTTGTCTGGTTATAGAGGGCCCTCTGTGCTGGCCCTCCAGCTGCTAACCCATAATTCCTCATTTTGCTCTTCCATTGTTCCTACCTGTCAGTGTATTTGTGTCTCAGAAGAAAAGATAGGATGCCTGCCATTTCAACAATTTGCCATCATGTTTGATTTAGAGGGGTACAGATAGAATAAAGGATCAGAATAAAGAAAAGAGCTCCATTTAGAAAGGAAGCTGTAGAATATTACATGGATATACTGTAGAATAAACAACACCACCACCCCATTATATTTTCACATGTAAAATAAAGAAAATGACCTGAATATGTATGTAGCGTCAATTTTAACATGTATTATTTTTTAAATAATCAGACCTTTGTGTGTGGGGTTGTTTTGCAGTGCTATACAAGCTGCTTTGTGTTCACCTGCTGTAATAAACTGTGATCTTTCATCAGCCTGTGTGGGCATTTCAGATTATTAAGACGACTGTGTGACTCCCCCGCTTTTCAAATGCAAAGTTGCCACACCTAGCTGCCCCACTGATGTACAGTACGATGTGAGGTGCATTAGCAACTGGGTTACTTTCTGTGTCTGTCTTTATTATTACCCAGTTACATGAGGGGCGAACTAATCAATGAACCGTTTTGGTACTGCTTTGCAAGATAGAAGAAATATTTCAGATAACATTAATGTACAGGCCTGTCAGTATTTCCTATGGCTGTTTGATTCCAGAATATTTGGAATTGATTCTGAAATTAGAATTCAAGTAATTATTATCATCCTTTAAAATCTGGATTTTAAATGACTGTGTTCTGTGGCTGTTTTGTGATTTATTATTTTTTTATTATTATTATTATTTATTTTTTTTATTATTATTATTTTTTTATTATTTAGTCAATTCAAAGTATCTAATGCAATAATTGTTCTCACTAAATGCTGACAACTTGACAAATAATTAAATCTGATTATTTTCATTTATGCAGCAATATATATTAATCAACAGCAGTATTATTTACCTACTTATATAGGTTTACTAAAATATTTTATTACATGAAATTGCAACACAAATACTTGTAAAACACTTGTAAGACACAAATTGAATGATTCAAAGATTTATCAGACTGCCCCGAATAAAGTCGACTCCCCAAACCCAACTCAGAATCAAAGAATTGGTTCATTTTGGATTCATTATTCATCTCCCATCCCCACTATTTTGTGCATAAAACAAAATCCATTGCTATATTGTGACTGAAGAATACAACTACAGTGAATTAGAGAGAGGTGCAACTGAAATGACTAATATATTCTCGTTTCTTTTGCAGTTTGGGAATAACAACAACTACATGAACATGGCTGATGCCAATGGAGCCCTGCTAGCAGGAGATGTGAGTACATTGTTGCAGATAACCTTTACATTTCTATGGATGGTAAACCATTGTTAGTTCATGCCCAGCAGTATTATTCTGGAATCACTAAACAGTCATTTCCATGTCTAACCATTTATTGTTTCAAAACAAAGTCAATTCATTTAGCATGCTTGCCTCTCTCTACGTTCAAATGAAGTGATTAATTTCAGCGGCAGGTGCACAGCTGCTGCATTTACATAAAACATGATTAGCTCCCTACATGCCTTCCTGAACTGCTTTGGGATTTTCCACACCCCAAACCCTTTAAGCTTAGAGCCTGTTACGCCAGCAGCTACGTGTTAATACACATACGCTCCCTATGTTATAATCTGACTGAATGATTCCTCCAGTGGAGCTGATATGTTTACCAGCGTTAACAGTGCAAACAGCTCAGTACTGACCAGAGGTTGAGGAGCACATGCAGGGGGCACTGAGTGTTGAGATGGGATTAGGGTCACTTTTGCAGGGGGATATTCCACGTTTTCACATCCTGCTGGTATGCTCCAGGTTACTGCTAAAGGAGCATGCATGTAAACACCTGTCCCCATGATCATTTAAAGATACCATCAAGCTAGAAAAGGAAAGAAAAGTGGCACCTCTCACAAAAGTCACTCTTTTCCATAATTTTTTATCCTCTGTCAGTGAGTCTGACAATATACTGCAAATCACAGGTTGTGTATCTCAGGCTGGCCCTACTATCTGTGTGTGATTCAGGTGCTTTACAGTACGTGTTGTCACTCACTGTTACACTCACTGTTGCCACTGCCTGATTTCCATCAAATTTCCAATGCAAATCTCCTTCTCACAATCTCAACGGCATCAATAGACTCATGCTGGCTTAGCAAAGATAATGCCTGTGAACATGAAGTACGCGTGTTGCACATTTGTTGGTAACGATGGGTCTGTGTGGGCCTCTCGCTTCATTTTCATTTTAAGTTCAGGTGGTCACAGGCAGTTGTACCCACATTTGATGGAGTCGGTTGCAATCTCCATAAATTCTTCTGATAAAAGTGTTCCTTTGCTGAGGCCAAGCTCCAAGTTGGCACCTGCAGTGGAAGTAGGGCTGTCGAGTGTTGACGGAAAATTTCCCCTAGTTGAAATTTTTCCTAAGAAATAATGTTTCCTCCTTCGCACTGCAGCTGGTATTATGACACATGACACAATGAAATTAGAAGCATTAATATTTAAATTCCTCTTTCCCATACCTGAAATATGTGTAGGGGGGTGGAAGGAGGATATTGTTTCTTGTAACTCAAGCTGAAGAGAAATTAAAGGGACTTTACCCTAGTGAGTGCTGTAATTTCACAGTGTGATGGGTTTTCCATGAGCTTTAGCTCTTTCATTAATCTGCTTAATATGTCATCTTTAGGCGAGAGAGAGAGACCAGGAGAGAGGGGCTAAATATCTCTGAGCCTGACACTCTGCACTTTGTATACAGACCTGAATATACTGTATATACAGTAACATTAGTTTTAATGTAAATCAGGTCTATATACACATCATCCTGTTATATTTCTAAATAGACCTTTGACGATAAATACTATAAATTTAACCAAATATTTTTTGAGTAAATAATGGCAGCTATGTGGTTGCCAGAAATTCACTGTAAAAAAAAAAAAAAAAGTGACAGTGTCAGATATTACGGGATGGAATAACTTCACAACTTAGAATTGTATATTTCATTAAGTGATAGAATGTTAATGTACAAATCTACTTGAACTTCCAAAATCTGCTTTCTGCATTAATATGATAATACAGGTGGGGACAGGCCTGTCCATAAAACACTTTATCTACTTAAAAATTACATGTTTAATTCAGGATTACTTCAATCTGTTTCTTTGCTATGTTTTTTGTGTGTGTGTGTGTGTGTGTGTGTGTGTGTGTGTGTGTGTGTGTGTGTGTGTGTGTGTGTGTGTGTGTGTGTGTGTGTGTGTGTGTGAAATTTACCAGCATTTTTTGAGTGAAAATTGTTCCTACACTAAACTATTTTCAGTGCTGGGTAACACATAAACTTAAAACATTCAATAAACATGCTAAATAACAGAAAATATAACACAAAATACCCTAATGTACATTACTGATTACATAAATGAGAAAACAAACATGTGATGCGTCACGTAGGGTCTTCTGGGAATGTCATTTTACTGTTTTTCTCTTTGAATTACATAGTAAAAAAAAAACACACATAAATTGCCAGTATTTACAGTAAAATTGCATAGTTTTCACATTACATAGATAACTTACAGTTAACCAATTAACAAGTTTTACTGTATTTTCCTGTAAAAAATTAATCAATAATTCATAAACATTGATCAAGAAATATAAATAATATTTCATACATGATAATATATGTAAACCACATTATCTTGAGCATTGATGCTACATTAATGCTACATGATATGGAAACCATATATCACAGTGCTTGATAAGGTGACCTCTTCCTTCCTGCTGTTGAACCGAAACTGATACGGCCATATTCAATTCCACTTAGTAATATCACTTATCACACACAATCTCATTACACACACATGTAATCACTACTGTATATGTAGAAATGGATTTGGAATGGCTGCTATTGGACTCTGAGAGTCTTTGCCACTGTCATCTGAGGAGAGCTTTTCTCTCTGCTGAGTTGATATTAGGAGCTTTGCTCTATCGATCCTTCTAACCATCATGCTCAGTAATTGTGATTCACTGCCTTTTAACAACTGCTGCTTATGTCTCTGCTGAATCAGTTTACTAAATCTACAAAGTGAAAGGGGTTATTGCTTCATAATCGGTGCTATTGTTTTACCTTGGCTATCTGACTTTAGCGTATTAGGGTTGATGGATGGGGCCTATGATAACTTTAGTTAATTCTACAATAAGTAAATCCACTAGCCTAATTACTCTTCAACAGCGATGACATAGAAATATGCAATATTCTCTAGATGGCTCTAGAAGTCTATACTGTGCACACAGCTGAAACAGTGCTGGAAGATCATCACTCATAAACCAGGATCTTATACTAGCTGTTTATTCTATGTACTTTTATGATTTTGTTATTTTGTTTACACATGTAAGTAGTTCATATGTTCATTAAAATCACTTGTTTTTGGAGGGTTTTTTTTACCCTTTGCACCATTAATTATGTTTCGAAATAAACGGCTAGCCTACCTAATCCATCGCACAGCTTGAAGACATTAATGCATATAGAGTACGTAACTACAGTGCGCTCTTTTTTTTTCCTTCGTGTGTCTTCTGCACGTTTTGCACATGAGCCGCACACACCTTAAAACTACGCACTCCACTGATGACCTTGCTTAATCGACCATCAATAAGTTTTATTGATTAAATTATTATCGACAATTAATCGATAGTTGATTAATCATTAGCGGTCCTAATATACACATTCCAAACTCAGACCTCTCTGGGTGTTTTCACACCGAGTTTGTTTCAGCTGTCTCTTCAACGGTTTGCATAACTTTAATGTGATTGGTTCAAATGAAAGCAAAACTTATATTTATATATTAGCATAATATTTAAAAATGCATAAATAACCTTTACAGGTTAGTATATTCAAAGGAAATAATGGCAAGCAAAGGAGAAGATGATCTGCTTAATTTATGTCTGTGCAGATTAAATAATAATAAACACCCCTGTAAACTCCACACAGACTCTCAAAGGTCATCATTCAGCTTTCTGCACAAATGAAGGCTTGAGGGTTGGACCTCATTGCAATGCCAGGTAAAGTGAGGAAATTATAGCAGAAATATTACTCTATTGTGTTCTGTGCACGGATGATGTATGTATAACCTGAGGCTGTCTGTAAATTAAAATCAATCCTGAATAATCTCAAGATGTTTTTGTAATAAACATGATTAATTTATCACAATTGGGTTTGCAGAAATTTGCCTCCAAACATATATTCATATAAAGTGTAGTGTGTGTTCTGTTTTACTGGAATCATATTCTATTTTAAGCTATAAACTATAAGATCATGTTTTATTATCAAGCCTAAAGATCAATATTTGTTTTTATTGTTTTATTGAACAAGGACACTGAGTTTGGTGTGTTGAAAAACTGCACCTTTTAAGTGGACCAACAAGTGAACCGAATGAAAATGAACCTGCTGGTACTTGCATTTACACTGAAATTCAAAGTAATGACAGATCTATTTTTAGTCAACTTGGGGTTTAAAGTGTTTTTTTGTTTGTTTTTTGTTTTTTAAATGAGATGTTTAGTTCACTTTAGTGAGAAATTAGCTTGTTTGATTGACATTTTCTCATATAAGTGTCATGCAAGTCAAACCGATCCAAGATCACTTATGTAAAAAATAACTGTGAACACACTTAAAAACAGCACTTTCTGAAGATTTACACAAATTGACCACTGACCTAATCTTTACACACACACACACACACACACACACACACACACACACACACACACACACACACACACACACACACACACACACACACACACACACACACACACACACACACACACACACACAATACACTCTCCAGTGACTTACCACCTCATCCCGCAACACCAGACTTACACTGACAGCTGACAGCTTCTGTACGTCAGACATAATACAACCACATCTCAATTCTCATTTACACACACTATACTCAGTCACACACACACACCACCTCACTGTCTCTGAGAGCAGATGTTAATTTAATCTCTGCCTTCTCTCTCTCGTCTCATTGTGTTCAGTCAGGTATTCAGTGTTTTGTTTTGTTATTTGTAAAGGTCAGTGTCATTTTAGTTATGCTCTGATGTGAAAAAGATGAAAAAGGGACTATATGTACCTCACATTTGATCTTTGAATGTCGTATCAGATCTTACAGCACAGCTGTGTGTTGTTGGGACTCTCTCTCTCTCTCTCTCTCTCTCTCTCTCTCTCTCTCTCTCTCTCTCTCTCTCTCTCTCTCTCTCTCTCTCTCTCTCTCTCTCTCCTTCTCACGCTTTCTTTTTCTCTGCGGTATTGTACTGTGAAAACATGCTGGCACTGCAGGTCTTATTCATAGATAAAGGTCATGAAGTAAAGTAAATGAAAAGAGCACCACTCTCTTCCTCTCTCTGTGTTCTCTGCTTTGCTGTCATTCATTCCCTTCCATTTTATCAATCTTGTATTTATTTATTTTTATTTAGTTCCTCTCTCTTCCTCTATTTTACTTCCCTGTTGGCCCTTAAATTCAGTGTCCGTGATGTCCTGTGATCACTGCCATGTGCATGATATTCGAAGCGTTCTTCTCTCATGACACAATTTTTATTATTTATGCCTCAACGCCGCTGTTTTGATTAACACACTGTTAACTGCTGCAATGCCACAGGGAGGGAAAATGAGTTTGTAGCTTGTGTGTTAATGGAGAACTGGGAAACAGAGCTGTGCTGGCCACTAATGGCTTTAGTTGGAGGTAATGTGAACATGTGTTAGGCACTGCAAGCCCCTGGCTCTCTCTATGACAAAACACACCACTGCCTTTACAAGATCTGCTGCTCACAGCTTTGGAAAAAATGCTGCAAGTTAAATGCTGGAATGGAGCCACATAAAAAATGAAAATAAGAGGGAGAGGTGACGGAAAAAGAGCTGATTATTAGCCTTACCCCCTTCGACTGGATCTCATCATACAGGCATTGAATGAGCTTTGAGTCTCTCTCTCTCTCTCTCTCTCTCTCTCTCTCTCTCTCTCTCTCTCTCTCTCTCTCTCTCTCTCTCTCTCTCTCTCTCTCTCTCTCTCTCAATAAATATATATATATATATGTGTGTGTGTGTGTGTGTGTGTGTGTGTGTGTGTGTGTGTGTGTGTGTGTGTGTGTGTGTGTGTGTGTGTGTGTGTGTGTGTGTGTGTGCGCGCAGGACTGGGGGGATGGTGGTCAGGTTTTACCTACACTGTGAGGACCAAATGTCCTTGTAAGGACGCCTGAAAGTACCTACATTGTGACCAGCCAACGGCCAATAAGGAAAAGGGCTTAGTAAATGTACTAAATAAATTCTAAATTAAAATCTAAAATACAAAAAAGGTTTTTGTAAGGGTTTAGTTTAGGTGTAGGGGATTAAAAATATCATTAGCTCAATGTAAAAAAAAAGAAAAAAGAAAAGAAGTTCTTGGAAAGACTCACTGTAGTGTGTGGGACTTTCACTAAAATGAGAAAAACATTTCTATAATCAAAAAATAAATACTGTTGGCATATTCCCTGTGCACATAATTCGTTTACAAAAGAGAAGTAAAAAACTGGAAAGAAAAAGGTTGAGAATGAGGAAGTAAGAACATGAAAGACAAGATATAAAGTGACAGCAGGAAGAAAGACAAACAGCTTTAGAGGATGAATGATGTGTTGACATGATGTTGATATATTTTTTCGAGGTAGTGAAGGAAACTCATTGAGAGTATTAAAGTGAAGATGGAGAACAAGATTGAACATGAAACTAGAGAGAGAGAGAGAGAGAGAGAGAGAGAGAGGAATGGAGGTCATTGAATTCCTAGATGAGGAGGAGCCAGAGCAGGTAGTCAACATAAGCAAATTAAGTGTGACGATAATGTAATTCACAGGCAGAGGGATTTGGTCGTTTGATGAACAGAATTGTTGGTGCAACTGAGAAGAACAAAATGTGACACTTCTGGACAGCTAAAATAATCTGTGTGAATATTCTCTAAACCCATCACTCCCTGCACTCCCTTTCTCCTCCAGCCAACATCATCCAGCTCGGATTAAGCGGCTTTAATTTTGTCCTCCTGCTAGTGTGATGATAGCACAATATTGCATTTCAGAGTCAGACATCTTGTTTTTCACACCCTGTTTAATGGAAAATGTAATGGTTTGAGTCTGAATGAACATTTTCTTGTACAAGTATCAAATAGGTGTTCTTATCTCTTCTTCTCTGGTCAACATATTTCACAGCTCTGAGATTAAATGTTTTCATCTTATAAGAAATCAGTAGGTTTTGTTTAATTGAATTACTGTGGTTCTTCTTTTTAACAGTATTAAGAATTTGTGTGATTTCAGGATTTCTACTGTGTCCAAATTTTGTGCAAAAATAATTCCTTTGTCTTTTCCTTAGACATTTCATACTCCGAGTCTTGGTGACGAAGAGTTTGAAATACCCCCCATCACCCCTCCGCCTGAGACCGAGCCTGGTATGGGCCTCCAGGAGGTGGACTCACCTTTCCCCAGGCTACCTGACCACCCCAACTCTCAGCGGGGGTCATTCACCCCGCAGTTCCCACCCCAGAGCCTGGAGCTGCCCTCGATCACCATCTCCAGAAACATGATGGAGCAGGAAGGACAAATCAACAATGGACATCCAGGGGTAAGTGTCTGGTTATTTGCTTGGGCATCTTAAAAATCTTATTGTTTACAGATGTTGAAGGCAGTTGTTATACAAAGGCAACGAATTCCACTAAATAAATTTCCACATCATCATTCACTGGCAGTTACATTTAGATTTTAGCTTCACCTGTATTTAGGTGCAGATTTAAATCCAGGTAGTTTTCCTCCTCTAAATGCAAATAAGTTTGCCAAAGGTGTTATGCGCAAAACAAATCAAGGTGCCTGATGTTACGTGTCAGTGTTTTAAAACTAGTAGAAAAAGTTTGTAGACAAAGCCTTAAAGGGATAGTTCACCCATAAATAAAAATTCCGTCATCATTTCATGTCATTTTCTTTGGAATGTAAAAGATAATATCCTGGCCACTCTTTCCATTTTAATGAAAGTCAATGAGGTCTGGTTCTCTCAAGCTCCAACATGAAGGAAAAAACACACACACATACACCATAAAAATATAATTTTGAACAAGTGTTCTCTCTATGACTCATGCGCTTTCAATTCCAAAGCTCTTCCTAAGCTTTGAAGGAACAGACTGAATTTAAGTCATTATTCACTGGCAATCTTGACATCCCCTCTTGTTCTCCTTGGTAAGTTCATTGATGAGTTCATCATCGGTTCTCAGGTTCATCTCACTGACTCTATGATCTGGTAGTAATGGTTAACAGCTCACTGGATTAGAAAATTATCATTAATTAACTTCAGTTTTGGTTTGTTCATCACACAAAGCTATTGTATGGCTTCAGAAGACTTTGAATACAGTGCACGAGTTTTGTGTTACTTTAATTGTAATTATTTTTTACCTTAAAGATTGAAAGCTCCTATACTCATTTATTATAACTTTGTGGAAAAGAGCGACCAGTATATTCTTTAAAATACATTTTTTTGTGCTTCATGGAAGAAAAAATGTCATACGTACTTAGAATGACATGAGGAGTAGAAAATTGTGACTGAACGCTTATTTTTGAAAAGACAGCAGACTTTCTAACAGACAGTAGATGCAATAAAATTGGTCTGCTTGGCTGAATATATTTATACTTTAACCTAACATGTATGGTAAAATAAAGGTGTGTGCAAGCATTTGTTTCATAATAATCATGTTTTATTGTCAAGCTTTTATAGCGGTTAATTCAGGTAGAGAAATGGGTCCTAAATGCCATAGACATGGATTCACCAATAAGGGAAACATTGAAAATGCCATGGCTAGACTAGATATATTAAAAGTGCTAAAATAGAAATGAAATAATGTAATAATGTGTGGCAGGCTTTTGATTTTTTTAATTCTGTATAGGTCCTCACTCTCCATAAACAAACATACAGTGGTATGTGTATACGTGGGATAAAATATCTTTATTTACATTCCAATATAGATAGGCACCATCAAATTTTATTGCTCCTTTCTTGGCCATCCATGCTGCTGGCAAGTAAAATAATTGCAGCTTTTAAAATATCTGTGCTGCATAAGTGACTGCCGGAAGGCTTTTTGCCTAAAGAATTTTCATTTCATGGTCAGTTAAGCTCGTATGCATCTGAAAAAAAAAAAAAAAAACGGAACCTTGACACAATTACAACACGGCCTGTTCTCACTGCGCTGTGAAGGGATTAGATTTGATTCTCCAACATTATTCCTCTTTAGCAGCTCTTTCTGTGGACAGTGGTTCTGATTGTGTCGGGACTATATTAGCAGGTTTGGGGGAGAATGAGGGCACTCTGCTCTGTGCCTGGTGGCATTGTGACCGTCCCTCCGATTCTTCTCTATCGCTCATCACTCATTGTCCTCCTCAAAGACTCTGTCTCTCTCCTCTTAATGGAATTGATCTCAGTTTGTCCTCCTCTCTGGGACTGGTACAGACAGTGCCGTGCCTTTGACTCCATGCCTCACATTTATAAAGGACTTAGTAAGGGCTAGCAGAATTTAGCACTGTAGCCTCTAACGTTGTCCTTCAGTCATTTTGATGTGTTTCAGAATTATAATTTTACATCTAATGCAGGAAGACTGACCAATAAGTAAAACTTGGGGTCCAATTTATGTAATATTTAAAACAGATGGGCAGCAAGGGAATAAAAGAAGAATGTATGTCAGGAGAATTTACACATTACCTCAAAAATCCATTCCAACTCAACTAAAGAGCAACTTATATGCCCTTTGTGTTTCTACATTGAAGCCAACTATTCCTCTAATTCTTTCCCTCTAATGCTCCACGTATGTCAGGCGAAATTAGCCGCAGATGCTGCTGGCCGAACCCAACTCTGCAAAATCCATTTCTCAGCTGTGAAGAAGTCTGGCAGGATTCAGAATGTGAAGTCATTATTTATTTAATCTCTTCTCCTAACAAGCTCCTGCATCTCTTTTGAGTCTCGTTGGAATCTGGGTTCTGACTGGATCTCAGAGTAGACAGAAACTGATGAAGAAGCAAATTATTTGATTACCTATTTAGACTAAGTTCAGAGGAGATGTTCTTGGAGGTTGTGCAGAGCAGGTTTATCATTCCCATTTTGTTCTTGGAAGTCATCTTTTTTAAACACTGGCAGAAACAGTTAATTCCGTTTGCTGACATTCTTTTGTTATGCATACATTTGATACATTGCAATACAATGCATTGTTCTGTGCATTAGTGTTTTGTAAAGACTGTAAATGAATGTATGATTATATGTATGTATGTATGTATGAATATAAGTAAATAGTTAACAGTGAATCAAAAAATATAATTATGGTCTATTGAATTGGCAGTACATTTGTATAAAACAGGTGTAAGATTCAGAGCACTCAACAATGGTAGAGCTTTAAAACATGATCCCTCACAAACTGACGAGGATCTGACTGCTGTGTCTGTGAATAAAATGGAAAATATGACCAGTGTTGCAGAAACTATATTTTTCTTCTCCTCCAACACCAAACACACAGACACACACGCTCACACTTTCCTCTCTCCCCCACTCTTTCTCTTTACACTTTTCTGTTATCTTATCTCCAAGCTGAGTAGATGTGACATCAGTTGTACATCAATCTCTGAAAGTGGATTTTTTTTCTTCCCCTTCACCTTCATGTTGTTCTTTTTCTTCTTCTTTTTTCTGTCAGACAGCCATTGTGACATATTGGGCCAGTAAGAAATGAAAGATATTCATGCAGGCATGCAATACTTGTAATGAAGTCTTAGCCTGACCTTCTGTGTGATTGATTCTGTAATTTAGTTTTCTCAGCCAGTACTTGAAATGAAATGAAATCATGTTGAACAAGTTTTAAATACCCATAGTGCAACGGGAGAGATGGAGGGAGGGAAGAGGAAAGGAAAAGAGATGAGAGAGAAGAGAGGAAGGTTGTAGACTGCTCTTTTTTTTTCTTTTTTTTTAAGGCATTGGAACAATGTTTTGGACCATTTTTTTTGAGGGGGCAGTTCGTACAGGGTGTATTGAGCATGAACAGTAGTTGAGCTGTATGAAACGAGAAAATGTGTGTGTGTTTTTAGAGAAGAGAGTAAGTAGGTGGAGGAGAAATACGAGTAGAAAACAATTTATCTTCACGCTACCATGGTCTCTGCAAGCATTCAAAATTCCATTTTCTTATTTTTTTTTCTCTCGAGGAGCCAGTAATGCAGGTGCCCATAAATGGTTGAAAAATAAAGCAGCATGTTGGTAAAGGTTCCAGTGCAGCTGTGAATATGTGCTGGGGGCTGATAAACTATTCATAATAGAACTGACCTTTTCACACTGGCCAAACTTGTAAGATTCATCCTTATAATTACCATATAGATGATTTTACTCCTTTTTCTGTTATGGAACATTTCCAAGAGCTCTACAGAAAGATTGAATGAAAATTGAACTTGTTAACATTCTTTTCAGCATGGAACAGCTCATACCAAGCTGCTTTTAATAAACTCTCCAATTCCTTTCCCACCCCCCCACAGAATCCCGAGGCCAGTATCTTAAAGAGCAGACCCGATACTCTCAGCCATTGACACGGCATCTTCAGATTCTTATCCCGATCGTCTGAAAGCAGTATTGGTTATTTTATGGTTATGAACACATGCTGGAAAAAAGAGTTATATTTTCTTGACTGTTTAGTTGCGGTTTCTGCTTTTGATGAAAGGGGTGAGGATACGATTGGAGGCAGAACCAAACGGTCATCCATCAAACGTCTCAGTGTGTTGGACAAGAGGCTCGTTGTATGGTGTAGCTGTTTGGTCAGCATCTCTTTTTGGCACCTTTTAATGTCAGAATCTTTTGTGCCTGCTGTAAAGTATGTTGGGGAATAAAGATACGAGGAGGAAAAAGGTTATTTTTTGCTGGAATACAGTTAGCCGAGATGGGCTGATTGCTGGAATAATAGCAACATTTGCACAAGCACACGCAAACACACAGAGGAGAGGATAGGGCACATCTGGCCTCTTTTCTCTTCAGATAAGAAGTTATTTACAGATTTATGAAGACTATCAAAAGCATCTGTGTAGATGTGAGCTGTGTGTCAGCAGACAATGTTCCAATCAAAATGCAAATGGAGGGTGTGCAGCAGGGACATAAATAAAAAGATTGGATACTGACTCACTCATTTTACCAGCTAAACCACTCTGACAGCAGAAATCACATTTCTTTCATTGCCTACAAAGGCTGCTATTAGTGAAAGCTGACTGCTGTTTGTGCGAGTTTAGTTTGAATGGTCCATCCATCGTTCTTTCTTTTCCATGTGCCGATTATACTCATAAATATCTATTTTACACAAAATCATCTCGTGTTTTTCATTTTCATCAGATAATGTTGTCAAATCATTAAATGCTTCAAGATAAATCACAGCCTTTTTTCAGAATTCACATCTGTTCTGCTTTGTGCTACCGGATCAAAGTGCTCCTGGAACTAAAGACCAGTTCTGATAGTGTCTTAGACCTCATTCACCAACATAGAGTAAAATCAAATGAGTAAGTGGGCATATGGTTGTCTGACGAATGTTGCATGTTCAAATCATTGATCATGTCGATGTATTCACATGGGGGAGAAAGCCAGAACACAGAGACTTTGATAAATATGAGCCCTCAAATGCTGCCTTACATCTCTGTGATTCTCTCCGCTCTTTACATTACTGACACACAGAGAAGGCTGTAGTGATTTCAGGGCATCGAAGGCTGTTAGAGTGAAAGTGTTAGACACAGATGGTCATGACTAATGAACACAAGTAGACAGGTCTGACACAAAGACTGCTGCTGGCTCTGCATTCTAGCGATGAAACTAATGCAAATATTGTTTTGGCGAGGGTGTAATTATGTCATTTATTCAGTGATTATTTAGTTGTTTTTTTCCTTTTACCAATCTCTTTTACTTGATACTACTTTCTTTAAAAAACAACAGTGCATATTTTCCAGGATATGATGTTGAAAACCGCTATTGTTTTGTAGATTGTTTTTTTGATAAGGCACAGATTTGATATAAAGCTGTGTGTGCCCAGGGAATTAATACAAAGAGAATGTAATCTGTGTGTGAGGGAAGGTGTTAGAATATTGTACTAAGGGAGAGGGTTCAGCAGGTCTGGCCAATAAGGCCAGGTGCAGTGCTTTATGATGTGTTGACACATACAGATATTGAGTTTGAGTCTCTAAAAACCAGATGGAGAGAAAGGAACGGAGTTGATGTAGAATGAAAAAATGAACAAAGGAGATCAAATGAACTCATGGTTTTCTCAAGCTGTTTGAGTTGATTTTGCTCTGTAATCTGGTTGCTTTTGGAGACTGTCAAATGCTATAATTTTACCCTCTGTTCGGTCAAACGCATCAGGCTCCTGCATACCCTACCCTGTTTTGGTCAATAACTGACAAATGGCCAATTTGTCTAAAGCTTTTATTATTCACAATCTGCAATTTTTCACAATATTGTGATATATTATAACAATTTAAAATAACTTGTCTTTAAGTATAATGTATCATTCAGTGTCACATGATCATTCAGAAATCATTCTAATATGCTGCTTTGGTGCTCAAGAAACATTTCTTATTTTTATCATTGTTGAAAATAGTGCTTCTTAATATTTTTGTGCAAACTGTGATACGTTTTCTTTCAGGATTCTCTGATGAATATAAAGTTCAATAGAACAGCATTTATTTAAAATACAAATCTTTTGTAGCAATATTTTGTAACAATAACTTTTGATCAAATTAATGCATCCTTGCTGAATAAAATATAAAGTTGACACCAAATATCTAAAAATGTTTTTGTTGTCTGTTTGCTCTGCAGACTATTGGTCAAAGCCACCTCCGTCAGTACCCTCCAAACCCCACCATGGTGATGCGCTCCATCATTAGCATGCACAACCCCAATGGCATGATGTCACAAAACCAGCTTACCACCATCAACCAGTCCCAGATCAACACTCAACTGGGGCTTAATATGACTGGATCAAACATTGCTCACACGTCCCCGTCCCCACCCGCCAGCAAATCGGCCACACCCTCTCCATCCAGCTCTATTAACGAAGACGATCCAGAGGAAGGAAACAGGGTGAGTGCCATTAAATCCATGCAATGTTTTATGCAGTGTTTTCACCATAACGTTTAAATCAACATCCAAATAGCGAGATTTTATAATAAGTTGCCCTCTCTCTGTCAGGTGATTGGTGAAAAACGTCCCGCCCCTGACACAGGTAAGAAGCCGAAGACGCCCAAGAAAAAGAAAAAGAAGGATCCTAATGAGCCCCAGAAGCCAGTGTCTGCATACGCCCTGTTCTTCAGAGACACCCAGGCGGCCATTAAAGGCCAGAACCCTAACGCCACGTTTGGAGAGGTGTCCAAGATAGTAGCTTCTATGTGGGATGGACTGGGAGAGGAGCAGAAACAGGTATCAAACTGTTGTCCTGCGTAATAACCTCGTGATGTGCTGTAAATCAAGCCGTCTGCCTGTCTTTTTTCTTGAGTTAGAATAACAAATGTTCTTAATTTCTGCTCAAATTTTTGCACAGAATGATTCATGTCAGGTGTTTCAACAGACTGCTTGATATTTCACCCTTCTTTAGTTTTTTATTACCGGCTAAGATGAAGCCTGCAGGCTCTCCCTGTTGTGAAACGCATGCTTGCCAGTCAATGTTCCACTAATTATCTGTTTATAACACCTCATGTATTCTGTTCTTCACAGGTTTACAAAAGCAAAACAGAAGCAGCAAAGAAGGAGTATCTGAAAGCTCTTGCAGCGTACCGTGCTAGCCTTGTGTCAAAGGTGAAGATGTTTTCTGTTTAAACAGCTCTCCATCTGTCTGTTTTTCTTTCCTTCTCTCAGTCTACCTCTCACTGTTTCCTTAATTTTTTCTCAATTCATCCTGTTTTCTATTATATTTCTGTTTACCAGTATGTTAATAATAGTTCAGCTCACTTTCAGGCTCAATGACTTTCATCTTGAGTCCTTAACCACTTTTAAAAGATAAGACCTTCTGCACAGTAAACTTTTCAAAGAAAGCACCAAATGTAGAACTGCTGAAAGCTGAAAAGTGGTTGAAAAGAGCAGTTGTTCTATGTCTAGGAGCAGTGTTTATTCCTTTGTGCATTAGTTAACATCCATTGGTTTGCACGAATTGAATTTCTAAAAACCAACTGGAAAGGATTTAAATATATGATTTTTCTACACACAGAATTCTCTTGCATACTTAAATGTGTCTGTGAATGTGTTTGTTCCATCACACTAGAGGTGTAAAAATAGCATTAAATACAGCTAACAAATTAGAATGAGATATTCTTATGATCCATCATACCTCATTAACTCGCTGGCGGCCGGGAACATTTGCATATTTGTTGCTTCTTGTAAAAAATGTAAATCATTTTACACACAGTTTAGCACTACTGTTGTTCATGTATGTTAAAGTTTAAGCAACTCAAGAACTGGATATTTATGACACCACCATCACATTGCTCTCGATTCAGCAGTTGAGTAAATCTATTAAGCCTTTTTTTTTTTTTTTTTTCAGAAACTCCAAACTGTAATTTTTCTTATTTTCAGTGTGCAAGTCTTTTCCTAGGCTACTAAATAATATAAATCCCTTTCTTGGCAAGTTCTTTAGATCACTGAATCTAAGACAGCAGCAATTTTCTCTGAACAGCTTTTTCTGTCGAGTCAGTCACCAGATCAGCACTAATAAAGGAGAGGGCACTACAAAAGAAAGAATCTGTTGAGTACCAGAATTCATCTGACCGATCTCTATTTCTGTCTCAGGCTGCCGCAGAGTCAGCGGAGGCCCAGACGATTCGCTCGGTGCAGCAGACTCTCGCCTCCACCAGCCTGTCGCCAGGGCTCGTGATGCCTTCACCTCTATCCCAGCACCCCTCAATGTCTGCCGCTGCACAGGCGCTCCAGCAGGCCCTGCCTCGAGCCATCGCCCCAAAACCTCTGCAAATGCGCGTCGGCGGCAGCCAGATTGTTACCTCGGTCACGGTAGCTCACCAGAACATGACGCCCGGCGGCGTTCAGTCACAGCTGCTGGGGCAGATGGGAGCGGGTGGTCCGCAGTCGGGCGTGTCGTCACAATTGAGTCCACCGATGCAATCCCGGCACACTTCCATGCAGCAGCAGATGCAGCAGCAGCAGATGCAGCAGCACTTGCAGCACCATCAATTGCAGCAGCAGCAAATGCACCACCAGCAGATTCAGCAGCAAATGCAGCAGCAGCATTTCCAGCATCACCTGCAGCAGCAGCTTCAGCAGCACCACATGCAACATCAGCATCAACAGATGCAGCAGCAGCAGCAGCAAATGCAAATGCAGCACATGCAGCAGATGCAGCATATGCATCAGCATCAAATGCAGCAGCATCTCCCTCAGTCGCAGTGTTCGCCCGTGCAGCACTCGCCCGGCACGCCGCACTCGGCCTCTCTCGGCAGCCCGCCACCCCCTCCCGCTCCCCAGCCTCACCCCTCGCAGGTACAGGCTCACGCGCAGGTCCTGTCGCAAGTGAGCATCTACTGAACCAAAAGCCCTCGGACCTGCAGTTGCGACTCCACGAGAAAGGCAGAAGGAAGTTGTTATTGAAAAGCATCATTACAAGGTTGCTTTTTTTAAGTTGCACTTAAGAAGTGTGTAAAAAAAATATGAATGTTATACAAAGAACTGTCCTTTGTTCTAGATGGATATAAGATACGTTTTAAAAGGACAAAGCTTCTTAGCTGGATTTTTTGTCTATAAGATAGGCTGAGCTACCGGGAGGTCTGTTCATAGACTTGAGTGCCCAGTAGTCATTTGTATGTATATTTAGTTCATTGGGGTTTTTCTCTCTCTGTTGTGGAGTTTAAACTCTGTCGGAGCATGATGACATGGGAAGAACATTTAGAGACGATCACAAAAACACCTGATTGGTTTATTTAACAGCTTTATTTATGAGGTTGGATTCACTCTCACCACCAGACAAAATGAAAGAATGAATGAATGGGGAATTCAGAAAGAAGGCACTGCATCACAGAAGGGATAGAGATGAACTGAACAATGCACAGGTACTAAACTGGTCATCAGAGACATGCTGAATGGCTCTTGCACTGTCCGGCCAGTGTATCGTCAAGTCTACCTTCTCTTCTTCCCTTTTCCATCATCCTCCTTGGCATTCCTACAGATGAAACTGTTTAACAGTCACTGTCGGGAAGCTCTCAATCAGCTCACCCTGCTTTTAGAACCACGTGGTGTTTGACACATCTCATACTGTTATCAAACAGGAAAATATGTAAAACACAGAGTTTTGCTGGACTATTTGACACGGTTCCATAGATCATTTCTGTCATCACGTCTCTAAACACTTTTTTTGACCTGCTGTATGTGTTCTGAGGAAAGTGGAGAGAAAGTTCTTGGAGTTGCTTTTCTCCTCTAGCCAAAACCCTCAAAACTCTAATTCACTTCAACAGTAGTAACAGCACTCCAAAAATCATTCTTCTCTGTAATTATCTTTACCTCAGAAATGTAATTGAATAAGTTATGTTTTTTTTTTTCTTTCTTTTGTGTAATGAAAACACATGGCTAAATGACTGAATTTAGGCTGTTGGTTTACTGAGTGGGGTCTTTGTATTTCATAATACCCTACACTTCACAAGGACAGTTAAACAGGAATCTTATCAGATGTTTTTTACTATCATAGAAAGGACATGGAAGTATTTTGTGCCAGCTGTAAAAGAATCAGTGGTAAGATAAAAGAAAATGAAGTTGTACATTTTTCATACCTCTTGTTGTAAAGTTTTAATATGTGAGACTTTAAATGCAGATGCTGGCAAGCTGACCTGTCACCTGCTTTATCTCATAGTACTCTTTTCTACTTTTTTATGAGTTACAGTAGCAGCAAATCATTTGTTTGTATTTTTTGCTTACATTTCAAAATTCATTGTTTTTAAAAAACCTGACAGTAAAACAAATACAGTTGATGTCATTTGGAAACTCCACCTGCTTTTAAACGTCATCAATGTCATTTATTAAATTCTATTTTTGCCACCCAAAAACACATTTAAAAGAGGCATTCCATCTGCATCATCATCATCATCAATATTATACTAGCCATAATTTTGTATTATATTGTCTCTCTGTTTGCAATTAAAATAATCAAAAATATTTATTTCAAGGAACTGATTCATTTCAAAGATTATATTAGCCATACTTTTGTATAAAATATTTCCTCAATGTGTCCTTGTTAGTTCTGAAAGATTTCAAATAAAGACATCAGTACTTAAAATATTCTGTTTATTTCGGATACACAGGTGTATATTTTTCATGTACCAACTCAACTCAAACAGATATTTGATTCTATTTCTTTCTACAAATGTTTGAAGTGTTGGTGTGTCTATGTATGTTTCTGTTATGCCATGAGTCATTAAGATGGGAATTCACATCAACCTCCTTTTCCACAGTGTTCCACAGTTTAATGACCCCTGAGCCCCCAGACACAAATATTTGTAGGGGGAAGGTAGGATAAAAAAATAAAAAAGGCTAATTATCATAAATGCACAATAAGCACGTGAGGACAGTGCTGACCGGTGCTGGTTTTTTACACGCTATGCCAGACAGAAGGGAAGGAATCTGTGCCTGCGCATATCTTGTTCCACATTAATAGAATTCTCAATCTGTATTTTGTACCCAATTAGTTAATTTTGAGAATGCTTGTGCTATTTGCATGAGAGAGGCTGCCGTGATTGGCTCTCGAGTCGGGTTTTGTGTCACAGAGAAGCCCACACTCTCACTCTTTGATTAATTGCAGCATCTGTTCTGTCAGAGGGTGTAGTGGAGAGGTCTGCAGGAAAAGTGCAAATAAGTGCTGGCAACAGTCTTAAAGCGCCTATGATGAAATGAAAATTAAAAACAGCGAGTACCCCACATGCCCTGAATTTCAATAGCAAGAAGTGGGGAGAGAGAAGGAGGGAGAGAGTGGAGATTGCTAAGCGTAGAATGTAAGGGTGGTGTCCATGGCGACCAAACACATCCTTTAAAAACAGCCGGTAATGAGGGGCCGGGAAATAGCGCTTATTATTCCGAACAGTCTCATGGAGGGCAGCATCAATAATGCATGCAGTACCTTGTTATTTGGTAAACCTTGTTATCCGCATGGTCTCAGTGAGGATAAATATCTCGCAACAAGGGTTGGAACTCTGACACACCCCAGTGATGAATGAATGAATAAATAAATAAAGGTTTGCAGATATTTTCAAAACTTGTATTATATGTCTTAATAACAGCGGATGATGTTGGCACACCAGTGATTATAAATCCAATTGTGTGCCGTTTCAGGGACAGAATGAAAACTGATCATTTCTACTAGAGCTCATTTAAATTCAATCAATGCTTCATAATCTTGTGAAAATGTCAATGTTTTAAAGTGTAGCATAAAATATGTCTTTTTCCCCATATAGTGCCATTTAAATGCTTGAAGGAATAGTTCACCTAAAAATGATAATTCTGTCATCATTTACTCATCCCAAACCTATATGACATTCTTTCTTTTATGGAACGCAAAAAAGATGTATGAAGAATTTTCAACAGTTGTGTCCATAATATTGTCTTCTGTGTTCCACAAACAGCTTTAAAACAACATAAGGGTGAGTAAATGACAGAAATTCGATTTTTGGGTGAACTATCCCTTTAAGTAAAATGTTAAAACATTCATCAAAGCAAACATAAATTCCACCCCGACTGGAATTACCCTAAAGTAGAGCTTATGATGTCTATCTATAGAATCTAGTTCAAACCACAGTCACATGATTGCACAGTAGTGTTATTACATATAACCTAATATTCCACTGTAATTCATCACGTGTGTGTTTTTCTCAAATACTTGTGGAGAATTTTTTTGTCCCCATGAGGAAAACAGCTTATAAATCATACTAGGTGATGCTTTTTGAGAATGTAAACATGCAGAAAGTTTTTTTTTTGTTTGTTTGTTTTGTGATGGGTATGGTTAGAGGATAGAAAATATAGTTTGTACAGTATAAAAATAATTATGTCCATGGAAAGTCCCCATAAACGTGTGTGTGTGCGCATACATATGCATGCATTTTAATTTAGCTTATGTTAAAGAAGAAGATAGTAGAAAAGGTCATATGCATTGTGAATGTCCCATTTTTGTAATATCAATCGATGATTGATTAGCTATCTTTCATTACCCTGCTGTCTACGCAGATACAATGTGAGCTGTGTGACAAAAGGTCTGTGGCCTGAGGCTGAGACCGTGACCTCAGTGCCAGTTTCCATCAGAACAGGAAGAGAAATGACCCTCATTTATATTATTATATTGCATTTAAGATGGATTATACTTTCTACCAAATTCAAAGCTGAACGGCTGCTGTTGAATGCATATGAAGAGACTTATTTTAGTTAGCAATCAAGTATAAGCTACCTAACTACATTATGCAAATTTGAATGAAACGTTTGATCAGTAATTTAAGGTAATCATTAATACAGCAAATTTGAATGAAATGTTTGTGATCAGTAATTTAAGGTAATCATTAATACAGCTTCTTGGTTTCTGATAAAGTAATCACTGATAGAGCAGCTAAATGACAGATGGTAAGTTTCTGGTTGCGACATCATTTGTGTAGCTTAGCAACAATAACCAAATAGGGTAGAACTTGAATAGGGCAAAGGTCATCTCCAGCCACAGAACATCAGTAACGCTGTCCAGTAGGCCATGCAGTTTGCCCCTCCATTACCAAAACAAACCCCTTCTCACCCAGCTCCCAAAGCACACATGCGACCTTTGACCTGACTTCAGATACACCTGCATGGCCTTGCAGTGAGTGAAGTGTTTCGCTGACTAGCTTTGGGCAAGACCCAGCTTTTATTTGCACAATGTTGACCTCTCAGTCAGAGAGAGAGGGAGAAGTTTCTTTAGGTGCTGTTGACCTGCTGGTGATGCCGTGAACTTTGGTATGAAAGATTCCCCAGACTGAATGAATGTCTGAGGCAAAGTAAAGAACTTGACTTTCAAGACTTTCATTTGTCTTTTATTTGCTTTTCTTTAAGGCAAAATTTCTGAAAATTTCAGTGGTGCACATATGTAATATTTATTTAATGAATGGTTTGCTATTTAAATTAAACTTTAAAACTCTACAGTATTCTATAAAAGTAATATACTATCAAGCACTCATTTTTTTCTTTAAAATCTACTATAGTGTTCAAAATGTGTAGACTAATACCAGATATAATATTTAAGAAAGTGTGTACTTTGATCCAGTGATATTTTTAGTATTAACTATATACTATTATAGTATTTATTAATATTTAGAATTTTATATTTTAAGTTTTAGTAATCTTATTTGATTTTGTCATTTTAGTTTTTTAAAGCATTTATTTGTTACCGTGTTTTACAGAGTCTTTCTGTAGAATGATGCTTCTTTCCACAAAATAGTTTCCATTGTTCCCACAATTAGTTGTATAGTTGTTAGACTTGATAGTGAGATGAGCATCAATTGTTTACTTAGTACAGTTACAGTAACACCAGCCTTTGCTTTCCCACAGCACTTTATCAAAGCAATAGCAACGCAGAGCCTATTTCTCCCAAGTACATCAAATGGGCTTCTAGCTGTTCCCATAGCAGCCCTCTCAGCTCTGGCAGAAAGAGCAGAACAGCACTAAATTGAAGTTTAAATTCCCAGAAAATAGTTTTTGCTAACGCAGGATACTTATATGCACTTATTAATGTCAAGTGAGATTATTCTGTTGAGCTATATTTCACGCCTCCACTGCATGATGAATACAATGAAACCCTCAATATTTTAACTTCAGCATGTTCATTTTACAAAAATGTCTTACATTTTATGAACTTGCTGAATTTAAGGGAGTGAGGATCATTTCAAATTCTATTCATTGTTCACCAAGGCTACAATAATTTTAAAGTGCCGTCTTTGAATATACTGAGGTTATGTTTGCTTAGAGCAGTTCAGCACTCCAAAAGACGTTTTTTTCCCCCCCTCTCGTTTTATTTTTCTTAACTCATAAATATTCCATCGACTGAGTCACTTTTTATTGGTTAGATGAATAAAAAAAGACTGTATTTCCTATTTCATTTTAATTCCTACAAACAAAACAGCATGACCAAAGTCAAGAAATGCTGTGAGATCTTCCCAAACTACTTCATTCCTTGACCACTCTCAGTGTCCAACTCTGAGAATTAAAGGTCATCAAACAAACAATCCTGGTTCAAAATCACTGGGGTGAACAAGCCCACAAATACGACTCGGTTTCACCTTGCAGGCAGTAAAAGGCCAGCGGTTTTAAACAGGAAATTTCCAAACATGCAGTCAGTATTTTCGAGGCCAACACAACCAGTCTGATTTTGGTATTCAGAAACAGTTTGCACATTGATGGAATTTTTTTCTGCGCTAATGTTACTGTTACGTTTATTTAATGTTCAGGTAGAGATTCATTTTTAAATTGCATTGTGAGCTGTCATTGACTGAGGAACATTTGCTTTGTTGTGACAGAACTAAACTTTGTAGCTGACAGATGTCTCTGGGAGAGAGAGAGAGTTGAGATTTCACTCCGTCTCCTCCGCTTGCAGAATATAAAACCATATCTTGTTTCCCCTGAGTTGCCTCTTTCCAATTCCTCTTCAGTATTCTATGGACTTTGTGTTCTTTGGAGAAACCTGACTCTCTGAAATTGCTTTTTATTGTGACTTACTTAGGCTGTTAATGTAAGCTATTACTGAGCTCACATGTTACTATAGCAACAAAGCTGATAAAGTGTACTGGGAGACCAAAGTGATAGATTACATGTGCATGGAATGTCATATCCAATAACTCAAACTTACTATACGGCACATTATTCCAGTGGTCTGAGAGAAATCAATAAATGTGGACACAACCCAACAAGCCATGCTCCATCTCTCTCCATCTCTCTCTCTCTCTCTCTCTCTCTCTCTCTCTCTCTCTCTCTCTCTGTGTCTAATTCTGTACGACAGTAAGGAAGCCGTAGCAGATCAGGCCATGTTTCTATGATGTCTGTGCGGAGCTACAAGGGGCAGGTGCTGTACAGACACCATTCAGAGAGACTCTATTCAGCTCCTCTCCTCCGTTTCTCCATTCATGCAGGGCAAAACGCCATCTGCTCCTGTTGTGCCTGGAGCTCTCACAGCTGACCAAAAAAACCCACCCCAACAGCTGTTGCCAAACAAAAGCCAAACAATGGGGGCAGAGAAAGGTTACACACAAGTTTGAAAGAGAGAGAAAGAGGGTGAGAGGGAGGGAAGGGTGAAATGCATTGCTCCAATGAAAGGGGAGTCCAAAACAAATCTTTAACAGATTATGAGGAGGAATGCTCTTTTCAATGGGTGCAGTAGAAACTGTTAAATATGAGATGGTAAATCTTGCCTCTTGTCTCTATGAACTTAGTGGACTCCATTACGGCTGTCAAATGGAGAAAGAGGAAACGGCATTCATGGTTAGTCTTTTGAAGTCCCTGGTAAGTCAGACTAATGACAACAAGAGCGGTGAGAATGAGAATTCATGTTTCAAAATTAACCAGTATAGGATGCCTAAAAACATATACATGCTTGTAAAATCACCGTTTTACATTTTTAGTATATTTGACCATAATAATACAGATTAATAAATAATACATCCACCCTACAGAGGATAAGTGGTAGGCTATGGAGAATGCATGGATGGATGGTGATTTCAATTCCACTTAACTATTCCATTGACTATTATTTTTGTACATTTAAGAAAAAAATAATACTTGGTCCTAATTATATACTAAACAAAAATACTAAATACCAAACATCATGAAAATCATTCAACTTTGTTAATTTTTTTTATGTAAACTCAATAAGAACCGGATCTAAATTTGTCACCTTAATAAGAAAACCAGAACTGGATTCTGGCCAAGTTGACACAAAATCAATGGTGTCTCTGCCCATGCACATAGACAATGAGTTGTACACTCAGTCAAACATCAGAAGGATTGATGACATTCAGTAGTATCCTGTTGCAACAAGGTTAGAGAGACCTATGTTAAATGTGACCCTGGACCACAAAACCAGTCTTATGGGTCCATCTTTTTTTAAATTGAGATTTATACATCATCTGAAAGCTTAAGCTAAAATAAATAAGCTTTCCATTGATGTATGGTTTGTTAGGATAGGACAATATTTGGCAGAGATACAATTATTTGGAAATCTGGAATCTGAGGGTGCAAAAAAATCTAAATATTGGGAAAATCGCCTTTAAAGTTGTCCATTTATGTTGGTGATTTTGCTGCATTCACTCACAAAAATAATTTTTTGATATATTTAAGGTAGGAAATTTACAAAATATCTTCATGGAACATGATCTTTACTTAATATCCTAATGATTTTTGGCATAGATCATTTTGACCCATACAATGTTTTGTTGGCTATTGCCACAAATATACCCGTGCGACTTATGACTGATTTTATGGTCCAGGGTCACAAATGTGTTCTTCATTCAGTCATCAAAGATTCAATTATTGTTGTGCAGAAAAAATATAGTTACACCTTTACACACATCAGGTCGTTAGTGAATCTATACAATTTTTACAAAAAATTAATGGGAACACAGGCATTCTTATTTGATTATCTTTTTCTTGTTATATTGTGTATAATGAATTGATTGAGGAATAATGAGGAGGAGGGTATAGTGAATGATGTCCCGTGTCACTAAAGACCCGAGGTATGCATAAAAGGGTTAAATGAAATCAAAGTACCATCAAAATTGCCCTAGATATTTGAAATGTGTTTTTATTATTATTATTATTATTATTATTGCCATTCTTATTAATTTTATCTGAGAATGCACAGAAACCTGACCAAGTAAACAACTGTACCCTTATGTACCCTAGGTTAGGAGGGTCCAAAAATATGTTCTCCAAGAGAAAACTTTTTCAAAAACAACAATTACATTTTGATAGAAGCATTTTTAAATTTGATCATCTATGCATGTTTATAAGTATGTGGTAAATATTGGCTAACGCATCACATTTACCGCTGTTCATGGATATTCTCTGGTGAAATCCAGTCATTTCAATAGGAATCCGCTTGATCTGGAATTTCGCATGAGGACAGAAGATTTCCCCAAGCAGAATTTTGCATCGGGTTCAGTTGGTCGTGCTAATTTGTTGCATTGATCAACAGAAAGGTGCTTGGTTTGAAAGTGACAACTCACTCAGAAGTGTCGGTAAGCGTGGTGAATTTGCATGACCAACTTGATCCTGTTGTAAAATCTATGTGGAAAAAAACTTTTGTCCTCATGAAAAATTACCGCGTGGATTCCTATTGAAATGACTGGATTCCCTGAACAAAGGCAGATGTGACCGCACCTTAACACATTTTCACATAGCCAACAGTTCAGACCAAACGCATTATTGCACAAAACATGGTGTATTGATCAAAGACATCCATCTTGGGCTTGTTTACATAAAAAAACAACAGAAACGCAGTGCAGGTGGACACAAAATCACTTAAAGTTTGAACCGTCACCTATTCACATGGCACGACAGTAGTTGAAGTTACTCAAAGTCAACATGTGGTGTCGTTGTCAAAGTTACCTCTCAAAAAAGTAGCCTTTTGTTCAATTGATGGCAGATGAATATTCTCTGCTTTGTTTGTTTTCTGTGTTTCTAAGTATGCTCCAAATGATTCCGTAGCTTTGTTTCCATCCAAAGTAGCAAAATTGGAATTTTGCATAAAACATTTGGATTAAAGCAGCGTTTCCATCCCATGTGTTCAAGAGAACAGAAACATCACTTCCTGGGAAACTGGTGCAAAATATCTGTTATAAAAATGGAAGTTGCTGCAATCGGGGAAGCCAGTGTGGCTCTTTTCTTACTGTCACCATAGTGATGTAAGAACTATTTAATCTCTACTTTCCACAAAAGCACCTACTATGCACAAGTGGGTCTTCTTAGGGGCCGATCACACCTGACGCGTTTTTTGCAGTGAGAGGCGCCTATTTTCAATTGGTTTCCTATGGCAGCGAGCGTTCTGCACGCTGTTTATGCGCCTGCTGCGCCTCGCATTTTTGAAGTTGAAAAAAAAGCAACTCCGAGCGGAAAAAAGCGCCCGACGTCATCGCGGTTTTTTCCACTGTCCAATCGGGTGAATGGAGAGGCGGGCCTTACGTTTTAGTGATGAAAGCTACAGTTGCTTGAACGCCCAGAGAGTGCAATGATGGAGGATAAACTTGTGGTGCTCTCGCGGGTTACCAGGAGCTTTACGACTTCACGAACCGTAACTACCACAATGTTAACAGAAAGTAAATAAAGTTAATAAAAGGCTGATTTGACGTTTACTTGACTGACAGGACAGCTGTTTCAGTGGTTGCCTAGCAACATAAAAACGCAGCGCACTGCTCATTCTGTGTAATGTAAAGTGCTGTGCACCTCGCGTTTTCGAACCTGAAAAACGCGTCAGGTGTGATCGGCCCCTTATTCATCACTGTTTTGCAGTTTATCAGAAACAAAGTGACACACACAGACAAATAATAATGATAATAATATAATAATATTTAATATTAATAATAATAACAATAATGACTTTTGAAATCTATATTATACACTACATTCAAGAATAAAATAAATAAATGTTGTTGGGAAGAAGAGAGAGAGAGAGAGTGAGTGAGTGAGTGAATAAAGGAATGATAGAGAGAGTAAAGTGATGATGGTCTATCAGCCAAATGTTGGCTGTAATCTTCTACTTCTATATGAGGCAAATACTCTCAGAATCCTTCTTAACAAATCCAGCCAATGATGGATTAAGTGAAGTTGTTTGGTTTGGTCAGAGTGTAAACTGAATTCCAGATGAGGGTGTAGACAGCAAGACTGCATAAAGACACATCAACTTAATCCTAATCCTGTTTCAAAACAGTATGGAATTTCATGAAAAGAATATGTATTTATGTAAAATAGATTCTATTGAACCTGATGTAAAATATTTGCAAAAAAAAAAAAAAGTATGAGATATTTTATGGGTTTCAAGAATGTATACGTAATGGTGTGTGGATAAAACATGACTTCCGAATAACACCATTATTACATAATGCATTTTTACTTAGTGTTGATTTGTCAAAGTTAGATTCAAATATGAGTGGAAATGATCTTAAAATGATGAACACTTTTAACATCTCTGCTCTTCAAACAGACAATCTCTGCATTTATTCTGAAAGGTCGAGGCAGCTCTGCAAAGCTGAACCAGCATAAATAAGATTCATGCATATTAAATGAGTTTTAATCAAAATCAGTTCTCCATTGTTTTTCTATGCTTCGACCACCCCAGTGATGTGTGAGTGTGAGTGTGTGAATGCGTGTTTATGTATGTTGCCCTGGCTCTGAGTCTGGTTTATTATGTTCATGGTTCCATTCAATTTGTCATGTGTTTGACTGTGTTGATGAGGCTACGGAGGTGCTGGGACTATTTATCACACCGCTCCTAATGCACTAATTCTGTGTTCATGATCTTCAGAGGGTTCATCCATCAACATCAGGTTGACAGAACCCCTCCCCCACCACTTGTCCCAAACCCCGCCTCCCCCAAGAGCCGTCTGTAAACATATGGGCCTCATTTTTTCATCGGTGTCCTAAATTTCACACAATCACTCCATCTTATGAATCCAAACAAGCTGGATAGGACATTTGATAAATGGCATAAAAACATGTAGCCTACCAGACTACACAGACTAAATGCCTTTAGTTATTAAATAAATTATTTCTTTACATTGTTAATGAATATACAAAGAAAAGCACTGAAAAACTAAATAGACAATCCAAATAAAGCCAAATAAACACACACACACACACACACACACACACATTGAATTTCCATGTTTTATGGGGACTTTACAGACATAATGATTTGCAGTGCAAACTGTATATTCTAATCCAAAACAGTTTATAAATCATAGTAAGTGATTTTTGAAAACCTAAAAATGCTGAAAGTTTTCAATAATGGGTAGCATTGAAAACTTTCAGCATTTTTAGATTTTCAAAAATCACTTACTATGATTTATAAGCTGTTTTGGGGACCAAAAAAGGTTTTTGGATATTGCCATCTTTGTTGTGCCCGTAGCGTACAGTTCACCTGACACACGCACAGGCATACACATACAGTATATACAGTGAGGAAAATAAGTATTTGAACACCCTGCTATTTTGCAAGTTCTCCCACTTAGAAATCATGGAGGGGTCTGAAATTGTCATCGTAGGTGCATGTCCACTGTGAGAGACATAATCTAAAAAAAAATAATCCAGAAATCACAATGTATGATTTTTTAACTATTTATTTGTATGATACAGCTGCAAATAAGTATTTGAACACCTGAGAAAATCAATGTTAATATTTGGTACAGTAGCCTTTGTTTGCAATTACAGAGGTCAAACGTTTCCTGTAGTTTTTCACCAGGTTTGCACACACTGCAGGAGGGATTTTGGCCCACTCCTCCACACAGATCTTCTCTAGATCAGTCAGGTTTCTGGGCTGTCGCTGAGAAACACGGAGTTTAAGCTCCCTCCAAAGATTCTCTATTGGGTTTAGGTCTGGAGACTGGCTAGGCCACGCCAGAACCTTGATATGCTTCTTACAGAGCCACTCCTTGGTTATCCTGGCTGTGTGCTTCGGGTCATTGTCATGTTGGAAGACCCAGCCTCGACCCATCTTCAATGCTCTAACTGAGGGAAGGAGGTTGTTCCCCAAAATCTCGCAATACATGGCCCCGGTCATCCTCTCCTTAATACAGTGCAGTCGCCCTGTCCCATGTGCAGAAAAACACCCCCAAAGCATGATGCTACCACCCCCATGCTTCACAGTAGGGATGGTGTTCTTGGGATGGTACTCATCATTCTTCTTCCTCCAAACACGTTTAGTGGAATTATGACCAAAAAGTTATATTTTGGTCTTATCTGACCACATGACTTTCTCCCATGACTCCTCTGGATCATCCAAATGGTCATTGGCAAACTTAAGACGGGCCTTGACATGTGCTGGTTTAAGCAGGGGAACTTTCCGTGCCATGCATGATTTCAAACCATGACGTCTTAGTGTATTACCAACAGTAACCTTGGAAACGGTGGTCCCAGCTCTTTTCAGGTCATTGACCAGCTCCTCCCGTGTAGTTCTGGGCTGATTTCTCACCTTTCTTAGGATCATTGAGACCCCACGAGGTGAGATCTTGCATGGAGCCCCAGTCCGAGGGAGATTGACAGTCATGTTTAGCTTCTTCCATTTTCTAATGATTGCTCCAACAGTGGACCTTTTTTCACCAAGCTGCTTGGCAATTTCCCCGTAGCCCTTTCCAGCCTTGTGGAGGTGTACAATTTTGTCTCTAGTGTCTTTGGACAGCTCTTTGGTCTTGGCCATGTTAGTAGTTGGATTCTTACTGATTGTATGGGGTGGACAGGTGTCTTTATGCAGCTAACGACCTCAAACAGGTGCATCTAATTTAGGATAATAAATGGAGTGGAGGTGGACATTTTAAAGGCAGACTAACACTGCCGTGCAAAGGCAAAAGACTGTAACTTCGTTTTTGGTCGAAAATGAGTTATTTATATTTTTGGCACATTCAAGACCTCCTTTATCATGTGGATAAGTATCTTAAATCAATTCCGTTGTTTTTTCGAGAAAATAATGAATTGTCTTAACAGTAACTTCCAAAAGCCCATGAGAAACAAAGGCAGAACACCGTAACATCAGTTACGGGTCTTTGGCTTTGTTTTGGAACGCTCGAAATTGAGTTACGGTATTCTGCCTTTGTTTAGCCGCGCGTCAAAATGAAGTTACTGTGCCGGTGTTCTATCAAATAATGCTACCTACCAGATTGTACTGTTATCTGCCTTTGTTTTAATGTTAAAATTACGGTGTAGCCTGTGTACTTTGTACAGCTGCCATCAGTCCCTCTAACTTCTAATGTCCTCAGAGCTTTGTCCTGCACAACTGTGGTCAGAACATTTAGTATGGTCTGAACCCGCCGTCGACAAACGTGCGATAACGATCGCGAAGGATTATGCAGAGTTGACAGAAAAACGTTACGCATTGCCGTATCAGATGAATACAACCAAGAATTAAAGCCCCGCCTCACTCAGTTCGGGTACAGGACCTGGTTGAAACCATAGGTTGAAACACTCATGCATCTAGCTGGCAGAGTGCCAAAACTTCGCCGGCGCCTTCAGCCCCGCCCTAAACACGGTCGAGCCAATGCTGGACTATATATCTATGGACGTATTTTGTCATGTCAAATGTATTAATAATGCCATCAGAATGCAACCAAAGCCCAGGATAGCAATAAGTAGATGGCTATAAATAATTGTAAATCATACAAAATAAATGCCATGATCACTAGATTTTATACAGGTGTTACTATAATGATTTTGTTAATGGTGATCAGCAACCAAATATTGAGAATGTGGAAGTTACTGCCTTTTGCCTTGGTATGACTTCTCACTTTTTGCTGACAATACAAAGGCAGAGTACAGTAACTTTAAAATAGAGGTCAAAAGTCAAGTTTGAGCTCAAATTTTTTTATGTATATAATTTCCATTACTAAAACATCTATATGCCAGATTTCCAGTGTCCTACCTATAATTAATTTGACGAGACAACTAAAAATCTTTAAAGTCATTTTTCTCAGTTCCACACTCTAGCGACTTAAGGTCTTTTGCCTTTGTAGGGCAGAACAGGTCTTTGAGGGTCAGAATTCTAGCTGATAGACAGGTGTTCAAATACTTATTTGCAGCTGTATCATACAAATAAATAGTTAAAAAATCATATATTGTGATTTCTGGATTTTTTTTTTAGATTATGTCTCTCACAGTGGACATGCACCTACGATGACAATTTCAGACCCCTCCATGATTTCCAAGTGGGAGAACTTGCAAAATAGCAGGGTGTTCAAATACTTATTTTCTTCACTGTATATATATATATATATATATATATATATATATATTGGATATATAAATAGAAAAGATACAGCTAAATCAATCACTTCTAAATCTAGTGACCTCAGTTATTTGTTTAACTGGTTTAATGTGCATTAAACATCCAAGCAGGTCTTAATAAATAATGCCTAGTTTGGTTTATAAGTACGAATAATGTTTTAGATAATTCTGATCTTGTATATGTGAATGTACTGGTTCTATCTCCTTTCCCTCCCAGCTGTGCTATGCACAATAATGAGTTCTAAGCAATCAAAACACAATTAGAACAGTTTGTAATTAATAATGGATGCTGATAATGATGGTATTAAACATTAGTCATTCAATTCTGTTGCTTGCGAGTGTGTTCTTCAGGATATGAAAGGGGAGAAAAATAATCAGGCGGCAGGAATGAAATGGCAGTGCTCTCTGTGATGTTCTCTCCAGAAGTAGAAAATGAAAACAGAGAGGCTGGCTGTGGGGAAAGGTCAGAACACATGTAGTGGAGATGTCTTTTGAGAACGCTCTACCACAGATGGCTTGTACTTAATGATGAGGTGGACCAGGAAGCATGAGACGATTTTGATTAGACTTATGCTTTGAATGAAAAATGTAAAAGGCACAGAATCATGTAACAAAACTACGCACTAACCTAGAGCTGTTTCTTTTTTTATTATACCTTCAAGTTTTACACTAATAAAGCACTTATTTTAGTGAGATAAATTTACACAAACAGAACTAAAACTGCATTTTAATTGCATAAAATTATATAATTCGATATTCTAAAGAAGTATGTTATGCTCACCCAGGCTCTAAAAATACAGTAAAAACAGTAATATTGTGAAATATTTGTACAACTTAAAATAGTTTATTTAAAAAATATATATATATTTAAAATGGGAATTTTCAGCATCATTACTTCAGTCTTCAGTGTCACATGGTCCTTCAGAAATTACTCTAATATGCTGTTTTGCTGCTCAAGAAACATTTATTAGTATTATGGATTCTTTGATGAATAGAAAGTTCTAAAAACTGCATTTATTTGAAATAGAAATCTTTTGGTTTTTAGAAATTAAGGACTTAAAAGTCCTTACTGACGCTTTTGATCCAATAAATGTGTCTGTGCATGAATAATAGTTTTAATTTATTAAAAAACACTTTATATACAGTGCTGGTCAGAATTATTTGCCCCCTTGGTAAATATGATCAAAGATGGCTGTAAAAAATAAATCTGCATTGTTTATCCTTTTGATATATATATATATATATATATATATATATATTATTTTTTTTTATTATTTTTTTTTTTTAAATGCAAAAATCTAATATATAGTCTTCTATATAGTCTTCTCCTATAATGCCTGATGTGTTTGGAGAACACTTGACAAGAGATCAGAGACCATTCCTCCACACATAATCTCTCCAGATCCTTCAGATTCCCAGATCCATTTTGGCGCTTCTTCTCTTCAGTTCAGCCCACTCATTTTCTATAGGGTTCAGGTCAGGGACTGGGATGGCCATTGCAGATGCTTGGTTTTGTGCTCAGTGACCCTTTTTTGTTTAGATTTTGATGTTTGTTTTTGGATCACTGTCCTGTTGGAAGATCCAAACATGGCCCGTTATAAGATTTCTAGCACAGGCTGTCAGGTTTAGATTTTTTATCTGTTGGTATTTGATCGAATCCATGATGCCATGTATCTGAACAAGATGTCCAGGACCTCTGGCAGAAAATTAGGCCCACAGCATTAAAGCTACAACAGAGTATTTCATTTTACACATGGGTTACTTTTTTGTGTGACCCGTGCTGGCAAAATGAGTCGGAATGAGCAAATTTTCAAAAATGAGTTATTGTTACAGTATTTTCACATTCTCTATAAAAACAACATTCAAAATGATGTATGATTTGTCTGAATTGGACAAAAAATGACTGAGCTACACCTGTTTGAAGTAGAGTCAGCAAAGTACATTTTGAGAAAAATCGAGTTAAAGCTTTCTGAGGGTTCCAAAACAAAATCACCTATACCAACCATACCTTAAAATCCCCGGTAATACCACAACAGGTCAAAACCAAATATACTGTATACAGAAAAAATATATAGGCTATTCAACTTTTTTTTCCATGATACCATAATTGTTTGATTAACATTTATTTATTTATTTATTTAACAGACAGCCTATATATTCAGACCTTCTGTACCGCACAGATCTAATATAATGTTACTCATCAGATATTTTTCCCCAACAGTTAACCAACCAAATGTTCAGCTAAGACATAACAGATAATGTTTGCGTGAATACTCGCCAAGACAGACATTTTGAAATACTGTAATTCTGTGTATGTGTATATCAGGATTGCGCGCTGTCTGAGAGGCGTCTCTGTGCGCACACATCAGATCTGTCAGTCAGCGCAAGTAAGATCGTTTTACATCAGAATGAGTTTGAAAATCACATTTCATTGGTTCAGACTCATGCCATCGAGAGTTCACTATGAATTTTCACAGAGTTGGAATGCACAAATAAAGATACTTTTAGATGTTTAATTGCTATTTGGAGCATTGGGATCGCCAGAAGAGGGCTTAATGAAGTAATTTTTGTGAAAACCTCAAAAATAAAAATATCACTTGTTTTGCCTGTAACTCGAAATTAGCCCGTGCACATTCCGACTACTTTTGCCAGCACGGGTCACAAACACACACACACACACACACACACACACACACACACACACACACACACACACACACACACACACACACACACACACACACACACACACACACACACACACACACACACACACACACACACACACACACACACACGCTCTCATACATCCTATTTGTCATTGAGGATGAAAAAAAAAAAATGTCTTTCTCGTGACTTTCTTAAAAGAGCTCGTGACTCACCTGGACCAGAGCACGATCCACATTTACACAATCTGACCCGGTTCTCATCTCTCTGTGACTGACTGGTCTCTCTGAGAGACGCATTTCCTGTTGGGGTTGTGTTGTGTGTTTCTGGGTCAGTGGCCTGGTGTTGGGGGGATGAGGGTCTTTTGTAGAGGACCAGAGTCCTAATACAATAGAGACTCTTCAACAGCTGCCCTGTTCTCAGCCTGCCAAATGAAGTGACCAAGCCCTGATGAACTTTTCCCTATTGTTCTCTTGCTCTGCCATCTTTTTTCCCCCTCACTGGATTGGCAAACTCAAATCATTAGGCTTCATTGGAAGTGATGTACGGTCGGCTTTTGTTTGGGCAGTGCTGTTGTCATATCTTGTAATTCATTAGACACAGCAGAGTGCAAAAACACAACTGGGACTGCACTGATTCAACCTTACATGCATGTTGATTATATAATGTTGGGAGTGTATGATGATGATGATGGTGTACTGATTAGTGTTGATAAACAGCATCTGTTTAGCTGAAAACTTACAGAACAAACTTTCATTTCTTCTAAATAAGGTTTCTCTGCACATCACTGGAGAGGGACTATCTTCTGTGTGCCAGAACGTCATGGTTTATTTTCATCAGATTAAATGATTCTGAGGTTGAATCACATTGCAGCCTGCATAAATAAAATAAAAAATCCTTAAAATGGGACCCTTCAAGGAATATTTATAGTCAAGGCTGTGACATTTAGAGAAAGTTACAGGAATGTCATTCGCATCCATTTATTTTGTTTATGTGTCACCCTGTGCCACATTGGAGTTGTTTTAATTTAGTCATGTATGACATAGTTTACAATACAATGTTTTGAGGAATGCTGTATACATTTTTCTCTGTGAGATGTGTAAAACACTTTGCCTTAGAGCAAGAGAGAAGCTTGGAGATTGTTGCAGAAATAATGTTATCCTGACAGTATAAATCAGCTCCAAAGTAAGGTAAACATTTGTGTTGCTGTCACATTTAATAAAGTGCCCTGGCATTTCAAGCAGCTTTGAGGAGTTGTTCAGCGTAATAAATAATATATCTAGCCTTGGACTTCAAGACCTCGAATGGAAGCGAACAGTAAATATTAAGAGGAATTTTGTGTTTCGTTGACCGACTAGTCATCAGATTTAAAAAAGAAACTTGTAAGGGTCGACTGTGTTTCCAGACATACAGCCCATTCTTCTCCATACTATAAAAAAAATGAAATTGCCTTGACAAAGTACACAGTCTGTACTTCATACCATGTCAAAAAATGTGATCTAAGTTGGCATGGCAACAAATCTCCAGGGAAGGAAAAGGTCATAGTGGCTATAAATTCATTGCTTCGGTTAGAACGAGGTGGTTTCCTATTATCATCTCCATTCTGCAGTAGCTTTATTCTCTCTCTCTCTCTCTCTCTCTCTCTCTCTCTCTCTCTCTCTCTCTCTCTCTCTCTCTCTCTCTCTCTCTCTCTCGCTCTCTCTCTCTCTCGCTCTCTCTCTCCCTCTCATGCTCTTATAAATGTGGTGATTCACTGCTCCGCAGCTAAACAAGCTGATGATTTTAATTTTCTGTTTTCAGAGTAATAAACATTGACATGAGAATGTGCCTCAGGCTCAGACTCCTAATGAGAAAATGAAATTAGTTTTTCAGCTGACTGAACAGCAACATTTTACACGTAATAATCAAGCATTTATTTGAGTGTGGGATCTCTCTGCTTATGAATGCTAGTATGTGTTTTGTGTGTCTACATATATTTCTAGGAGGAAGAAGAGGAAGAACAAAACCCCCTGCCATGTTTGTGCCCGGCAATTGCATTTGTGTAACATTCATAGTCATTCATAGCGCACTAACTCCACTGAGCGCATAAATCAGTGTTTTTGATTTTACTTCCTTATGTTGAAGGTTGCAAACTAATGTCGTTTCTATAATTTATCTTTGTTGTAGTTTTGGGGTAAAAGAGGTGGCCCAATTATCTCTCTGACACAACATTTATTCCATTTACAATCTGTCTGACCTCACATCTCAATGAATAATGCACTCCAGGTGTGTATTTGCTGCGGTGGCATAGGTCTTGAGTCATACACCAATGTCTCAATTACTTACAGATGCACAATGGCTGATGCAAGAAGCGGTCAATAAGAGAGGCCCTCTTTGCCCCTTTCTGCCCTGGTGTATACAGGACGGTTGTGTTTTCTCAGACGATTTTATTTGAGAAATTGTTCAGGAATCTCATACACTAGAGAACTGGAAGATTTTCAAAAGGGCTGCTTTTTCCCTAACAGGAAACATTAATTGGAAAGGGGAAGCTAGAATAGACTTATATGATGCATTGAGGGTAAATGTACTCAACCGAAAGTACTGTCCGCAGAAGTTTAAACTTTACTCATTCGTGTACGTCGCTCCAGACTTGAGTGAGCCAAGTCTCTCTATCATTCCATCCATATTGAGCTGTCTACCTTTGAACTGAACATGCTTTATTAGTTTTATTCCTGCTGTTGGCAGCCAGTGTTGGGGAATCACATTCATTAGTGTCAGTTTCATTGCCCGCTGAGTTCAAAGCATTTATCTGATGAGAGAGAGCTGGCGCGGTTACACTGAGAAACCCACAGCACCTCTCCCCTGCTACCACTTTACATCTGTCACTCAGCTGATGCAAAACACAAAAACAGCAACTTGTTTATTGGCATTGTTTTGTTCGGTTTTCTCTGTAGCGTTCCTCAGAGAAGCACCTGCTGTGATCATTTTTGTTTGATATAAACTTGTAACAAGTTTTCTTGCCCTTGAGGGTTTTAATTAGCAGTAGAGAATAAACAGGCAGAGCTGCATCATGCCCTTGCGGTCAGTTAGCTAAATTAACCGAAAATACATAGAAGTTATATTGAAAAATAAAATAAATAAAATGTTACGCCGCTTATTCAATTTAAAATGTGTAGTGTGTAGTCATTTAGCACTTGATACAAACAAACATAAAAAAATGGGTAAATATGTGAGGGATGTTATACTTGTATTTTACTAGCTCAGTCTCCAGATAACTTGTCAAATAATTAAGTATCTCAGTTTATTAAAAATGAATCGCAGTTGCGTGATAAAATATAAGACAAAATTAAAGTAACCATCGCATGCACTTTGGTTTCAGCCACAGAAACTCCTTTATTAAAGGCATTTGGTTGCTCATTTTCATTTTTGAGTATATCGTCCCCTTCTCAAGTGACTTGCACATAAATACCTTCTGGCGTAACTAGGGGTAGGTGTACCGAATTAATCAAATTTTTAACCACTTCAAGCGCAGAACTTGTGTACGGAGCGTAATTTTAAACTCAGGATTTCCCCGTAGATGGAACAATATCATGTTGCAAACTTATTTGAAAAATAACAAAGGACACAGAGTGAGCGGCTGCCTGATAAGTGCACAATCCAAGTTGTCTTAAACAGGAGACATGCTTTATATTAAGTGCTTTAAACAAAATAATAAAACCATGGCCTTCCCCGGTCACCGAGATTTTGCCAAGTAAGACATGTTTCTGAATCAACATATTTTGTTGATCCTGGAACAACATTCCTGTCCGAAAATTTTGTCCTAACCCTATCCCTAACACTAAACCTAACCCTACCCATAACTTTTCCCTAAAATCAAAGGGAAATAGTGAATAACAAGGCGAATAACACTGATGTAGAAGCACCTTACCCTGGTTGTAAGCCAAAACTTGACATAAACTGTAAACTTGTCCCTCAAATCAGATTGGTTTATTGAAATGTTGTTCCAGGATCAACAAAGATCTTGATCCATCAGGAACATGTTGTACATGTTGTGAAATCATGTTCACCAGCTTTCCCCATGGTCAGATGCGTGCTGTGTAATGCGTTTGAGAATCATTTTCTTCAATGGTTGTATAAATTCCTATAATTGTTACAAATTCATGCAAGTATTTTCATTTCACATAAAGGATTATTCTGACAGCAAGTAGGTCTATGTTGCACTAGACTTTAATGAACAAGTGCCGGTGTTGTAGATGGTGCGGATTAAAATGGGAGCACAACAATTCAAAATTATTTTGCTAACATATTTTGAATGAAGTGTAGAGCATTTCACATTCCTTCCCCAATTACAAAAGCACCATACAATGCAGTATGTTGCTGCCAGTTGCAGCAACACTGACAGAAAGATTTTTTCTTCATTTAAAGACAGACAGTTTTTTCAGTAAACCACTGTTAATAAAAAAAAAAACATGGTTTGTTTTTTTCCCCAGCTGTACCGAAAACGTACCGAACCGTGACTTCAAAACAGAGATTACACTGTTACAACCCCCTATATCTGTGGAAGGGCGAAAAGTGACTGCGACAAACAAATAATTAACTTGATTTGGTCAATAGTACTGATTCATTCAGGATCGAAACAGCGTTTGCTCGGAGATACACTTGACTTGATTTTGTAGTGGCTTTGTTTGGAACTGTTTTCATTGGCAGAGCAAAAATACATAAAGAACACAAATAATGTGTCTAAAAATGTAAGTTATGCAATTTTTGTTTATTGAACTGCTGTATCTTTGTAGTGCAAAACAGTCGTGCTGATGTGATATTTTTATTTTTAATTAAAACCTATCCTAAAGAAAACATGAGTGAACTGATCTACAGATTATCTACAATATAGTATATAAACAGCTTGGAGGCGATCATGATTTATGTCAAATCATGATGAAATATGCCTGTTTGCCATTTACTCTCACCCTCTGAGGTTTAAGTTAGACAGGACATCCATTATTGTCAAGTGTTTTATACAATTTACTAATAGGGTTTGGATATAACGTAGATAAAACAAACTACATCCATATAGATTTACTTGCAGGCTGCTCTTTATTTTAGTCTTTTTATTTTATTTTACAAAAATAGTCAGGAAATGTGCAAGAGTTTGAGAAAACCAACTAAACAAATGAGGCATGAAAGGATTCTAAGACTTTCTCAGACAGTAGGAGTGCGCATGAAAGCACATTTCATATGTGGGTTTTTGAGTGCTCCCTGCAAAGAAATCATTTTCCTAATAAGCATTTATTGTATGGCTTTCCAGTAAAAATATTTAGACATCCTTAAAGAAGATACATTTACTTGAGAAGCAAAATTTAGCAAGATCATAGGACTATATATATATATATATATATATATATATATATAATTTTTTTTTTTTTTTTTGCTGTAAATGACTTTTCTTTTTACACCACATTTGTATGACTGCTGTCCACTTTTTCTGATTGAATGAGGTTTTATCAACATTATGTGACAGCTTTCTGTAGCTGAAATAATAACTCACTTCACCATTTCCCAGCAACCTAATTAAGCTCTGGTTAGACAGATGTGACAAATTCAACACCATGTGCAAAAATCACCTCAGGCTGTAATACAGTCAGGTACTGACCTAAAGCCCAATTACAGACCTGTGATGTCCTATACCAACTCTCAGCGCTGACCCTGCACCTCACAGTGCTTTGGTCTACATAATCTCCCACCATCTGTTTCTGGGAACTACATCCTAAAAAATTCCAAGAGAGATGCTGCTATACGAGAGTGTGACAGGTGTAGTGTGAGGACCAGCGAGGAAGAGTGGATTTTAACGGGTAACAGCAAAAACGATTCATTTGAACTGAAGTAAATTGCTTCATGTAGCACAACTGGCTCAGAGAACAACACTGCTTGAAGACCAAATGGCCAGAATCCATATGCTATAAGGGCATTAATCACGCTCAGATTAAGTATTAAACCTCAATGTGTAATTTGTCTCACACCATTTATGCTACGGCCATGACAGTTAGCCCAAATTGCATAGATTATTAATAGTCCAGGTGATATGTGCAAAATTTGATGTGGCATGTTCACTTTTTCATAAAAGCATGAAACTTGGTATTCTTGTCAGTTTGAGGCCCTGAACATTTTCAGAAATGGAGCTTTCCGCCATAACCAAAGTATGTATTTTGTATCATATCTCCTGAACCAAACATGATAACACAGAAAATATGTCTACCCCTATGTTTTGATGGTCAAGGATTACAATGATACCATATACAACAACATAAACTGTTCAGATGAATAGTTAATGGTGAATTCAGGGACTTGAGAAGGAAATCACAGTATCTGATGACCAAGGCTAGACTTTATAATATCATGTCTGTTGCATGTATGTTGTGTAGAGTTTAAAAAGCTTAATCCTTTTGTTCATTAACCTTGACAATGCAGGGAATGTGAAGAGTAGAATAATAAATATGACCTTAGCAACATAGCTTAAAAAGAATGTGTCAAACACAAAGATTTACTTTAAAAAAATCTATTTCAGAAACACGTTTGTTTGATTGTTTTGTTGTTGAACCTATTCTTCAATGTCTCCTTCACAGTCTCCTCCACATTGTGCACTTTAAGGGGGCTTTTTTTTGCATTTGCAATGCCCCCGGCAGCCTTTCTTGCTGCCACAATTTAAGAGTTCAAGGATGGACTGGCTTGCCTGTGGAAGAGTTGACCACAATGGTCTCCAATCACTTGGGCCTATCCAACCCCAGTCTGTTGGAGATGGCATATTTGGTGCCTCCTCAAATGCTTGTCCCCAACAGTGTCCTCCTTGGTACATTGCTCTTTTGAGGTGATGAACTTTGTAAAGAAAGACTACGCGCCTGTGCACATACACATTCACACCTGCATGCCTGTGGACTGAACACATAATGCACATACCATGTGCATGCCATTGCCGTTTTAACAGATTCACGTTTTTGAGGTTTACGCAGAGATGACAACGGTATCGTTTTCAAGAGCTTGCACTTTGAAACATATTTAGGGGTTTGCATTCTCGGGCCACCAGGGCGCCGCTGTCGTGTGGATGAACGGCTGGAGTGCATTGAGTGTTTTCTGGTTTCAGTTGAGAACGTTTTTTGTGTAAGCGGCCCCCAAGTTAATACCTATTGATCTTTACAACGGTAATGAATCAATAAAAAAAACTTAAGCTGGACAATGATTTTCTCCTAGAGCTGCTGTACGGCCAAAACAATCTTTGTTGTATGAATTTCCTATTATCACTGTAAAGCTGCTTTGAATCAATGTATATTGTAAAAAGCATTATATAAATTAAGGTGACTTGACTGTAGTGCATCCTTAGTTGGGGGGATTTGCTCCATTCCTCCTTCCTTTCTTTGTGAACTCAAGACGAGCTTGATCGGTGTTGAGTTTGCTGCTGGTGCGATCGTAGAGGAGAATTGTGAAAAGCTTCACAATGGAAATTCCTCTGGAATGCCTTTGACAGAGCCATGAAGGCCTCTGTTGCCATGTCATCTGCATTCCAGGTATCCCATGCTGTCTTTTTGCCCCTGGTTGCAAATGCAGAGGCTGTGTCACAGCCAGTGAAGGCATGGAACACAGGAAGGGCCTTGTCAGGACCCAGAGACTTGGCAATCTCATGGGCAGGTATGTCTCTGAAGTTCTTGCCAGTCCCAAATGCCATCCACAACTCCTCAATGTCCAGATCTGACACATGTGCAATAGCTAGAACCACAACATCTGTGTCCACAGTGCGCAGGGTGATCTTTTTAAATCCTTTTCTTGCAGCATCCGCCGCATGGAGTAGCATCCTTGATTCTGCCTCTTCATATGTGCAAGGGGCAATCTGATCTGATTCTTGTGGGTGAGATGATTGGGTCCACATGTGTAAACAACTTGTTTGGTAGTCAACATTTTCACAAGGTTCCTTTTTGAAGAAGTTTTCTAGGTTCCCATCAAGGGTCTGACAGGGAATGCAGAGTCTGGAAAACAGTACACAGTCATTTTTCAGCGAGTTTTGTCTCGGACTGTCCTCTTATTGGAGCTTGTTCCTCTTTAAAGGGCCAGTGATGCGTTATGTGCCCTGCATCCTCTCTGCAACAAAGAGTTTGTACTGCTCTTGGCCCTTCCTCTCTGCAACCCGAACAGCATCCACAAAAGCTTGGTCTGCTAATTCTCTTGAGTTCAGCTTCAGAAGATTGTTGTTGTCTTCTGCAAAGGGGTTTCCTATTTCCTCAATCACGTCAACCATCTCACATGTCTTTTGACATGAGATGATGATTTGAGAATCCTGTTGAATGTGCCCTAGTTATTGGTGATTCTATTACACGGACGTTCAATAGACGTTTCCAAGACGTTTCCAAGCAGCACAGCAGTAATGACTTTATGAACTTCTTTACTTACAAGATTGATAATATCAGGGAGAAAATTATAACTATGCAACCATCTACTATAGTATTGCATCAGGCAGGGCATTGTAGTCTCCTTGAGGAAAAATTTTATTCATTCATTGCTATAGGAGAGGAAGAATTTACTAAACTCGTTAAATCATCTAAATTGACAACATGTATGTTAGACCCTATACCGACTAAGCTATTGAAAGAGATGCTTCCAGAGGTCATAGATCCTCTTCTTAATATTATTAATTCATCTTTGTCATTAGGATACGTACCAAAAACTTTTAAGCTGGCTTTGATTAAACCGCTTGTTAAAAAAACGCAACTTGATCCTACAGAATTAGTCAATTACAGGTCGATCTCGAATCTACCTTTTCTGTCAAAGATACTAGAAAAAGCAGTATCCTCACAACTATGTTCCTTTTTAGAAAGAAATGATATCTGCAAGGATTTCCAGTCAGGATTTAGACCATATCATAGTACTGAGACAGCTCTCATTAGAGTCACAAATGATTTGCTGTAATCATCCGATCGTGTTTGTATCTCTCTATTAATGTTACTCGATCTTAGTGATGCATTTGATACTATCGACCACAACATTCTTTTAAATAGACTCGAAAATGATGTTGGCATTAGTGGAATTGCATTAGCATGGTTTAAATCATACTTATCTGACCGTTATCAGTTTGTAGCAGTAAATGAAGAGATGTCTTATCGATCAAAAGTTCAGTATGGCGTACCACAAGGCTCAGTACTAGGACCGTTGCTGTTCACTCTTAGGAGATATCATTAGGAAACATGGCATTAGTTTTCACTGTTATGCTGATGATACTCAGCTCTATATTTCTTCACGCCCAGACAAAACTTACCAATTCACAAAATTAACGGAATGCATAGCTGATATAAAAAACAGGATGACTAGTAATTTCCTACAACTTAATTCTGAAAAAACAGAGATTCTTATTATTGGACAAAAAACGTCCTCACATAATAACCTAGAATACTGTCTAACACTTGATGGCTGCTCTGTCAAGGCTTCGTCGTCGGTTAGGAACCTGGGTGTGCTCTTTGATACCAATCTTTCATTTGAAAGTCACGTGTCTAGTATCTGTAAAACCGCATTTTTCCATCTTAAAAATTTATCTAAATTACGTCATATGCTCTCAGAGACAAATGTGGAACAATTAGTTGCGTTCATGACATCAAGGCTAGATTATTGTAATGCTATTATGGGTGGTTGCCCAGCACGCTTAATAAATAAACTACAGCTGGTCCAAAATGCAGCAGCTAGAGCCCAATTAAACATCGTATAAATTTTAAAATATTGCTGATTACTTGCAAAATGGTTTAGCTCCCCAGTACTTGAGTGAGCTCTTAACGCATTATAGTCCTTCACGTCTATTGCGATCTCAAAATTCCGTCCAGTTGATAATACCTAGAATATCAAAATCGACTGCTGGCGGTAGATCCTTTTCCTATTTAGCACTAAAACTTTGGAACAGTCTTCCAAACATTGTCCGGGAAGCAGACACTGTCAGTTCAAATCTAGACTAAAAAGAAATATCTTTGGCCTAGTATACACATAACACATTATAGACTTCTATAATTCAGTGTTAGGCTGTATAGTTTAGGTCAGCCGGAACCAGGAACACTTCCCATAAATCCTGATGTACTTGTTACATCATAAGAAGGATGGCGTCTACATTAATATTAGTCTGTTTATCCCGAGGTTTACCGCAGTTTTGCCGGATCCAGGCTGTATCCAGATCTGATAAAGGACCTGCGCCTGGACACAACGACAATGCAGTCCTGAAGTGTCAACTAGTCTCTCCCCTGTGAAGGCCTCCTTCCCTTCCCTTTACCTCTGTACAGATAAAACGTTGTCGAGTCACCACGTGGCTACGCGGACGCGATAAATAAATCTGTATTATACAGTTTTAAGGCCAGACAAGCAGTTTGTTGAGGGTTGATTTGTAAAAAAGGACTACGCTCCTCCGCACATATATATTAAAATGCGCATACCTATGGACTGAGCACATGATGCGCATGTGCGCAGCGTCGGTGTTTTCGCAGAGGTTGCGTAGGTTTGCGCAGAGATAACTGACAATCGTTTGCACCTTGGAACCTATTTCCAGGAGTGCGTTCTCGAGCCACCAGGCACTGTTTTGTTCGGATGGGCGACCGGAGCGCGTTGAGGGTTTTCTGTTAGTTCTTTCTTTAACTATTTTAGGGTGCTGCCGGCCGTGAGACCAGCAGCGGGGACTGGAGAACAAAAGATTCTCCCCCGGCCCTCCACCGGGGGAAGGAGTGGCCCTGCTACCATCTCCTGGAAAGGACTTTAGCCCATCTCTGAGCAGTCCGCATCAGGAGTTTGGCAGGCTGCGGGGCTGGTGCGGACTGGGGCGCCTTCCTGCGGCCACCTCTACGGCGCGGCCCGGATGAAGGCTGTTGCTTCTCTTTTATGTGCCATACAGTATACATGTGAGTTTCATGTATGATTCTGTTGTACACCAAGTAAATGTAAAATACGAATTTTATGGTTTTGTGAAATTGAATAGGAAGGTTCAGTGAGGGATTATGATTGTCTATTCTCTGACTTTTACTCTAACGCACACCAACACTGAGCATGCTGAACATGATGTAGTGCAAAGCACAAAATGAAAATTTTCACATCAACTGCAATTGGTTTTACCTAAATGACTGCTCCCCTCAGTGCCAGGTGCACATGCTTTATGTGCAGTTTTACATTATTGCATTTTGTTATTTATTTATCTGCACCAAATTGAATTTTCCATCTGGCTCAAGCTATAAAGCCGTCTTTGTTTGCCGTTAGATCATTACTCATGATTTTACCTTCTTTTTCCTCTCAGGGGACGTCAGGGCCGCTTTATCCAGAGGAGAGAAATGCACTGTGAAACATTACCCCGTTTCCACAGCGTTAGGGTTATTTCATCCTGCTGTTGCTATGCAACAATGTGAAATGTTGGCACAACATGATTTAGATCTCGCACAACAATAAAATCCTGTGCATAGCGGCGAATGAAACTGCTCTACCTCCACACCTTTAATGTTGCCAGCTGTAGGCGAACACAATATAAAACACTTTTATTATAGATTTTCTGTCTCAAGTACACCACAGTCTGTTTCTCATTCAAAAAGGTTTTTTTTTCTAATCTCATATTAATGCTTGATGTCTGTATATATTTGATGTGGCATCACTGATATATTTTGCATGAGAAAAAAAAAAAAAGAAAAAAAAAAAGAGAATGTTGGCTATGCTTCAACTTCCTGGTAACTGTGTGCACGTGTATTTTACACATGCAACTGCTGCAAAAAGAGAGCATTCAAACAATGCTTTAATCAGCCCTGCTGTCGATATGTCCTAGATAGCAGCTCAGAACAGGTGTTATTCAGCTGATAAGATCTTTCTTATGTTAAAACTAAACTGATAAGGTGCAGTGTGGCATGAAATAGGCATAGTCTGAATGTGAGGTTAATGTTTTTAGGCTGTATGTTTGATAAAGATAAACTCAATTACTGAAGCTTTTATTCACAGATAAGAACTTATGCAGAGCCAATTTAAAGAAGGATGACAAAACTGTTTTTAAAAACTGAAGTATGAGATAATGTATTATTGCTATTTTGTCATTAGAAGCAGCCTCCTGTTTCAAATCAGCAAATTTATAAATGAGAAAAAAAATTCATACTCACACACCAGCTGAAGGGATTGATTATCTCAGTTTATTAAAAAGACATGAGCCATCATCTTAAATGGCTTTGAAACCAGCCTGCCATTTAAGTTATGACATTACCACACAGTTTTCAATAATAAAGCTTACAGTAATATGAATATTCCAGACATTATTGCTAGCTGGTAATTCTACTATCTCAATTTAACCTTTTCTGTGGCGAGCTACAATTATCTGACATTGTGTCTATATTAAGCAATGAGAATTACAGCATATTAAACACAATCAATGTACTCTATGTGGGCTGTAAAGAAAGAGTCTTGAGGATGTGTGTGTGTGATGGGAGGGGGAGTTATAATAGTGCCTGAAAAAGGAGCAGAGAACATTAATCATGGCTCTCTTTCACGGCCTTGACACATGAGTCACAGAAAAACTCTGTTTATCTGTGCTCGGAGAAAGAAAGGGATAATAAATATAAACGCTTTATAGATAATTCCCCACAGAGCTGCAGAAAGCTGTCCTTTCAAACTGCTCTCTCTCTCTCTCCTGCCATCAGACAGTTCCTCAGATCATCCAATTATTTCCCCCACTGCCACATACCAATTAGTTAAACCATCCCGTCTTTATCTCTGATGGCTGCACCAGGTGTTTTGGTTAACTTCCTGTGAAAGGGTGTTTAAGTTTGAGGGAACTCTATTAAGACGGAAACATATGGGAGACTTTCTGCCATTGTCTTGACACCTTTTATTATCAAAAGAATGAACTATTTGTTCATGCTGACATTTTGATGTTAATGTGTGTTTGTTGTGTGGGTCTTTATTAAAAATAATTAAACAATGGAAATTAGTGTGTTTACTCTTAAAAGAGGAATCAAACAAACATTACATAATACACCAGTATGTGACTGCCTTTATGAGGAAAAAAGAAAATGTCCCAATTTGCATGCTTGGCTTCCACCCTAAATAGATATTATGCGAATCTGATTGAGGCTGATTGCAGAAACTAAACAAGTTACGGTCATTATAAGAGAAAATCATTAACTCAATAGATTCATTCCAAAACACTGATTTATTCAGAAACTAAAAACCACTGAGTTGCCCAGAGTTTTTGATTATGATTTGGCTTGCTTTCTGAACTATTTTGGTTGGTACACTAAAATTTAAGTTTTGCTTTCTTCAAGCACAGCTTTGTGAAAATAACTACTCTCCAGACAGTCCTTTAAAAACATTGTGAACAATTCTTAACTGATCAGATATAGCAGTTCTTATTTTCTGAACAGTTTTAACCTGCCATTTCTTCCCCTTTTCTTTCTTTCTTTCTTTCTTGTGTAGTATTCATGAGGAAAACAAGAAAGTGACAATCACCCTTAGAGGTGGACAGTCTGACAGTTTGTATGAGTTTACACAAGGAGAAAGCCACAGTTGTTCTCTCGCTCTCTCCCATCTCTTGCTCACACTTCTCTCCTGCACTCCCCCTCAGCGTGAGTTTAATTATCCTGCTCATTCTCCTATCTGATTCACACACACATACAAGACTCCATTTTCTCTGCTTTAGGACCCTCACTTCTTCCTACTTTTATTCAGCCTGAAAGGGAAAGCAGAGACTGAGCTGGCAGCATGGTGGATTTTATCATAAAGAGGTTATTGTTGTTTTATGGCCAGGGCAAGCTGAAGAGATTTCTTAGTGCTGTCTGAGAAAGTTGGTACAGTAGCTTTGTCTGTACTGCTTTGCCTGGAATGGGTTGTTGGTTCTGGTTTTTTTTTTTCTTTTTTTTTAACAAAACTAATTTTTGTATGTTTTCATGAGAGATTCCGATGTACAGTGTGCATTATGGTGAATTAACCTATCATGTTGCGCTTAGATGATAAGATGTTGTAGCCTAAAAAAAAAATTGAATTGTTAATCATTATAGAATGCATTTCCAAATTCTATAAAAAGCATCCTTTAACTTGGAAGATGCCATGGCAAATGGCCTGAATCCTTCTATTGTGTAACTCTCTAAAATGTCAGAATGTGAAAACTCATTTTCCACCTAAGGATTTTAAGAGCTCATTTTCATTTTATGGGATGGATTTGGTAGTCTTTCACAGAGCTATTTGCATTTACTCAGAACAGCCCTCACCATTACATGCAGCTAAGCCAGTCATGTAAATAGCTGGTTCTTTAGAGAAGCACTAAAGGTCAGGTCTACACAAAGATGGCTTGTTTTCAAACAAGGACGATGGAGGCTGGGACTTCACCAAGCTGCAATTGGCTTAAATCTGAGTGTTTCACATACAGCTCAGTAAACCAGTATGGAACACAAAAGACTTTCAATAACACCATGTCACGACAGAAAAATGGGATTCTAATGGTGCCTTCTCTCCCCTCCCCCAGAAACCAAATGACTCTCCCTGTCATGATGCACAGTTCAAAATCATCTTGGCAATCAGACTAATTCATATCGTGAGTAATACAACAGAGCTGCAATAATAACATGTTGTTCAAATGCAACACACTGATCATCAAATGATAGATAAAGACATCATTTATTCAGAAGCCAATGGCCAAGCCTTTATGTCGATGAAGCTGTGGATTTGACCAGAACCACTAACAGAAGGTTTAATGAAAATATAGTCTCTATGTGAATTATAGCCTCAGGTTTTTAATATCTATTTGGCCATAAAAGACATAGCTTGGTGGACATCTCTCAGAACCGGTCAGCATCCTAAGTGACTTAGGAGGTAAATATTAACATAACTGGATGGCTATATGATACCATAAACTGCCCACAAGTAAACAAGGTCAATCACAACCAAAAGTCATTCAATTCATTGTTTTTATGCCAACCGAAACTGAGCCGGTTCAGTTAAAAAGAGATAAATGCAAGGTTGTTCCAGGAATGACTGATATGTGTTCTTAGTTGCTAATGTGATGTATTTGTGTTCCATCTATACCTCATTGGATACGTTTGCACTTACAACGGATTACATGTACAAGGACTTACAATGATCAAAGCAACATTTTGTTGTTTTACAGTCTTTTTGCTGTTTCTGAGATTTAGTAGCTGGATAAATTCTATAAAACCTTGACCCTGAACTATATCAAGTTTAATAATTCATTTAATCAAAAGCCTGAGACAGTACCAATATTTTAAGATCTTTGGACTAGAGCCACTGGGTTTGTTTATGTGTATGTAAGCAGTCTTGAGTAAACAGTCTGAGTTTGTTTATGAGTTGTGATGCTGAGGGTTCCTGACAGGGCAGAGCGAGAGAAAGAGATGCTGATAAAGGTGCACTTTAGCCTCCAGACAAACACAGCATAGGCGACTCAAGGCAGACTGTTGCTCTGACTATGTTGCTACTGCAGTTTTAGTTATCCTTACATATAGAAAGGGAAAACAGATGCCTCTGGGCAGCTATAGATATGGGTGGATTATCTGTTGTTTGTCAATTAGTAAATAAAACAATTTTCTTAACTAGTTAATGTATTTATGGTTTCCTGTCTCGTATTTTTCAGTAACTCTTTCTGAAAGTTAAATTGATTTGTCAGTAGATGGCAAAGAGTGACAATTGTTGTAAAGTTTTTCTTTCTTCAAAGCAGACCAGGAGACGTTGGGATCACGTTCAAACAGAAGAGTTTCTTTATTTGAGCGCGGCTGCGGTTTCTTCCAACATAATCTAATCTAACATAACTTTACATGGTATCTTATAGGCATTTTAGGAGGAGGGACTTTTGGGGGTGGAGACAAATTCAAACACAGCATGTAAATGAGTATACAGGTTAAGGTAACACCCTAGACTGAGGGTCTAGCCAATCCTAATTCAATCAGCATAAGGCTCCAAGGGCCATTTGGGTCCGAAAGCCATTTGCAGAACAAAAGGTGAGATTCTCAGTGAATCATTCGTGTGCTAATCCCATCAGTTCTGAGTGATACTGGGACTCAAAGAGCTATTAAAGAGAAAACAGGAAAGGCAACTTTGCTGAGCAGAATCATTATCTTACCCTTAAACACTAAATACAATATTCTTTACCGTGATGTTATGTAAGGAAGCATATTTGAAATAGATTCTTAAATTTGAATCCTTCACAATCAAATGAGTTATGAAATCATTCATTCAACCAATACGTTTAAAAACAATGATTCATTCACAAACAAAACAAGTGACTACTCACTGAATCACTCATTCAACCAAATTTATGAAAAATGCAGCATATGGAGGTAGGAAGGCAACAAGGCATGTCCGAATCCAATGATCGTGCCATCCTGTCTAGTGAGATACCTTCATCTGATCGATTTTTGAAGGCAGCATAGATGTTTCATTGCAGTTGGTCAGTTTGTGTATAAATGTACGTTTTTTAGCAACTTTTTCAAAATCTGCGCAAAACAGATCACTGTGAGAGGCATTCTACTTGGATGAAATCGTCACTACCTTTCACCCTGCTGGCGACGGCCCTGGCTATAGCTATGCTTTCGAATTATGATGACTTTGATGTCATCTACTGATCAGTCTGAACAGCGCCGCTTCAAGACGGTTGCAGCCATTGAGTCACTGAATCATTTACGCAACCGATTAGTTCAAAAACACTGAATCATACAGGAATTCCAATGCGGTTTGTTTGGAGATGCGCAACTTGTTTTCTGCTTTGACTTGGTTTGGAATCTGTTGTCTAAAATGTAAATCACTCAATATTTACTTCTTCTGTTGTATAAATTAAAAGCAATATGACACTGCTGTTGGTCTGAATATCAAGTGTATATAAAGTTAATTTTGTCTAGTCAATCTTATTTATATAGCGTTTTTGATAAAACAGCATTAATAATGGCTTAAATTCTAGATCATAACAGCTCTCTTGCTCGTTTGACCTTGTTTAAATAGATATAATAAAATAAAGAATAACAAGTAATTTTATATGCTATGGTCAGACTTTATTTATATACTTGCATTTGCGCACAACAACCACACCAGCCCAGTTTTCACTCATCTGGATAAACATGGGCTGTTAGCTTCAGAGTGTTATGAAATAAATTACCACCCACGGACCAGAGTGAATAAGACACTGCTGTGATGTTCTGTCTTAACTAGCTAAAGTCTGAACTAACAATTCTGCCTTTGCCCCTCTGACAAATTATTCATCAACTGGTTAATAGCTGATGTAAAGGAAAAAAGGGCTTTCTGTCACGTCTGAGAACAGACATAGTCTACCTGAACAAAGCCTACAGTTATTTTTATGTGTGGAAATAGAGTGCAGAGTGAAAAGGCAAGCAAAGGCCATTACTGTAAACTAAATTATGTATAAATAATGCTGAACATTACTTATAGTTATATAAGCACAGTTCAGTTCCTGTTAGGTCAAGCATAATGAAATTGTGTGAGATGACTAGTTTCTCGGGAAAGCTATATTATTAAATATCATAGCAATTAAAATACAAAACAGACAAAGCGATAGCAATTTGATGTGTGTTTTGTTTGTGTGAATTGTGTGAAAATTGCACACGTTTTAACCAATTGCCATGGGATAATAAATAGGTAATTATAAATACCATTTTCAACAGATGCATCTGGCTGTGCTCGTGAAGGGGTTTGAATTAACCTTTCCTTATCAGATAGGTTAAAGGTGCTGTTTTTCCTTTTAGTCTTCAAATGATTCACTCTGCTAACACTCAGTAGTCCAATAAAAGTCCCTTTTAAAATGACTCCCTTTAACAGCAGGACGGTTATCTCACAGTGAAGCAGTAAACAACATGAGAACATACAGACGAAGAAAGACCTCATTTCACTGTTAAACATTGCTTTGCTCTGAACATGTATATTTTTGGCAAATGTGTATTTCATAAATGGCTGCCTTTGGAAGGCAGCTACACAGGAAGATAATGGTGTAGATAGAGATGTTTGTGTAGGAGGATTAAACAACAGTCCTTCATTCAGAGCTAATGCATTCAATTACCTGGCCATGCTGACGGCAGTCTCTTCACAGAGAGCTGTGGGTAAGTGGTTGCATTGTTGATTACCTGAAGCGCCTCCAAACACAAAGACCCAGCTGCTTTCTCATGTCTCTGCCAATGACAGAGAGCCCATCGGCCTTGGGAGAGAACAACGAGAAACCATCTAAAAGGGACTAGTGGAAAAGAGAGACATAAGGGGGGACAGATAGAAATAACATTTGTTCCACAAATGTATTCACAGAGATCTGTATTAAAATGAATATCAGACAATTGACATACTGCTGTGCTGAGTGTGGTTTATTTTATGATTATTTTATTTATTTAATGTTTATTATATTCATTATCAGCAATCACCTGAAATTTTCAGCATTATTATTCCTTCTGCTACGGTCGTAAATGTACATTTTGGCTCTGTACAATGACAACTGTCTTGGGAACTTGAACATGAATATATCCGTCATATTTCTGGGAGTGGCATCATAATCGATTCATCAGACAATCATCAATTATTTAGTCACGTGACTTGTTGAGGTGAAGTCACATGAATTGATGTAAATTATATTTGCATATTGCTGTTTCCATTTAGAATTTTTGTGCAATATACCAACATTTGCATGAAAATATGTGGATTGAAACCCAGCTAGTGACTGTCTGTGGTCACTGTAACATCCACACAAAGTTGATTGTACAGTTAGAAGTATCTACTACAAGAAATGTTTATTTTGTGTTGTCATTTTATCAGAACCAGGCAGCAGTAGACCAGTTTGCTTAGATTAACCTTGGATCTCCAATTTCAGTCTAGTTACGAAAGGATGTATTGACCTGGAGCAGAACAGACCTTCCCTTTCTTCTGCCACTTCTCCTTCAAATACACCCACTCAACTACACACACACAGAGAGAGAGAGAGAGAGAGAGAGAGAGAGAGAGAGAGAGAGAGAGAGAGAGAGAGAGAGAGAGAGAGAGAGAGAGAGAGAGAGAGAGAGAGAGAGAGAGAGAGAGAGAGAGAGAGAGAGAGAGAGAGAGAGAGAGAGAGAGAGAGAGAGAGAGAGAGAGAGAGAGTGTGGTAAGTAAGAGAGCTCAACTCTGAGCATGTGTGTAATTGCTATGTTTCTTTCAAACAGACTCGGTAGTTGCTGGTTGCAAGTTAAAAGTCTGTGTTAACCTAAGTTTAACTCAGCTGCAGCCGCTCCCTCTTCATTCGCAAAAAGCTGGTATTGGGATATGGGGTGTAATGATCTCCAAGTAAGATTTTTTTTAACATTTTATTTCCAAAACTTGTGATACACTGATAACTACTACTGATAATTACTGATTATTCAAGTGTGCAAAAAATAACAAAATATATATCATATTTAAAATGAGGAAAAACAGAATGTGTTGAAATTTTAAAGGTTCATTGTCAACTAAAATATTAGCAGTTGGATAGAAAAGCTTTGAATGTCTTGATCAAGTTAGTGTTGTGATATTGTGTTCTCTTCAAATTAGACAACAATGATTTTGTGACAATGTATGTGGAAATGCTCAATAAATTACTCTGGACTTGAATAGATAACTTACACTCTATTGTCCCCCTGCCTCACTCATGAACTATCACTTCCTCCTGGAATCCTTGATGTCCAATACTGTTTAGCTTTCCTTGAGCATATCTCATTTCAGCTAGGCATGTTGCACCAGCACAAAGAATGACAAGACCAGGCCTTTTCCCCCTTCCCTGCCTGCCGCCTGGCCCTATGCAGTCATACAAGGGTTTTACATAAGCAGAGCTGCTATTCTGGGCTGTACTAACAGCAGATGTGATCCTAAATTTGAGCACTGTGCTCAGTGAGCTTTCCCAGGCAGCTGGGAGAGAGATTAATAGAGCTAATGTAGCAGCAACAGATCCAAATGTGCATCGTAGTGTAGCTTGGGCTAAAAAAAACCTACTGTCACTCTGAAGACTTGAAGTAGACTGTTACAGTAGAAAATAAGGAACATGAGTAGGGATTTCAGCATGTGATGGTGGTCAGTAGAATAGGATACATATATTTTATTGTGGCCAGCCTAAGGCACACCTGTGTAATAGTCATGCTGTCTAATCAGCATCTTGATATGCCACACCTGGGAAGTGGATGGATTATCTCGGCAAATAAGTGCTCACTAACACAGATTTAGACAGATTTGTGAACAATATTTGAGAGAAATAGGCCTTATGTGTACATAGAAAAAGTCTTAGATCTTTGAGTTCAGCTCATGAATAATAGGGGCAAAAACAAAAGTGTTGTGTTTATAATTTTGTTCAGTGTATATATATATATATATATATATATATATATATATATATATATATATATCGCCATCTCCGAAAAGCCAACAAATGTTGATTCTCCTTTTATTACGAACTCTGTCTCGTTCTTATTTTGCCAACCGACTCTCTTCTATTCAATGTTTTATTAAACGGGTGATTCCCCGGAGGTTCGAAAGATTTAGCGTGCTGCATGTCAGCTTGTCTCGCTCGTCATGACAGCTAACTTTTGCCACTTCCACATCATGTGAGCGTCAAAGCAGCCGATGCACCTTTTCTCTATTTACAGATATAATGAGACACGCGCGGGCAAGTGACGTATGTACGCAATTTCCCACAAAAACCCTCCCAACAGGTCTAAAATATATACACGGCTTACCATAGTGAATGAGGAGGTGCTTCTCAATACTCAGATTGATACTTTCTCGTTTCCTTGCTCCTCCCAAGCCCGTGACTCGTAAACTGATCGTACTACTCAGCCATCTTGAAGGACATCTCCATTCTCTAATTGCACCGCGAGGAGGCGAGGAAGTCATGAGCGAGGATACACAGGTGTATCCTTCCCTAAAGCATCATAAGGGGGTGGAGCTGAGATGCAAGGAGAGGAAGCAAGGGAAGGAAACAAGGATGCACAAATAAGAAATGAGAAGCACAAAGAGTAAGACAGAAACACATTTTGGAAGAAGAATTCGTCATGTATTGACTCATGAATTAAATTTAGTTAATTTTGAACAAATAAAATGTCACAGTGTATACATTGGATACATTACTGTGGTCGTCATTACAATAGGCCGTCATTACATTACGTTGTTACATAAAATACATTTATGTCTTTCAAATGCCTATTTCAGTGTGAAATAAACATTGTTTGTAAAATGTTTATTTGTCCACTCAAATTCTCCACTTGAAGTAATGACATCTGTTCTGACCTTATGCATTCTGGCAGTTATTATGAGATATTAAGTTTTATCCAATGCTTTCTGCAGCACTTCCCGTAGTTGTGATTATCTTTTCAGGGATCAAACCTTGTCAAACAGTTCCCAAAATGGTTTAACACCTCAAATTGTATTTATCACTCCTCAGAGGAAAGAAAAATCTAAAATAAGATTCTTTAAGCCCAGCTCACTCCAAAGTCCCCACTACAAAGGGAGAAGTGCTTTACGTTGAGCTCTCTCGGCCACCGTAGAAACATCTGAAATGCTATTGATACAACAATGAGTCCCCAGAGTCCGCAGAGCATAGGAAAAGCAACCACTGAGCAATACATTTTTCCTCTGGGTCTTTTCTAAACGCTTTTTTGTCCAATTTTTAAGCTCTTGTGCCCATTCTATCTTTTTCTTCTTATTTTCCAGAGACAGATATATATTTATTTTTTTCTTTGAACCATTTCTAAAAGATTCTTCTCTTCACTGCTGCAGATGAAATAGTTTTTAGCATGTACTGTTCAATGAAACTTCCAGCTGAGTTCCAGTGAGAGTCTGTTTCTCAAACTAGAGGCTGTGATGAAGGCCTTCGTGTTCTCTTGGTGGTGTGCATCTGGGTCGGCTACTTCTCTCTATGCCCTGTTTAGATCCAGTTTGCTTTCTTTTATCAAGACAGCATGGAAAAGTCTTTATCTCTCAAAAGAAGAATAGACTGATGTGTTTATAGAAAAATGTGTTTGTCTACAAAATTTGAGTGTAAAGTGACCTTTTAAAAAAAACCTGCATACATATTTTGTAATGCTCATTTCCACACTTCTATTTTCAACTCGCTCAGACAAGACATCGGCAGAGACTGGATGGGTCTGGCCAGGGACCGAAAAGCCTGGCGAAGTTGTTGTGGCCTGCGTCAAAGACCGAAATACAGGCCGATTGAAGATTCACTTTCTTGCTTTTTTTTGTTTTTGTTCATTTTGTTGCCTTTTGTTGCATATTTAGTTATTTTTATATACACTCACCTAAAGGCGGGCGTACACGGTGCCAGTTCGGACCAGGTTCGGACACTCGGGAGGTTGTGAGATATTGCACACGTTGCAAGTCATTTTAACTGATAATCGCGTCAAAGCAGCTGGTACATGGCACGACTGTCCTGCACGAATTTTATCCCGAGCCAGCAGCAATCACGTGAGCTTTCACGCTAAACACAGAGACCGTCAATGTTGCATGCAGGCAAAGCTTCAGATAGAAAAAATGACAGAAATGTGTGTGCAAATGATTTGTTGTAAAGCAGAGAACAGTAGCCATTCCTTTCAACATAAAAACTTTGAGAGAGAGAGAGAGAGAGAGAGAAAGAGAGAGAGGTGTGTGTGTGTGTGTGTGTGTGTGTGTGAGTGTGAGAGAGAGGCAGTGTATGCGCACGCTGTATGGTTGCTGCCACTGAGGTATAGCCCCATCAACGTGGTTGTGTATGATTTAGCAATAGGGGACAGCTGGTGAAAATCGGGCCGGCTCCCCGAATTTTTTAAACATGTTTAAAAATTATCGGGAGGTCGGGGAGGTGCTCATAACGTGCTCGGCTCGGCTCGTAATTCCTCTCACACGCTGCGAGCCGCGACCATGCGAGCATCACCGATTCCACTCGATTTCTCCCGAGTGAAAAAAATCATCTGCGAGCTCGTAAAAACAGCAAAAATCGCACCGTGTATGCCCGCCTTAAAGGATTATTAGGAACACCTGTTCAATTTCTCATTAATGCAATTATCTAATCAACCAATCACATGGCAGTTGCTTCAATGCATTTAGGGGTGTGGTCCTGGTCAAGACAATCTCCTGAACTCCAAACTGAATGTCAGAATGGGAAAGAAAGGTGATTTAAGCAATTTTGAGCGTGGCATGGTTGTTTGTGCCAGACGGGCCGGTCTGAGTATTTCACAATCTGCTCAGTTACTGGGATTTTCACGCACAACCATTTCTAGGGTTTACAAAGAATGGTGTGAAAAGGGAAAAACATCCAGTATGCGGCAGTCCTGTGGGCGAAAATGCCTTGTTGATGCTAGAGGTCAGAGGAGAATGGGCCGACTGATTCAAGCTGATAGAAGAGCAACTTTGACTGAAATAACCACTCGTTACAACCGGGGTATGCAGCAAAGCATTTGTGAACCCACAACACGCACAACCTTGAGGTGGATGGGCTACAACAGCAGAAGACCCCACCGGGTACCACTCATCTCCACTACAAATAGGAAAAAGAGGCTACAATTTGCACGAGCTCACCAAAATTGGACAGTTGAAGACTGGAAATATGTTGCCTGGTCTGATGAGTCTCGATTTCTGTTGAGACATTCAGATGGTAGAGTCAGAATTTGGCGTAAACAGAATGAGAACATGGATCCATCATGCCTTGTTACCACTGTGCAGGCTGGTGGTGGTGGTGTAATGGTGTGGGGGATGTTTTCTTGGCACACTTTAGGCCCCTTAGTGGCAATTGGGCATCGTTTAAATGTCACGGCCTACCTGAGCATTGTTTCTGACCATGTCCATCCCTTTATGACCACCATGTACCCATCCTCTGATGGCTACTTCCAGCAGCATAATGCACCATGTCACAAAGCTTGAATCATTTCAAATTGGTTTCTTGAACATGACAATGAGTTCACTGTACTAAAATGGCCCCCACAGTCACCAGATCTCAACCCAATAGAGCATCTTTGGGATGTGGTGGAACGGGTGCTTCGTGCCCTGGATGTGCATCCCACAAATCTCCATCAACTGCAAGATGCTATCCTATCAATATGGGCCAACATTTCTAAAGAATGCTTTCAGCACCTTGTTGAATCAATGCCACGTAGAATTAAGGCAGTTCTGAAGGCGAAAGGGGGTCAAACACAGTATTAGTATGGTGTTCCTAATAATCCTTTTGTCACGGAATAGTTGAACGTGAGACGAGGATTCAAATGCAGAGGAAATTTATTAGTGACTGGCAGACAAGGTACAAAACTCAAAAACTCAGATAACAAGCGGGAAGGAAACACCAGGAACGAGTAACTTGGACAAACGAACCAGCACAGGACTACAAACACAGGGAGGCTAAATAGGGGAACAAACAAAGGAGGGTAACGAGAAAGACAGGTGGGACAAATTAACCAATAATCAGATAACAAGATGGGAGGGGCTAGACAATAGACAGGAGAGCACATGGCACAAGGAAATAACATGACAGCCATGTGCTCACAACAGACCAGACTAACACAAACACATGACAAACCGGGAGTGTCACAGCTCTGTCACTAAACCAAGAGAAAACCCAGACAAGGGTGACAGAACTGTGACACCTTTAGGTGAGTGTATATACATTGCAGATGTTTATTTTTCATTTTATATGTGCAGATGTACAGTTTCATTTTTTGCATCTTGAAATAAATATTTCTATGTTCTGTATCACTGTTGTGATCGATTCCTTTTTCTGTTTAGAAGATAACTGAGCCTTTAAATCTCCTTTGTAAAAGCTTTACAAGGCATGAATAGTCCTCACTTCAGATGAGCTCAAAAATAGTTAACTGACAACTACTAAATGTTTTATAACTACCTGAATTAATCATGAATTACAGTATGAATACTTGTAAATAAAGCATTTATTAACACACTAAGCAACTATTACTATATGTCTAAATAATAACATGAATAAATGTACATTTAAATAGTTTATTAATAATTTACTTACACTTTCTTAATGATATTATGAACCACTGACAACTCCTAAAGAACTGGTTTGTTAATAATGTAACACTTAATTTAGAAATGATAAATTGATCATTAATAAAGTATGAAAATACAATTATTATAAACATTATAGACATGCTTATAAATCAAGAATAAAGCATTTATAGCTGTATTTATAAACTGCTTACCAATGTCTATTAATGTAGGGACAATGCTTTATAAGTGATTAATTAACTATTTAGCCTACTAATGCTTAGCTAATGATAGAGTGCAGTTATTATAAAGTGTTACCATACTTTCTTACAAAGTTTTTACAAATGGACAATGCCAAAACCAAATGAATCACAATTTCAGAGCAACTGTCACAAAAGGTGCCATCTACATCAATAGTATCTTTAAATTTCACAAATGAATGTTTTGCTGGCTATATACTGTGTATATTGACAACTCTTTGAAATAAAACATGTAGGTTATGTATTTGTTAGGAGTTAAAAGAAAGACAAATATCACCTACATAAACACTTATTATATTAGACAGGGACCATTGTTGAATATTAATTCTTGTCTGATGTCTAAATAGCATACAAACGAAGATGTTGCAAAGATGTTGCATCAAAATGTTTTGCATAGTCTCCTGGTGTTATGGAGACATTCACCATAAGTGAAAAAATCCCTTTAAATTAAATAACTGGTCTACCATGCACATGCATTTGTGAATATAAGAATGAGTAGAGTATCTCGTCATCTTTCATCACTGTGAAACATTGAGGGTGCTTTCACATCTGTAGTTCGGTTCATTTGGTCCGGACCAAGGGAGAAAAATTATACTTTGTAGCATTTTTCAGGCGTTTTGGTTTCTTTTCACACCACACTTATCGCTCTGGTCCGGATCAGTTTATGAAACGAACCAAAATGCAGTCATGTGACAACATCCACATCACTCGTTGGCCAGATGGGTCTTGAACGTATTTTCATAACTGCACTTCGATTGTCAGAATTAACGTGCGGGAAAATTCCAACAGAACTCCCGGAATTAAACAAAGAGGAGGAAAATCCGGCAGACAACACGCCACTTTTTACTATGGAGAGACGACTGCGTGGGCTGATTGTATCCCTATCATAGTTTATTATATAGTTTGTCCAAAGCGAGGATGCGGCTTAAAAAAATGTTTTATACAATGCACGCGGCGAGTCACTTCAGGAGGAGGCGACGCGTGCATAACACGCCACTGTTTACTATGGAGAGACGACTGCGTGGGCTGATTGTATCCTTGGTCATATGTTATTATAGTTTACACCACTTTAGACAAACAATAATATTTGAGAATGAAGCGAGGACGCGGCTGTTAATAATTTCTCATAAAAGTTTGTGCTGATGTGTGATCTTGTATTATTGATGAAGTTTCTTATGGAAAACTCAGAGTCAAATTGCAGTGGACTACATCTTATTGTTTCAATGACCTGCTAAAGCCACATCATCTATTGTGAATGTGCAGCAGGTGGCCTATGTACATGCTCTTTGTTGTTTGTGAACTTGAGCTGCTTTGGCACATTAGTAGTCCCATGGGATGGCTGATGGGATACATGATGCTAGCCTAGTTCCATCTTGAACTTTAACAAGGCTGATGGGAGAGGTCCTCTCTGTTTTCTTTGTGTTTATATATAGAAAATAGTCATGAATATATATATATATATATGCTTATTATTACTCAGTACTTAAATATATAATTACACCATAACAAGGACACCTTAAAATAAAGTGTAACCAAAAAAAAAACGTAATGTCTGTTAAATTGGAACAACTAATTTTGTACTTAATGCACTTTAGATATCCGGAAATGGTGCTGAGGTCCAACTAAAGATATACTTATATTTGACTGTGCTAAAGTGGAACTATTTAAAGTATATTTATAGGTATACTTTAAATATCTTGCATTTAAAAACTGGTATTATATAGAAATAATACTGTCCATACTAATAGTGACATTAAACTAATTTTAGGGTTAATATTAAGAAATGTGCATTGTGCAATAAAGAGGTACTCCAAACAAAGTTTAATTATAATATTTATATCAGTAAGTCTCAAGCAATATGTCAGTAAATATGTTATTTGTAGTATACTTAGTATGAAATAAATGCATATTTATCATATAAATCATATAAATATTTTTTATACATTTTGGTATAGGTTTTTTTTTTTCCACTAGGGTATTTTGTCCACTTTTTTTTGACCATCACTGTTGAAATGTATTGGGAAGTCAGAATGTTCCCAGACAGGAGATTTATATGATGCATCATGCAGGTAGTGGCTCTATCAGCGGCTTGTCTCCTTCGCGTGCCATGATCACACCAACATGCAAGAACTGTAATGTCAGCAACAGATTTACATGCTAACTGTAATGATTTGGTTGTGGTGGTAAGACAGCATTCAGCAGAGAGAGTGAGAATCCAAACGCAGTTTATTAATAAATATAATCCAAGGTCATAGACCATACCAGGTAGAGGGTCAAGCACATGTAATCAGTCCAAACACAAATACAATCCACTGAGGCAGACGGGAACAAGAAATTCAAAACTCAGGAACAAATAAATATAAATAAACCAGGAACTGCTCAAAATGCTGACAGAAAGTGTGAACCAAATTAAACAAACAAACAAGACTTCATACTGAATGAAGGCAAAAGGCATTTAAATAGACAGGAAACAGATAAACTAATAATGAGTGAGGGACTAGGGTGCCAACATGGCAGCTGACAGATGTGGGAGTAAGTCACACATGTGCAAGTCACAAGCAAGTCTCAAGTCTTAACCTTCGAGTCTCAAGCAAGTCCAAGTCAATTTTGTGAAAAGCAAGTCAAGTCAAGTCAAGTCACTGCTTTATGTCAAGCAAGTCAAGTCAAGTCGTAGCTTGGGTCACAAGTCACTGGCAAGTCATACAAACGTTTGATGATTTCACTGAATTTATATATTAAAATAAGTTAAAACTACAGAAGTTGTGGACTATGGTTTTATTTGCAACATTTTTTTTTAAATATGCATTTCCACATACAGTGGTTACTAGCCTACAATAAAAATCTAAAAAAATAAATACAATTTCAAACTACATAGCCTAAAATATAAATGTAACTGAAATTAGGCCAACATTAAAGCGTGAAAAAATAAATATGCCTCAAACATTGCAGAAGACCATTAAAAGGTATTAAACAATTCACAATTCAAGTATAATGGTTCCTATGCCACCAAATGGCATTCTTCAAACTGGCATCCCCTTTATAGTTATATATTTTTAATTATGAAGTTAAAACCGCCAATAGGTGGCGCCAAATCACCGTCCTAATGTACGAGTCATAGAAGCATTCATTCAACTGATTTGTTCAAAACAGCAGATTCGTTCTGGAACTAAGCATCTATGGTCACTGAATCACAAATATGCATAACTCTTTCTGTGGCTTGTTTGGAACTATTGTCATTGGAGAAATAGAGCAAAAACAGAGAATATTTGGAATATTATGTCTAAAATGTCACATCACAATATTCACTCTTTGTTTACTTAACTGTTTTATAAAATCATTATCACATTTGCAATCGCGCCAATATTCTGGAAATATTTTTGAATATCTTAAGTTATAATTATAAAAATAACCCCCTGATAACATCTAACCCTGCTTTAAGAGAAACATAAAACACGACAAAACATTAACAGTTTTCTATGTTGTTTTTTGTCATTGGAAAGAACGACATATTTGGCTTTAAAGCATGATTTGAAAGAAATGTGGCAAATGTTATACAAAACATATGCCATCATTAATTATCATTTGAATATTGACAACATTAAGCTATATTTGAAAACATAATTGTTTATAAAGAGGCATGCTGTTTTGACCAATATTCTCTCTAGATTTAAAGATAGTCAAATTAACTATAACAAACAGGTTAAACAAGCCATAGCTTACTTTTAGACGTGGTTAATGAAGTTCGACTGTTCGAGGTTGTGATGGTCGTCCGATATCCCTTGCCAGTTATTATGCGTAGGCTACAGCAAATCTTCTTGTATGAATATGGTCAATTTCTAGTGTTTATATCCAAAAAGAAACGATGCTGGGAGATGTTTTTGTATTTAGCGAGCTGCCGCGCTCACCGCGATGTATGTTTTTTTCTGGGCTTGTGCAGCGTCACGCAATCGCGCAGAATCTGATGACTGGCGTCAATGGTTCCGTTGCTTTCATTTTGTTCATCAATTGATGTTGCGATGATTTATATAAAAATGTATATCAAGTCATTCTCGAGTCATACAGTTCAAGTCAAGTCAAGTCTCGAGTCATTGGATCTCAAGTCAAAGTCAAGTCAGTCATTTTCTTAATTTAGTCAACCAAGTCTCAAGTCCTTAAATTTGCGACTCGAGTCATGTCATGTGACTCGAGTCCCCCATCTCTGGATATAACACTAACAGTTGATTGGACAGCTACTCTCACGTGAAATGCATGCGGAGCGTATCCATCGACTGAACATTAGCGAACTCTGTCTGTCTGTTTTACGCGTTGTTTTTTTAAACAAACTATTCTATATATGCATCGTCAGATTTGAGATTAAACGCGGTGCAAGTGTGTGCCGAACCATGGGTGGAGACTGGTTCCATTTTTTACAGAGGACCGTTACACACACACACACACACACACACACACACACACACCTCAAAAAAATGAAATATGGCTGTTGTTGATCCAAAGAATGTTAACTATGTTCAAATTAAATAATGCTCTTATGTTTGTGCATTAAAACTAAAACAGCTGTGTTGACAGAATTAGAAAAAAAGTAATTTCTCAAATTTACACAACTCACTTAAGTTAAATGAAACGAAATGCAGTTGTTACCTCTGCAGTACAGCACTTTGGTCAACATGTGGAGCTATATTTGCGCATGCGCAATTATTTCAAAGCACGTTCAATGCATCGCTCATCTTTTAGTACTCCTCCATTTTGTGGGAATCAAATCATGCTGAAATGGAGGATGCAATCAACATTTTGTATTTATCTGGACAAACAGGTGAGTTTTTTTTTTACTTCCTATCCTTTAATATTGAGGCTGTCTGTAAATTAGAATCGTCAATCGCTGTTTTTGTTGGTATTTTATTGAAGTTGCTGTATTCCTCAAGTGGTTCTGACCTTGTTGTTAGTGTTTTTTTAGCTCTTATGTGATCATATTTAAATTCACCCATACAAAAAAAAAAAAAAAAGGCAAATTACCTTATTTTTTTATTAAATTGCTAGTTAAGAAGAGTTTCTCCATGTTGTGCCCCAAGCAGTTTTATCAAGTTTTAGTATCAAATTTAATAACCGCCTTAATGTTGAGCATTTTTATTTAATGTCAAATAATAACTGAAACTTTTGAAGAACAGAATAACACATAGGCCTATGGCAATAAGCATGTTTGACACTGACTTGAATAAGATGGCATCTAGCATCTGGTAAGCTTGTTAGGTTATCCAAAATAATTTTACTACAGTTTAGTAGTCGGCAACCTAGATTTTCTTTTGTATTATTATTATTATTATTTGATGACTCACATCTTCATTTTTTGTTTCCTCAGAATTTTGGAGTCCTGAAATGTGCAGAGATTGTGGCTCTTCTCACACATCCAGATCTAAGCTTTTAAAACACTTCAGGTTGGTACATGGACACAGACAGTTTTAAAACATGGAATTCGCTGTTGTCCCACTTATGCTCGATACTTATGCAGGTTGTCAAGGTGCGGATGGACAGAACAGATGATCTAAGATGATCGAAGATTTGCATTTCATCGCTGAATTTAAAAACAGACAGCCAGCACTCTTTAGAGGTAAGTCCTAATAATGTAATGTCTGCTGTGATTAATTACTTGGATGGTTATGCAATTCAAAATTATAAATTGAAGTCCTTTAGATGTAATTCAGGTAAATGCTGTTAAAGAAATACTGTAAGTGTTGATGGTGTATGATATTGTAAAGACTCACAAATTTATCAGCAACCAACTTGATTTGTCCTTTCTGAACCCAGCTCCTCAAAAATTTCAAAAAGACAGAAGGAACAGCGGCACAGAAGATCATAAGCATCCTATCAGTTATGGATCTGCTGTGTTCTGCTAAATTCATCATCATTTTAAATCTGACAATAATTCACTATAGATTCAAATAGTATACCCAAAGATGAAAATTCAGTCATTATTTACTCAGCTTCATGTCACCGAATCCCTTTTGTTTTTCGCTTTTCTAACTAAAAAGGTGAATTATGGCCAGTTTGTCCTGCTCATTTCTGTCCATACAGTAAAAGTCAATGGTGAGTTCCTGTTCTGAAGCTTCAAAAGTCACATGGAATTGTTTGATGCTACTGAACCTTCGGAAGAAGAACTCACCATTGACTGTCATTGTAATGACAGAAATGAGCAGGAAAAACAGGTCAAATTCAATTTCCTAGGAAGAAAAAAAAAGACTTTGGGAATTTGAATGACATAAGTGTCAGTAAAAAAATACTGAATTTTTGGGTGAAGAATCCCTTAAAGTTTGGTATATAAGCTCTGTAATGTTAATATGTACATGATTAATTCTGTTTTAATTTCAGAGCTTCATCGCTTTACCCTATTTCTCAACAGCATCAGATTTGTGATTTATGCACCTACAATTGGATCGGCTCTTACATCCAAGATTATTTAATAGCTTTTCTGTAGCAAAGCTTTTGGTTTAGAACCACTTATTTGTTTTCTTGTACTGGTTCTCTGAATTTTGAGGCCCTCACAGATACAGTTGCAGATAATATTTTTTTGGGCTCTTGTAGAAATAACTTTGGGATCATTTGTGTTAATTCTTCTGAGCACTGCTTATGTGTGAAAGTGAATGCATTCATTGAATAAGCTTATTATGAAACTGGATTATTTGTTTTGGTTGAATGTAAAAATATTAATTTTAGGATAATTGAATTTAATTGTTTTGGACAAAATTAACACTGTTAACCTTATTCAACTAAACGGTATTGGATTAACCTTATGTAATTAACTTAAGTTTATTGAAATAAATAATGTTACATAAATCCACCTGTTGACATAAAAAAGTTAATTAAAGCCAACATATAATTTTTTATATATATATATATATATATATATATATATATATGACCATTTTCCACCCTCTATTTTACTCTACATAAACTGGCCATTTCATTCTGCTGTGCCTTTAAGATTTTAGGCAAAGATTTCAGAACATACTGATTTTGCAGTTATTTATTTTTTTTGTACTGGGGAGAACATTTGAGTTATGAAAATTATGTTTCTCTTAAAGTAAACTCTTTTATCTCAAAGTATCAATGAAGATTTGATTCTGCATAATATGACAACTTTAATATAAACTTAAGTGAGCCTTTGCTCATTAGCTTAATAGATAAAAAATGAACTCTCCTTTTCCTTCAAATTATGAATAGGTTTTCCTGATTTTTTTTTATTTATTTTCAAACAGATTTTAAGAACTTGTAAATTAGCTTAAACATGTGACATTTTAAGAAAAAAGCACCACGAGATTTTCAATTTTAATAACCTTAAAAAAAAAAAAATAATAATCATTGGTTTCACATCATTGCCACATAAATGTCTTTTCAGAATAATTTAATGTTTAAATGAACTGCCCGGTTCTGACTGATTCAAACATGATGGGAAGGCTCAAAGGGATGTTAGGTCAGTGTTCATTATCCAAAACTCGAAAGCCAACAGAAGCTTTCGCTAGATCAGACAGACATGCAAATATCTCTCTGAACTTGACCAGGCTTGTAATTAAAGAAAATGTTGGCTGATATTGAGTCAGACAAGAGTAACAAAGACATACTGACATGAGCCTGTTGCATGTCTCTCTTTAAGTGGCAGTGTGTGATCACTCCTATTACTGCAGGCTGTTGTGCTGCAGAGGCCCTGGGGCAGACAAACAGCTTTAGATAGGGCCGGCTGAAGGGTTGCTATTTAACTGATAGAACACTGGATAGAACAGGGAAAAGACCCCAGCTGAGTCTCCTTTGCCTTAGGCTCTGCCACTAAGTTCAAATCATTTCTGTGATACAAGATAGAAGGAGAGAAAGAGATGGGGAAAGACAAACAGACAAATGCAAGGCCCTTATCGATACATTTTAGCTGAGTATTGTATTTTTTCTCCTTATGAGTGTCAGTGCTGTCCTGACTGCTGCCTAAAATATTAATATCTGTTCAATGAGGAGGTTTATTTGTGAAGAGGAAAACTAGGGCAGGAAATATATAGTCATGGGTATTTGTAAGAAATAACAATAATAATAATAATAATAAAAACATTTGTAGTAAATACTCTTGAGGTAAACACTGTCTGTCTGATAATGAGTCAAACTCTGAACACGAACATACTAGATGCTTCTATGTTCCATAATAATCGCCTACCTCTAAGTAAAGCATAGTGTGTTGAACTGTGTTTCATTATACATAGCCTACTGTAAGGCCAGCCAAATACCTTTTTAAATGTTTATTTTTACAATGTTTGGTTTTGTCAATGCATTCAATATCAAATACAGATTTGTTTACTAGTGGACTGTGTGATTTATTATTTTTTTTTTCATGTCTGTTAAATGTCATTTTCATATTTAATCCCTATGGCTGTCATGAAAACATGGTGGCAGCAGACTCTTCTATTCAGTGTTTTTCAGTAGAAATTCTATTGGCCAATTTTATTAGACACATTTCTACCATTGCATAGTTGTAACAATTATATCTTAGAAACACAGTTTTAACCCAAAACAAAATAAATCACTCATATACTTCTAAGATTCCACTAGATCTTTCTCACATATAAGCAATGAGTGCTGGTACAGTTCAAAGGATTTCCCCCCTCCTCTCTCTTAAGATTTAGAGAAACTAGGTCACTCACTAGTTGCTCTGTCAACATGCAAAAATGAGAAAAAGACATTTTACTGTGAGCTGTTGCCAGACTGACAGCATGCTTGTAATGGCAATCTTCTAATCAAAGTTTTACTGAAGCCTCTTATAAAGAACACTTTAAATACTCTCTCATTTATTTGTTCAGGCTACATTTAAATCAATAACATGGTTTGGTGATAACAGTTATCATACAAAAAAAAAAAAAAAAAAAAACCTGATTTAATATACAGGCAACATATTATGTGGAGGATTAACAAACTATTTAGCTTTTCATAGGCAAATGGTGTGTAGCTTGAAACTAAGTAACATGAAAAGGGACATAGCCTACTGATGAAGGATTCTTCTCTGATATTCGGATTGATAATCTTTTGAGATTAGCACATCTATAAATCATGGTTTAGTAATGCATATTTGGTAATCTGCATCTGCATTACCACCATGCATGCACACTGTATTCAGACAGCACTGAGAAACCCAAAAGGAAGCTAAAAATGAGAGAAGGGGAAATGTAATTGTAAGCCTGGTGTGCACTTTGTCTTGTATACCTGATATTGTTTATACCTGCAATAATTCCATGAACACTTATTAGAGGCAGGACACCATTGTGTTCCTATATAAATCTTTTTCTCTTTCTTTCCCCAAAGACTATCTGAGGCATTTTCAGAAGACTTACAACATGCTTCAGTATACTGTTATTCCTCTTTGCGTTTTTATCTAATTTTGTTCTTTTTAATGGAAATGCATTCAGTATGTGTTATAGTGTTAAACATGTAAAAAAAAAAATATATATATATCTTTGTCATTTTATTCAAAAACATTCTCCTTTGTGTATTTTGGTGTAATTAAGATGCATATAAAACACTTTAAATTATCTTGTTTTATTCAATGTTTGAAAAATAAATAAATAATTATTTATATTTATATATATATATATATATATATATATACACACTTTGAAGGACCAAAGTGCCATTCACAGAATTTAAACTAGTTGTGTTCGTCATTATTATTCCTATCACAGCAATCAATGGAATTTAATAGCAGGACACAGGTTTTAATTAACCTATGCAAATGAATTGTATGCACACAATTTATAATAGTTTATTTAACATAGCATGTTCCTCTTGATAAGGATTAGCGTTTTTATAACGAAAAAACTGTGAACTCATTCTTGTAACCCCCTCTGTCTGCACCAATCTGTCGAGAGAACATTGACATTGACATTGTAAGATGTTCTGTGCTTTGTAGCCAGAGCCGAAAATGTTTACCATTCAGCAGAGTTTAATTGGAACAGCCTTGTCAGGTAACAGAGAAGAGGAGACAACAACAAAGAGCAAGAAAACAGTTTTCATGTGTGAAAATACATTTCGCAAAAAAATTCTGTATACAATAAAATTGCATTGTAGGCTATATTTTGATCCTGAAAAGGTAAAAGTTGCAAAATACTGTGATATTGCCATTTTTTGATTTGCCATTAACTGAGCTCTCAGTGTGTCATTTCCAAAATTCATCAACAACCTTGTCAATGGATAATGTAAAATTTCTCTTTTCAAATATTGTGAGTACATTTCAAATAAATTTTGTGTAAAAATGTATATTTCCACACCTGAAAAATCCTTCAGTGTTGAAAGCTGAACACCGTGAATAAAATGTACAAGAATTCTGAAATGTGTAAGTATGTTTTTTAATTAGTGTAAAAATGCTTTACATACAGATTTGTACATAATGTGCACATAACAAAGAAAAAGATAGTAGTGGTTGTTTGCTCATAGTGTTCTAAATATATAGCCTTATAAGTAAATATAGAAGTCAGAATAGAACACTTAAGTACAGTATAGTAATACAAATGAAAATTGCTTTTGCAATTTTTAAAATCATCTATTTTATATGGACTTGTATCTGTAATTGGCTGCAATGTATTTTCTCATTTGTTTGTGCTGTGCATAGGTCTTTAAGAGGCCTTTGGGGACTGCAGTATCTGTGAAGCTGCTGGTAAATGTGTGGCTAATCCCAAAGCATCTAAACAATTAGCTGAGTCTAGGTAAACATGGTTATTAATACAGGCAGCTGTCACCCTGCTCTGCCTCTGTTTAGGGATTTGATCTCAATTCTGGCTCTGTACTACCATATTTTTCTCTTAGGACTGGAAAATGAAGATAATCACTTGTGATAATTTAAGTATTTACTACAAATGCACAGTAGCTGTTTATTCTTTCTCATGCTATCAAACGTAATTGTGTACAAAAGATTTGCCAGACAATATTTGCATCCTTAACTTTGTGATTATTCGTATTATCACGGACTACTCCATTTTGTGAAATATTGTCTGAGTGAGTTTTTTTTTTTTTGTCAGTTGGGAATACTGTATGCTCAAAGAAACAAAAAAGCTCTCCAGCCAGTTTGCCATTATTTTGCAGTATTTTGAGACTCCCAGCCTTTTTCTAATAAAGGCTCTACATTCCCCACTGTGAATAAACATTGCCCTGGCGTTTCAGAGTATATGGGTTCAAAATGAAAGACAAACAGCTGGACAGCAGAGCAGTCATTTACACCGCCACTCCTGCATAGACATCATTATAGGTTGCAACATGTCAGCATGCGGTACATCCTGATTTCATCTCTCACCACAGAGACACAATGAGCAAAGAAGCTCAGGGACCAATGAGTAGGGTTTCAGGATCATTGTATGAAGCATTGGATGTGGCCTTGTTTCAAAATACTGGTTTTGATTTAGCTGCCAAAAATCTTTCCTGTGGATTGCAAGGCCTGAAGCTGGATGGTTATAATAATAATTGTGGGCCTTTACGAGACCCGCTCCTTAGATACTTCCCTTTGTGCCCAAACAACAACCCTTCCCAAAAGAGACATACAGATTATTCCTTAGCAACAGTCTGGTTTATTGCACTTCCTGACTGAAATCATTTTGACAATCTGTTGTTTGCGGGAATGGTGACACAAATGCATTTCCAATCCTTGGCTCTGGGATTTCTATTAAGATGAGTACAAGAGTTGTCATGAAAAGCACAAGTCAAGTGTAAGATTATGTCTAGATTGCTTTGTTTTGTTCAGGGGGTGTGAAAGAGAGGAAGCTAAGTTTTATGTGTAAGCTGTCCAGCTTGATTCCTCTGGGCAAACTTTGGCTTCCAATTTCATTTCCTATACCTACAGTACTCAACAAATTCCTGCTATTGAAAAGATTCACTTTCACAAGAAATTGCATCAAAAAGTCCTCAAGTATCCATAGATCCATCAAATTGCTACATTTTACACTGGAATAGTTCAGAGCAAGTTTTACATTTTGTTTCATTTTCAAAACCCTCTATCTATGTCTGCTATGCACGACACTAAATAGGAATGTAATAAAAAACTGCATAAAACAGAGCAAATGAATATAGTGAAAGTTCTCACACCAGAGATCAGACTTTGATTGGATTTTATAAGGTAAATGTACATGAAAATGTTTTCAGAATTGCATAATGCATATGCATGCCTATACATTTCTAAAAATTCTTTGGTGCATTGAAATTAGCTCTATGCCTGTAATCACTTAGGGCATGGTTGAAAACAGCCATCTCAGGCTACGTCTACATTAATCCGGATACATTTGAAAACGGCGTTTTCGTTTATAAACACTCTCCGTCCACACTAGTGTTTTCAGGCGTTTTCGGACGTTTCAGTGTGGAAAAACGCCTGAAAACGCTAAATTCACCTTACTGCGCATGCGTAAAACCCCACAAAAGATCACTGATATGATTCAGATGGAAAAATAAATAATGAAGTTATCGCGCAATTCTTCTGACAGGATCATTTTATTTAGTAAAATATCTCACATTCACTGCGGTCCAGGTCGCACGCAGTCACCATATGTTTGGTCTAAAACGCTAAAACTGCTCTCATGTATTGCCGCAGGACAGCAAATGTGAGTAAATTCTGTCATCTTTGCAGGACTGTGATATGAACAGTGTGCAATGTAGAATATTTTTAGCAACAGTGTGAAAGTGAATAACACATAACAGGCACAATACTGGTGTATAAACATGAATATCTATTGGTACAATATGCGTCACATGACTAAATTTACGTCATCGTTTTTAATTACCACTGGTTTCACAGTCCACACTACAACGTGAAAACGGCGTTGTCAAATGTATCCACTTTGGAGTGCGTTTTCAAAAAAGCTTTGTTTTCATTAATAAAAACGGCGTCTCAGTGTGGACGGAAGGCCAAAACGGAGAGAAAAATATACATTTTCAAACGAAAACGTATTAGTGTGGACATGGCCTCAGAGTTGTTTAAGGATTAACAGGTGACTCTCATGATTACTGAATGAGAGTCAGTACATACTGTTGTAATCAGAATAATTGTGGCATCGAGTAGAGCAAAGTGGTGGGAGCTGGTTCTAGTATCACTTTTGCTCTTTCACAATCAGACATTTAATACAATTCCCTCTCTGTAGTCAATGAAAAGTTAGCACACACACTGTCAACGGAATTTCATTGGCATGCAAAACGCACTACTGAGCAAACATTTACAATGTGTTCCTCTTGTGAACAAATGAGTGAGACTAATGATACACAGCCCATGTGTACCACTCTGGTCCTTTTAACACTGACCCAATTTTACTTTTCTCACAACTTAGCAGATGGAACAAGCTTTGGCTACAATTAATTAAGGATAATAAGGAGCATTAATTAGAACAGAAATGACGAGGAACTCATTAGTCTGATATGGATAACACAGAAAAGCAATGGGGAGAGAGAGGCAATTGAACCCCTGATGATAAATAGTGTTGAGCTAACAGAGGAAGGGGAAAACATTCTCATTACAGCTAAATTGACTGAGCAGAGGACCCACTTTATTTTTCCAGAATTTTTCACATTTAAATTACAACCCCATTTCCAGAATAGTTGGGACATTTTGTAAAATGCAATAAAAATCAAGATTCTGTGATTTGTTAATTCTCTTGCACCTTTATTTAACTGACAAAAGTACAAAGAAAATATTTCTAATGTTTTCACTGACCAACTTAATTTTATTTTGTAAATATATATATATTTTTTTTTTTTTGATGGCTGCTACACACTGCAGAAAAGTTGGGACAGAGGCATGTTTACCTCTGTGTCACATCACCTTTCCTTTTAATTACACTTTTTTATTCATTTGGGAATTGAGGATACTAATTGTTGAAGTGTTGCAAGTGGAATATTTGCCCAATCTTGTCTGATACAAGACAACTGCTCAACAGTCCGTGGTCGTCACTGTCCGATTCTCCTTTTCATGATGGGTCATACATTTTCAATAGGAGACAGATCTGAACTGCAGGCAGGCAATCAGGCACATCCCTTCTATGGTGCAGAGTGTCTATGAACCACACAGTTTTAGCATGTGCAGAATGAGGCCTGGCATTGTCTTGCTTCTATAGGAAAGATGTCATCTTGATGGCAGTTTATGTCTCTGTACAATCCAAATATATGCCTCCACGTCAGTGGTACCTTCCCACATATGCAAGTCACTCAAGCCGTTTGCATGATGCCCCCCAATACCAGGACATTTGTTTGCTTTTGCACCTGTCACTGATGAAAGTCTGGTTGGACCATTTGGGACCGAGAACTTGATGTCTTTTTCCCAAAAAACAAGCTGAAACATGGTCTCATCTAACCACAGCACACATTTCCACTGTGTTTTAGACCATCTGAGATGAGCTTGGGCCCAGGGAACTCGCCAGCATCTCTGCATAGAACTGATGTATAGCTTTCTCCTTGCGTAACTTGCGAGATTCAAGTGGCATTTCTTGATGCAGCGTCAGATTGTTAAGTGAAAACGGTTTTATAAAGTACTCCTGAGCACATGTGGCTGTATTTAACAGAGTAGCATGACGGTTTCTCACGCAATGCCATCTGAGGGCTCGAAGGTCATGCACATTCAACAGAAGTCTCCTGCCTTGCCCTACACAGACTGAGATTTATCTGGATTCCCTGAATCTTTTCATAATATTATGCATGGTAGATGGTGAAAGACACATTCTTTGCAATCTTGCATTGAGAAATGTGATTTTTGAATTGTTTAACAATTCTCTCATGATATTTGGCACAAAGTGGTGAGCCATGACCCATGTTTTCTTGCAAAGACTGAGAAGCTCTTTTACACTCAAACACGAATCCCTCATCTATTACCAATTCACCTGCTCATTGTGGACTGTTTCAAAAGAGTTGGATAATCTTACTTGGATATCTTTTCACTTTTATTTTGCCTCTGTCCCAACTTTTTTGGAGTGTGTTGTAGCCATCAAAATCTAAATTTGTTTATATTTACAAAATACAATTATGTTGGCCAGTGGACATTTTTTAAAAACTTTTCTTTGTATTTTTGTCAGTAAAAAAAAGGTTCAAGAGAATTAATCAATCACAGATTCTTGATTTTATCGCATTTTACATAATGTCCCAATTTTTCTGGAAATGGGGTTGCACAAGACAGCTGATTTTAGTGTTAGTAGCCTATAGTATGTTTAGTATGCTGTTTATGTCATTAGTTCAGCAAATGAATATAAATTTAGACAGTGTTGTTGAAGTATTTATATAATTCATTGCTGATCTAGTCCTACCATTTACTATTTGTAGCATGGTAAAGCTAGCATTCTTCTTATAAATAGATTCTTATAAAACATGAGACTCCTTGAAGAACTTAGCAGAAACCACATGTGTAGTATAGCCTAGTGTATTTATTGGCTTCATGATTCATCAGTAAAGATATTTTTCGCTCTTCCCTGTTCATCTGTATGAATGCAAACATCCTGCTATCTCTAAATAGCACTGTGCGAATATCTGCATGCCATCATGTGACATTGTGTCGCTCTTCGCTCTTCTGACTTTGCGTACGAATGGAAAACATCATAACTGTCACGTGTTAAGTGTGTTTTGATTCATGTTTGTATTTCATTTCTAGTTTTTGCTGTCAGTTTGTTAACTAGTTTAGTTCTCTCAGTTTCCCTACCTGTTTGTCTCCATAGTAACAGATTGAGTTGAGTATAAGTTTATGTGTCTTGTCAATTAACTCGTTAGTCACTGTGTATGTAGTCCTGTTTTTTCCTTTGTTCTTTTGTTAGTCTTCTTTAAATATTGTTGCCTTGTTCTGTTCGTGTTTAGTCTGCTCTAGTTATCAGAGTATCTTGTTATTTTGAGTTTTGTTCTATTAAAAGTATTGCTGCAGCTAGATCCTGACTTTATCATCATTTCCTGCAACCAACACTGACAATAACACAGAACGCAAGTTGGTTTGATTGACAGGCGATCTGACCAATCATCAGTCAGGAGAGATAGTAGATTAACGTTGGAAGATTTGAACTTGAAAAACGGAGTGTACTGACGTCTTTCTGCGATTAAAACTACATTCCTTCTTATGTTCATTCATATTTATTTGATGCTATAAATTAACAAGAAGGAAGAGATGATCGGTTCACGAGCAGCTTTAACTGAGGCTCTACAGCGATCTGTCAGACACATTAAACAGCCACAAAACGGTATTTATTGTTTACATTTCTTTAAAAAATTACCAAATTTGAAAGTATCAAAATAGTATTCATATCAAAAAGTAACCTGGTCTGTCCTGTCTGTCAGTGCGTTGTCAGTGTCCTCTCTGCTCCGCGATGTATTTTTCACTGTGTGAGAACATGGTGGGGCGTGAGAGTGGCGTGGCTTGTCGGACATAGCAACAGTAACTAAAGGGGGCGGCTCTTTGCAAATGGTCAATTTGCACGACAGGTATGATTCAGTTTACGGTACTTCTCATTAATATCTATGGTATCCGCAAACAGTGATTGACTGTCGCACAACAAAATCCAATGTTGTAATGTGATTAGTTAAAGACACCCCGCAGATGTTATCCAAGTTAGCTGTTACGCTTTCTCAATCGGTGGAGCTACAGACCCTCTTATCTCCCAATAATAATAATAATCATTGCTGCGTCCCACTTCACATACTATCCGTCCTAAATGGTATTCGAAATTAGAATTAGTGTGTCCCAAATCATAGTATCTTGAAATGAGTATTCCAAAGATACCTGGATGGTCTACTTTTTTTCTGGTTAAAATCCAAAGTGCAGATCGATGCACACAATCCATTGCGCATTGGACGGGGATTCGATTAGAACTACAAACATGACAGATGTACGAGTCAGACAGTTAAGTAGAGAGGTTTAGATAAAGGGGTTTGAATGATTAATAATCAGTATCTAACCTGGTGAAAAGAATATGTTTCATCTGCAACAGCATTGTGAATTTTTGTTAAGATATGTTTGGTCATTAACTTTTAAATGCATCATGATGAGAGTTCTCCATGAAAGACCCACGACTGGCAGATCAATGTTTCTCTCCGAAACAGTAGGAAATTAAATTAAATTGAATGTGGAGGATTTTAACTTTGACAAGATGATAGATAGGGCAGTTTAAACAGTGACAGGATACACGTAACTAAGTGTTCTGCCTCTGTTAGAGGCTGTTTATAATTTACAATGGACATCTACGTTTATAAATATTATAATTTCGTGATTGTTTAATATTCTGTGTAAGTTTTATTTAACTGCCGCTATTATGTAAGTTCCTATGTGAGGACTTTTATTTTGACGCGTTTCCACAATGCGCATTGGGTAACAGGAAACGGCGAGCTCATGGTGCAGTGAACGCTTGAGATATGTTTGGCTGCGTCCGAAACCGCATACTCAATGAGTAGGTACTTAATTTCAATGAGTACTTACTTAACGAGCGCTAAAAGAGTAAATACTTTATAGCCAAATCTCGTTGAGTATGAATGCGAACCGGACATCTGATGATCTGCCATGTTGACGTTATCATGTGACCTACGACGCGTTATCACACGCGCAACAACTTAAAATATTTGAACGACACGTTTAATTCATCTATCTGTAAATATCTTGATATTGAAAAAATATATTAAGATATTTAACCTTGTACTAGGTTCTTTTTTCCTGTGTAAAAAATCTCATATTATGTATGCAAACCCATGATATATATATATATATATATATATATATATATATATATATATATATATATACCTCATAACATCAGTAACTCAACAGCCCTACCTAGAATGGTTTTCCTCAGCGTTTGTAATGTCTGCACAAAGGGCAGCTGTGCGAAGATTTGCCTTTGGAGAAAACTGTTGATTTTATACTCAAAAAATGTAAGTATCATTAATATTAAAAATTAATATTACCCCAGAATGACTTGCATTGCTATCCCACCCCAAAACATACAATAATAACAACGATAAATGCTGACCAATACTTAATTATATTACTTTTTACTGAAAATATTCAATTCAATAAAACAAACAAAATGTAATGTATGTCATATGACATAGCTATGCAGGATTGAATACACTCTACATGTGTATATAGTGAACATATCTACATTTGCATTCAAACAATTAAATAAAGCATTAATTAAATAATTATATTGTATTTACTGACAACAATGAGAAATATTAATAAATTAGTAAAAGAATGAATGAAAGTCACCATCACACAATAAACAAATGCATATACAAGTCAACACATGAAACAAAGCTTTATTCAAACTACAATCATGTATGTAGGCTGAAGGCGCTAAGGTTGTTGCGTGATGTGTTGTGCTTCACAATCTGAGGCAATAAGGGCAGGTGGAGTGATGGAGGGTCTCGTAAGGGCTGGTCTCGTAAGGGCAGGTGGAGTGATGGAGGGACTCATCCATGGCACCATCTCCAGGATTCAGCTCTGGGCTCTTCATCCTCAGCACTCACACCAGCCTACTGACATTTCAGATCCTACAAAATGCACAAACATAACACAAAAGCAGTCATTTTAACCGCACAATGTCATTTGATTTCAGTATTATTTAGAAGACAAAACCGCTTTTTTTTCACAAACGCCGCCATCATCTTCCCTTGCAGGTCCTGCTCCACCACAAAAGCTGTGCAGCTAATGCACAGAAATCAAGAATCAGAAAAGTGCTGTAATAGCTCTGTTTGAAATTACAATAATTAATAATAATTATAATAAACTACAACTTAAGATTTAAATAGTTGTAGTTATTCATTTCTGTAATATACTCACTCAAAGCCTTTGATGGCAGCATTCAGCTTCATGAGCCACTCTCCACTGGATAAACACACATCTGTTCATCTGTCCCTGTAACATCCAGACAAGATTCACAAGCTTGTTTTAACTTTTTATCCAACATAAATGTTCCTCAATTTATCAACAGTACTAATGGACAAATAAAATAGATAACTTATGTTTAGTTACTTTATAGATTTGTTCTACGTAATAGCACACATTCATCACTCAGATGTCTACGGTATTTCGTGTTGTGATGTGCTCTTATTGAAGATTTTCCTGTCAGATGTAAATGTACATTTAAAATAAGCGTCTTTAGGATGTATATGGTTTATGTAAATCCACTTTAGAGACGTAACTTACGTGTCCTTACTGGAGCTCCCCTGTTAGCTAACGTTATACATAATAAAACGTGTTTTTACAGCAGAATCACAACTATACTATACTGTGTAACGTCTTTACACCTTCAACAATTCAACAGTTTACTCTACAGTAGTTCAACACATGCAATTTTAACACAAGGACCCGTGTTTACTCACATTTGAAAGCACCCGCGTCGCTGATCTCTGCGATGTTTGATAATGACGTATCCTCTCGCGTGGCCTCCTGGGATAGAAGAGTATCCATCGGTCGAGCACTCGAAAATCTGTCCGGAAGCAGTAAACCATCCGGGAACTTCTCGTCTACTCTTTTATGAATACTGATGTTTCGAACGTACTGCTTCCTTCACGTACTGTTTTCGCCTACTATATAGTAGGAAAGTAGGCATATTCGGACGCACTTAAGTCCGAATCTCGCGATAATTAGTACGTCACCCAGGTAATTCTCGCCTACTCTTTTGGATTCGTACATACTTTTTCGCTCGCCTACTCTTTTTCCCATACTAAATAGTAGGGAAGTATGCGGTTTCGGACGCAGCCTTTGTGTTGCATCAATCCTTCTAATCCCCGACGAAAGCACTGGCTGTAAGTTTATCTGAATAATTTATCTGTCTAGTGTATACTGCAGGAGTTTAAAAGTGCTATAATTGAAGATGTTTATGTTATTGTCGTTCAACGCTGGTGCGTTGTATTGATAATGCTTCTAACCCGAGTTAGCAATGTATCTGTATACATTTTACTTGTTACATTGTTAATAAGTATGTCATTTTGATTTCTAATACGTTTTTTATATTTCTTTCATTTTATTTACAGTTTTACTCGGTTCAATGGCCGGTGTTTTTGCCCGTGTAAATTGCACTACATGATGTACCATTAAAGGAGCAAGACGCTCATATCCTGGCTCTTGAACAGAGTTTGGCTTGCTGTTTGTCTATGTACACGCTTCGAAAGCAAACACGTAGAGAGAACAGTACAGTAAAAAGCCATGGATCAGCGGATGCAAGAAGTTACAGATGTAATCATGGAAAGTGGAGGAAAAGAAAAGGCATCTTCAGAGGTTAGTTCTAAACGCTCATCATCTTCCTCCAAGTGTTCTGTTGCCAGTGCTGCCGCTAAAGCTAGAGCCAAGCTAGAGCCACGTGCCAAGATGGCGTTTGCAAAAAGACAGCTTGAAATGAAGCAGGAGAAAGCCAGGCTGGAACAGGAGAGAGCTATGGTGGAAGCGAGTTTAGAAGCATTGGAAATTGAAAAGGAAGCTGCCGCTGCTCTGGCCGAAGCTGAAGTGTTAGAGACTGCAGTAGCAATGGAACGTGATGACAATCGCAGTGAAAAGAGCATACTTTCATCAAATGTGATTTCAATGAGAACAGAAGAGTATGTGAAACACCAGTCTCAGGTGAGCTCTGACTTTGCTACCTTACCTCTGAATAACTCTCTGTTAACCTGTGTAAAGGAATCGACTCCACATGCGATAGGAAAGTCTGAGAGCATGACCGCTGCATACGACGGCGGCGCAGATACCGTTCAGGAGCGGAGCAGAATTTATCATGGTGATTGTCAGCAGCGAGCAAGATATCCAGAGTTACTGTACAATCTGCCTCATTCCATACCGAATACTGCATCTAAAGCATCTCCATGTCAAGATCCTGCTTCACAAAGGTACGCAGTCCATCCAGATATGCAGCATTTCTCTCAAAGTCAAGCCGTGCCTATGTTAGATTTTGCTAGATTTGTAGCGCGTAGAGAGCTAGTCACCACAGGACTTACTAAGTTTGATGATAACCCAGAGAACTTCAGAGCATGGGAGTCTTCATTTGTTAATGCTACACAAGACTTACAGCTCTCAGCCGGTGAAGAATTAGACTTATTAGTCAAGTGGCTGGGGAAGGAATCGTCAGATCATGTGAGGAGGATTCGAGCTGTGTATGTTACTAATCCACAAGCTGCTCTTTCACTGTCTTGGATGAGACTTCAAGAATGTTATGCCACTCCTGAAGTGATAGAAAGTGCTTTATTTAAGCGCTTGGATAACTTTCCACGTCTATCTCCAAAAGACAACATACAGTGAGGAAAATAAGTATTTGAACACCCTGCTATTTTGCAAGTTCTCCCACTTAGAAATCATGGAGGGGTCTGAAATTGTCATCGCAGGTGCATGTCCACTGTGAGAGACATAATCTAAAAAAAAAATCCAGAAATCACAATGTATGATTTTTTAACTATTTATTTGTATGATACAGCTGCAAATAAGTATTTGAACACCTGAGAAAATCAATGTTAATATTTGGTACAGTAGCCTTTGTTTGCAATTACAGAGGTCAAACGTTTCCTGTAGTTTTTCACCAGGTTTGCACACACTGTAGGAGGGATTTTGGCCCACTCCTCCACACAGATCTTCTCTAGATCAGTCAGGTTTCAATCAGTTTGAGCTCCCTCCAAAGATTCTCTATTGGGTTTAGGTCTGGAGACTGGCTAGGCCACGCCAGAACCTTGATATGCTTCTTACAGAGCCACTCCTTGGTTATCCTGGCTGTGTGCTTCGGGTCATTGTCATGTTGGAAGACCCAGCCTCGACCCATCTTCAATGCTCTAACTGAGGGAAAGAGGTTGTTCCCCAAAATCTCGCAATACATGGCCCCGGTCATCCTCTCCTTAATACAGTGCAGTCGCCCTGTCCCATGTGCAGAAAAACACCCCCAAAGCATGATGCTACCACCCCCATGCTTCACAGTAGGGATGGTGTTCTTGGGATGGTACTCATCATTCTTCTTCCTCCAAACACGTTTAGTGGAATTATGACCAAAAAGTTCTATTTTGGTCTCATCTGACCACATGACTTTCTCCCATGACTCCTCTGGATCATCCAAATGGTCATTGGCAAACTTAAGACGGGCCTTGACATGTGCTGGTTTAAGCAGGGGAACCTTCCGTGCCATGCATGATTTCAAACCATGACGTCTTAGTGTATTACCAACAGTAACCTTGGAAACGGTGGTCTCAGCTCTTTTCAGGTCATTGACCAGCTCCTCCCGTGTAGTTCTGGGCTGATTTCTCACCTTTCTTAGGATCATTGAGACCCCACGAGGTGAGATCTTGCATGGAGCCCCAGTCCGAGGGAGATTGACAGTCATGTTTAGCTTCTTCCATTTTCTAATGATTGCTCGAACAGTGGACCTTTTTTCACCAAGCTGCTTGGCAATTTCCCCGTAGCCCTTTCCAGCCTTGTGGAGGTGTACAATTTTATCTCTAGTGTCTTTGGACAGCTCTTTGGTCTTGGCCATGTTAGTAGTTGGATTCTTACTGATTGTATGGGGTGGACAGGTGTCTTTATGCAGCTAACGACCTCAAACAGGTGCATCTAATTTAAGATAATAAATGGAGTGGAGGTGGACATTTTAAAGGCAGACTAACAGGTCTTTGAGGGTCAGAATTCTAGCTGATAGACAGGTGTTCAAATACTTATTTGCAGCTGTATCATACAAATAAATAGTTAAAAAAATCATATATTGTGATTTCTGGATTTTTTTTTTTTTGATTATGTCTCTCACAGTGGACATGCACCTACGATGACAATTTCAGACCCCTCCATGATTTCCAAGTGGGAGAACTTGCAAAATAGCAGGGTGTTCAAATACTTATTTTCCTCACTGTAAAACTCAGGGAACTCGCAGACCTGCTCATGGAGCTCCTTGCAGCTAAAGGAGACTCATACTTACCGGGGTTAGCTTATCTCAATACCCCTCGTGGTATCAATCCTATAGTGGAGAAGTTACCAGTAAGTTTGCAAGAAAAATGGCTGTTCGCTGGTTCACGTTTCAAAGAAGAGAAAAAGGTCAGTTTTCCCCCATTCTCGTTCTTCACTTACTTCATTTGCAGTGAAGCTAAAGCCAGGAATGATCCTAGTTTTAAGCTCTCAAACAGTAGTTATACCGTCATCAGAAACGAAAAACCTCTCTATAAACATGGTGCTAGCAGAGTTCCTGTATCAGTGCACAAGACAGATGTGTCCACAAATGACGAGTCGTATTCAGTGAATGTGAAGGACACTATCAAGAGAGACTTGACGAAGTACTGTCCTATTCATAACAAACTGCATCCTCTGTCAAAATGCAGAGCCTTCAGAAAAAGATCGTTGATGAAACGCAAGAACCTCCTGAAAGAACATAAAATATGTTTCAGGTGTTGCTCTCCAAATCATGTAGCCAGAGAATGTCTCATGATCCTCAAATGCTCCGAGTGTGATTCTGACAGACATTGCACAGTTATGCATCCTGATATAGCCCCACCCCTCTCTACACCTCAGATGAAAGAACCAAGCACGGAACAACAGGTCACCACAACCCCAGAGGTAACTTCAAGGTGCACAGAAGTTTGTGGAGAAAGTACTCCAATGCGATCCTGTGCAAAAATGTGCTTGGTGCGTGTATTTCCTCAAGGACAGCAGGGACGAGCCATCAAGATGTATGTCATCATTGATGACCAGAGCAACCGCTGTCTGGCCAAAGGAGAGTTCTTTCGTCTATTTGGAATCCAGAGTAACCCCTCTCCATATTTGTTGAGAACATGCGCTGGTTCCGTAGAAATGTCTGGAAGAAAAGCAGTCGGCTTCCAAATAGAGACCCTGGATGGTCAGATGTGTCTTGATCTCCCACCACTAATAGAGTGTAACGAGATAATGAGCAGCAGATCTGAAATTCCCACTCCAGAGGTCGCCCTTGCTCATCCACATTTAAAACCTTTGGCACAGTTCATCCCAAAGCTAGATCCTGATGCTCAGATCTTAATACTGCTGGGAAGAGACATGATCCGTGTCCACAAAGTGAGACAACAAATTAATGGGCCTCACAATGCACCCTTCGCACAGCAGTTGGATTTAGGTTGGGTTATTGTAGGTGATGTCTGCATTGACAAAGCCCATAGGCCGATGGTGAGTGTCTTTAAAACTAACATCCTGGAGAATGGTCGCCCATCTCTTCTTACTCCATGCAAGAGCCACCTCAAACTGATAGAGAAATTGTGCCATGGTGGGGAGCATAAGTCTGTCATTTTTTCCCATTCGTTCAATGACGCTACTCATTGCATGCAAGACAAAGATGAACTTGGTCTCAAGGTGTTTGAGAGAACCAAAAATGATAACAAACCTGCCATGTCCTTTGAGGATGAGATCTTCTTGAAAATCATGCAAACAGAGTTTCAACAAGATGAACAGAAAAACTGGGTCGCTCCTTTGCCATTTCGGTCACCCAGACCATTACTCCCAGATAATCGGGAACAAGATTTGTCTCGCCTTAATTCTTTGTGTCGCACACTGAGCAGAAAAACTGAGATGAAGGAACAGTTTTCTGCCTTCATGGAGATCATGCAGAAAGAGCACCACCTATCCACGAGGATGAAGAATGCTGGTACTTACCCATCTTTGGAGTGTATCATCCGCAAAAACCGGGACAGATACGGGTGGTATTTGATTCCAGCGCGCAACACCAAGGTATTTCTCTGAACAATGTGCTCCTCTCAGGCCCTGACCTAAACAACTCCCTGTTAGGTGTGCTGCTACGGTTCAGGAAAGATCTCATTGCAATTATGGCGGACATCCAACAAATGTTCTATGGTTTCCTGGTGAGAGAAGATCACAGACACTATTTGAGATTCCTCTGGTACAGAGACAATGACTTGAGCAAAGAAGTGGTAGAATACCGTATGAGAGTACATGTTTTCGGGAATAGCCCTTCTCCGGCAGTGGCCATATACGGTCTACGGTTAGCTGCACAGCAAAGTGAGCAGGAGTACGGAACTGACACTTCACACTTTGTCAACAGACATTTCTACGTGGATGATGGGCTCATGTCCTTTCCCACAGAAGCTGAAGCGATCGACCTGCTCAAGCGCACTCAAGAATCGCTTTCCAAGTTGAATCTTAAGCTCCATAAGATAGCTTCAAACAGTGTCAAAGTGATGCAAGCTTTCCCACCAGAAGACCTGGCTTCTGGCCTCCAAGATCTGAATTTTGGAAATGAGACTTGGCCCACTCAAAGAAGTCTGGGTTTATACTGGGACATAAAGACAGATACCTTCACCTTCAAAGTTGCAACTAACGAACAGCCCTACACTCACCGTGGAGTGCTCTCCGCCGTGAACAGCATCTTCGACCCTTTGGGCTTGGTGGCACCAGTGACGATCCAAGGCAGAGCGCTAGTACGTGAGCTGACTAAAGAGGTGCATGACTGGGACATAGCCCTTCCTGAAGAGAAAAGAAACAAGTGGGAAGAATGGAGAACCTCACTTCAAAAGCTAAGTAACATTCACATCACACGCACATACCTACGTCATTCACTCTCTAACACTTCATACACCGAGTTGTGTGTCTTTTCAGATGCCTCGAACTGGGCCATAGGGGCAGTGGCTTACATTCGAGCTCTGACTGATGAAGGCGAGGCCAAAGTGGGATTTGTGCTGGGCAAGGCAAAGCTATCACCCCGTCCTGAGCCTTCCATCCCTCGCCTAGAGTTGTGTGGAGCGGTGCTGGCTGTAGAGATGGCTGAACATATCCTTGACGAATTAGACTACAAGCCGAATGCTGTGAAATTCTGTTGTGACAGCAAAGTAGTCCTGGGATATATCTACAATGAGTCCAGACGCTTCTTCGTTTATGTGCACAACCGTGTTCAACGGATACGCCAGTCGACTTCTCCAGATCAGTGGAATTATGTGCCTACGGATCAGAATCCAGCTGATCTAGCGTCGAGATCTGTGGTCGCATCACAGCTTAATGACACTATATGGTTCACAGGACCCAGCTTTCTCTACAACCTGTCCCAAGCGCAAGAATGTGAGTTCTTTGAACTGGTGAATTCCTTGTGTGACCAGCTTTGTTACTCAAATTGACAGAAGCCACTTTTCAGAACGGTTTCAACGCTTTTCAACCTGGGAATCTTTGCTAAGAGCCGTTTCCTTTCTGATTCATCAAGCACGTTCTCACACGTCAAGTTCCATCAGCACATCACATGCGTGCAAAGGATGGCATCAGTGCAGCGAAATACGCACTCCTGAAGAGCAGACAACTGCAAAGAGATTAATCCTTCTGCATGTCCAGAAAGATCTATATCCAGAGGAGTATGCTGCTCTGCAGAGGAACGAACAAGTTTTCCGTTCAAGTGGGCTGCGGAATCTCGACCCCAACATCCACGACGATCTTTTGAGGGTTGGTGGACGTCTGAGACACTCTTCTCTTGAATCAGAGGGGAAGAATCCAATCATCCTCCCAAAGCAAAGTCATGTTGCCAAACTGTTGGTGAGTTACTACCATTCCAAAGTGCACCATCAAGGCCGACAGATTACGGAGGGAGCAATTAGATCGGCTGGCTTGTGGATTGTTGGAGGGAAAAGACTGATAAACTCCATTCTTCATCATTGTGTGACATGCCTCAGACTCAGAGGAAAGCAGGAAGTTCAGAAGATGGCAGATGTACCTCCTGAGCGCCTCAGTACATCTCCTCCATTTACCTACGTGGGGTTAGATGTTTTTGGTCCATGGACAGTGGTCACTCGACGCACCAGAGGTGGGGTAGCTGAAAACAAAAGGTGGGCTATACTCTTCACGTGTATGAGTATACGAGCAGTACACATAGAAGTTATAGAATCCATGAACACTGCCAGTTGCATCAACGCTCTGCAACGTTTTTTTTTGCTGTGAGGGGACCAGCAAAACAGCTCAGATCGGACAGAGGTACCAACTTTGTCGGAGCTAGCCAGGAATTGGGCATGCAGCCAACAAAAGAGAACCAGACTAGTCTTCTGAAATACCTCCATGAGAATGGCTGTACGTGGGAATTCAATCCTCCACACGCTTCCCACATGGGGGGAGCGTGGGAACGCATGATCGGCGTGAGCCGCAGGATTCTAGACGCAATGCTGTTGCAGAAGAAACATGCTCACTTGACTCATGAGGTACTTTGCACTCTGATGGCAGAGGTGTCCGCAATCATAAACGCTAGACCTCTGGTTCCCGTCTCATCGGATCCCTATTCTCCATGCGTACTCACTCCAGCCATGCTCCTTACCCAAAAGCCAGGAGTACCTGCCCCAATTGAGAACTGCACTGAGAAGGATCTCCTAAGATGTCAGTGGAGACAAGTACAAGCATTGGCCAACGAGTTCTGGAGCCGATGGCGAAAAGAATACATCAGTACACTCCAACCTCGACGCAAGTGGCACGAAACTCACCGAAACTTGCACATTGGAGATGTTGTGTTGTTGAAACAAGCTCAGTTCCCAAGGAATGACTGGCCTTTGGGCTTAATCACATCCGTCTTTCCAAACAGTGACGGAAAGGTCCACAAGATAGAAGTTAAAACAACCTCAGGTGGTAACGTGAAAACATTCTTGCGACCTATTTCTGATGTGATATTACTCCTAGCTAAAGAGGACTAAGTAAGACTAACCACGGACTGTTATAGTGGCATTAATAATGCCAGGTGGGGAGTGTTCTGCCTCTGTTAGAGGCTGTGTATAATTTACAATGGACATCTACGTTTATAAATATTATAATTTCGTGATTGTTTAATTTTCTGTGTAAGTTTTATTTAACTGCCGCTATTATGTAAGTTCCTATGTGAGGACTTTTATTTTGACACGTTTCCACAATGCGCATTGGGTAACAGGAAACGGCGAGCTCATGGTGCAGTGAACGTTTGAGATATGTTTGTGTTGCATCAATCCTTCTAATCCCCGACGAAAGCATTGGCTGTAAGTTTATCTGAATAATTTATCTGTCTAGTGTATACTGCAGGAGTTTAAAAGTGCTATAATTGAAGATGTTTATGTTATTGCCGTTCGACGCTGGTGCGTTGTATTGATAATGCTTCTAACCCGAGTTAGCAATGTATCTGTATACATTTTACTTGTTACACTGTTAATAAGTATGTCATTTTGATTTCTAATAAGTTTTTTATATTTCTTTCATTTTATTTACAGTTTTACTCGGTTCAATGGCCGGTGTTTTTGCCCGTGTAAATTGCACTACATGATGTACCATTAAAGGAGCAAGACGCTCATATCCTGGCTCTTGAACAGAGTTTGGCTTGCTGTTTGTCTATGTACATGCTTCAAAAGCAAACACGTAGAGAGAACAGTACACTAAGTGACAGAGCTGTCCGTTAAAGACGCAACTATGACTAAGTATGTCCCAGAAAGCTTACCTACTCTTCTGCTACACACTTAAAAGTATGTAATTTTTTCCCCCCACAAAAACAGTAGATACTTTTAGGGCGTAGTATAAGTAGGCGAATTGGGACGCTGCATATCTCTGGCAGCACGAGCTTCAAGCAAGACCCAATAAGGTTTGTTTTTGTGCTTCAAGCAAGTAGGGTTGAGCTTCTGTCCTGTTTATGTTCGCTGATCAATATTTATATGTGAATAAAAGCCTAGATTCAATCTTTTTGACGTGTCTCTTCAGAAATTTTTTACTAAACCATTCAATTAATATGGATTAGTTTTACGATCTCTTTATTAACTTTTGGAAGCATCAAAGTGGTAGGTGAGTAGACTGTCAATGGAGGGAAAGAAATCTCTCAGATTTAATTAAAAAAAATCTTCATTTGTGTTCCGAGGATGAACAAAAGTCTTCCGGGTTTGAAACGACATGAGGGTGAGTAAATGATCACAGAATAAAATTTTTTGAGAGAACCAACCCTTTAAGTCAAATCAATTAAATGCGAATAACACATTCGCTTTTTTACACGTTGCTTCTTGATGAATGCCAGTAGTGTGCTTTTTCCGTTTATTCTTTAATGGAATTTATCGGTAGAAAACAGATATAAACTTGTGACTGTCGATCTGTAAGCTCTTGATAAATTACTGTCTCTGAGCTGATAATTGAGCTAGCCTATTTGTTGTCACTCACTAGTTAAAGTGATTTGCTTAAGTGATTGTCTCAAATACAGATTGGAAAGATTAAAATAGTTGTTTTTGTTACTGTGTTTGTTTACTATGTCTGTTTTGACCATTTTTACATAGTAAGAGGCCAATATGGAAGAAGAAAAAAGGGAGGTTAATGTTCAGGAATCAGGATTTAATCTGCAATTTCATGTCTCAACTTTGTTTAGCTTTAACAGATGTATTGCAATGTTGGGGAAGCTACTTTGAAACTGTATCTTACCAAGCCAAACTTGCAAGCTCAAGTCTGGACTATCTAATAAAATGGTGATGATTTTCTTGTACACAATCAATCAAACTCAGTAGTGTTCCAGAAGTACAAATTCTATAGTTAAGTGTGCTTGCTGAAAGCTAATAATAATTTCTTCTTATTATTATTATTAATATTCCCGAGAGAGAAATTTTGGCCAGCTCCTGCGCCTAGGCCCTTTGAGACAGAGACACCGTTCCAACTTTAAAACGTATGGTCAGTACCGGTGTAAGTTGCTCGCGAAGATGACATCACGAGTCCATGTCGTTCGTCCGCCATAGCGGATTGAACAGAAAGCGAAACTAAATTTTCACAGGTCACAAATTTGGTCCGAACTTCACGAAACTGGACGTACATGATCCTTGGACCAAGCCTCACAAAAGTTACTAGAAGGATTTTTGATTTTCGGAAACACGTTTGCCCGTCACAGCCAAACGAAATCAGCGGCGTAGTCGCCAAACCGGAAGTTGTCCATATCTCAGGAACTCTGTCATGTATCGAAACCAAACGTTGTACATGAACTCGGGACTCCAATGTGAGGATGCACAAGATCTGAATTTTTTTTTTTTTTTTTTATTTCAGGCTAATTGACAAACCCATTTACCTATGTCTATGCAAAAGTTTCACCTCACACTTTTAATGTTAATGCATTTAGACAGTAGGTGGCACTGTTGTATTACATTTCACAGAGCTGCCAAGTCAGTGTATAGACTGCATTCGTTTTTACTAGGTTTGTCTTAATAAATGCAGGGCCTGAATTTCATTTTTGCATTGGTCTAATTTAATCATCTTCATTTATTAAAATATACATATTTGTATGCATGAATTGTGCATTTCCAGTTCTCAAAACAGTTAATAACAAAAAACAAAAAAAACTTTATACAAAATACATCATGCTCTACTTCGCTAACCGAACAAACAATTCATTGTCTGTGGCTGTGTTTGTGCGCACGGGAAATATGCTGCGCATAACAATAGAAAACAAGGAGAAATGCGCAGTCACATGCTCAAACAATCAACAACGTCGCTCTAGAGGTGCGTTGTGGACTGCGAAGTGGACTTCACAGGGTTTTCCGCCATCTTAAGTGAGATTCCAATCCGAAGGGAGCGAACATGTTCAGTTCGAAGGGCACGGCATAGGGAATAAGGGAACATCGATACATCACTTCACAGGAAGTGGAGAGCGATGATCACCCAACTGTCATTTCGCGCACCACGCCATCACCAGTCAGAACGGTCATAACTATTCATACATTTCGCCATTGTTACAAATGACAGTATTTTAACGGTTATTGTTGTGAATATTACATATACTACTTTTGATGATTATAATTTACCTCAGTGAATGCAGCCAGCTTAGCTAGTTTGTGAAGTAAAGTGATTTTATTTTAGGTAGTTGTAAAATAGTGCAATTTAATTGTAAATATATAATATAATAATAAAAATTTAAATATCAATGTAGTCCTATATATATTTATGTTATATCATAATCTGCGCGACCCCGTCGTTGACTTTCATTGATGACGTTTGCAGGGCGTTTCAAATGAGCGGTTATTGTCAGTGAAGTCCACCTCAACTGATATACCGTGCTCAGGGAGTAGGGGAGCAGTGAACACTGCGTATGGACCCTGTCGAATGGAACGCACCTTAGATGTGGTTCGCGAGCGCGCCACTCTCAGCGCTTGCTGTCCCGTGGTGTCTGTCGTTGCTATGCAACCATGAACTGCGCTCTCCATGATGACAAGGAAGTATCAGCAAAAGATGAATTGATTTCTAGCCCTTGCATTAGCTTTACTACTAGATATATTTATGGAGATGAAAAATAATAAGGCGCCCTGTACAGCTATGATCAGCTGTTCGGCTGAACATTCAATGTTGTTATGCTGCAAGCTGAACAGTTGGTTCGTTGCTGCCGCGCTCTATCACTCGCACACCATAAAGAGCAAATTGTTTTTTAATGTTTCAATTTAGTGATTAAAATGACATAATTTGGAAGTGGATAATTTCTTCACAAACAGCTCATTATGACTCAATGTTAGAATGCTGCACCTACACTCAGTGTGAATAAGATCATCGCAACGCAGACCACTGCATTGACAGCGTGAAACATGATCTGTCTACAGCCAGGGCTCAGCAGAAGACAGAAAATGCCGGTCCAGCGCTGATTGAAGAATTAAATTCGAAAATAAAAGACAGTTTGACATCTTTTTTCTTGCATCTGTGAATTTATTTTTTAATCATTTGCTCTGAGATGAAGCGAATATATTTGTGCGGGAATTTCTCGCACTATAAAAGCTAACCTTGCTTTAAATTATGCGCAATCCCCACATTCCCGCACCAAAATTCAAGCCCTGAAATGGCAGCAGGATGTGTAACTCTAGCATATGGCGCATATGTCATATAAAGTTAGGCAAGGCCAAACAGCGTTATCCATGTTGTTGCGATTGCATTGCTAGAATAAGCTAATAGTGAAACTGATAGCGTTTTTCATTTAATTACAATATGAGGACTGACGGTAGGCTATAAAAATCAGCGTTTCTTTGTAGGTGATGACAACCATCTTGACAGCAGCAATTAAAGCATCGCTAATTACGGTAGACCTTAATTTGAGATAGTAAATTTGTTCCAAATCAAAGGGAACACTCAACCACAGAACAGCTGGGTGAGTTTTGTATTGGCTTATTGGATACAGTAAATTAAGACTGTCAACTTCTTTTCAATAGGCTACTATTTCATCACCCAAAACAGTCCCACTCTCTGCTGTATATTCATAACCAATTATTTCAAAACCAACAACCAAGCCACATAAACAATGCCATTGGCACTAGTCTACATTGCAGACATGTCTCTTAATGCACATAACTTTTCACCTTTTTGCACAATCTTGAAAAAAGTACTATTGTTGAAATTCTCAGATCAAGCAAACTTCAACGCACCCTTATCCACTACCTGCTAACGTTAGTGCACTGCACCCGAGCAAGCACACTTTGCAGTTCCCCCGGAAATGCATTTTTCTTAGTTTTTTTTATAGACTTTTCAAGACAGACCTATTGTGAGCTATGAGGTTATTAATCTATGATATATGCTTTTGTTGAAGCCAGACAGTGTGAATTCAACTTCAACATTGTATTTAATAGCCAAATTTTAGGTGAAGAACTACACTAATCAGGGAATCATGAAAAACAGTTCAGGCTGAAAAAGCTCAACCATAGCCAGCTGTCCACTCTCTCATCAAGCCTAATTGTGAGATTGTTTTTTGTGATTAATAAGCTACTTGATTTTTCCAGGTACACCCCTTTTGCAGTTTATCTGCACTTTGGAAAACCGGTTCTATGTAAAGATCTGAAGGGACAGATGCATACACATTCACAGGGTTAAAGCCCATATGAATTGCTTACTAATTCAGTCTATCACAATTGTTTATGTTTGCGCAGTGCTCCTGTTCTCATTTTGGTGAGCGTCATGTTGATTTGCTGCCAAAATGGGGTGTTGCAGTACATGACAGGGAATTGGAAAGAAATGTCAGATGTACTCGTTAAATCTTTCACCTCTGTTCCATTCTTAATCATTGAGTGTGACAGACCTCCATCAGAGGAGGGTGAGATTTCAGCAACAGCAGCTGCAGTAGGTGTTGAGTTGGCTAGTGTGACAACAGTTTAAAGGGATAGTTCACCCAAAAATGAAAATTCGGTCATCATTTACTCACCCTGAAATCTGATGTTAAAATAACACTTATTTCTTATTTACTACAGTAAGTTCACTTTCAGAAGTTGTATATGTTTTCTTGTCACAAAAAGAATGTGAAACACGCATGTAGGTTCATTTTAAATATATTTTAAAGATAATTTAAGTTTATTTATTTAGGTTTAGGGTTTAAGGTATAGGCCTACATTAGGTTTATTTAACAACAGAAACTGAATAATCAAATGTAAAATAAAACACTGCTTAGTTTTCACTGTATGAATTAAATATATATACTGATTCTTATTAAAGCTACAAAAGTTATTCAGTCAAGAGCAGTGAGTGATTTTCTCTTTGTCTTTTGACCCCAGTTATTGCAAGCTGTTGCGATATGCATATAATGATATATACATTTGCGATATTTTGATATATTGTGCTGCCCTAATACACATTCAACTATGGGTGTAGCAGGTTTTATTATTTGTTGTACAGACAACATCGATGAAATTACCAAAAACAGTGTACATGATAAGATTTTCTATATAGAAGTTTGTTTTCAGCTTCCAGGAATTGTGTACAGATCCTTGCAACATGGGGCCGTGCATTATCATGCTGCAACATGAGGTGATGGTCATGGATGAATGGCACAACAATGGGCCTCAGGATCTCGTCACGGTATCTCTGTGCATTTAAAATGCCATCAATAAAATGCACCTGTGTTCGTTGTCCATAACATATGCCTGCCCATAACCCCACCGCCACCATGGGCCACTCGATCCACAATGCTGACATCAGCAAACCGCTCACCCACACGACGCCATACACGCTGTCTGCCATCTGCCCTGTACAGTGAAAACCGGGATTCATCCGTGAAGAGAACACCTCTCCAAAGTGCCAGACGCCATCGAATGTGAGTATTTGCCCACTCAAGTCGGTTATGACGACAAACTGCAGGTCAAGACCCCGAAGAGGACGACGAGCATGCAGATGAGCTTCCCTGAGACAGTTTCTGACAGTTGTGCAGAAATTCTTTGGTTATGCAAACCGATTGTTGCAGCAGCTGTCCGGGTGGCATTCCACTATATCTCTATTTATGGATGGGATTACAAACTTGAATAGAAGAACTGCAAATGTATAGTTATATTATATGGTTTTATATATATATATATATATATATATATATATATATAAAAACAAATCAACCAACCATCTAGTTCTGATGCTGGGCAATGTGTTCTGTGAAATGTTCTCAGCTTTTTTAATGTCAAAAGAATTTTATTCCTTTTTGACATACCTGTTTTCTCTTATAGAATTGGATATCTTTTTGATATACCGTACTTAGTTTATGGCAAGTAAGAGAAATGGAATCCATACTTTCACCAGTTTGCTCATTCATGGTTTTTTATGCTGATTTGTGGCTGATTTTTTTTTTTTTGACGTCTGCACAACATCTGTTTCTGCAAGCGTTTATTTCTGTAGCGATTTCAGCTGACAGCGCAGACTAAATGCCAAACATGTCTTTTCATTACCTGCTACCCTCTCCATTTCCCTCATGCTCTGAAGGACTACGATTGTTTTCTGACTGTAAGTTAAATATGGAGAGCATTGATTGTTTTGGATGGTGAAACATCCGAATTAGATTATTGACTTCAGTTGGGGGGTGGGGGGGGAGCACTTTACTGCTGTTCCTGGCAAATACAAGTGAATCAGACTCTGAGCCAAAAGTGTCTGTATACATGATTGTTTTGCTAGCTGTGTCACTTACTAAAATCAGACTGTACCCAAGACCAAAGGGAAAGGCAGAAAAAATGTAGTAGCATCATTCTAGACTGTAGACTGCAGTGATTTTTGATATGGGTTACTGCAGTTAAATTATTGATTGTTTGTAATTATGTTTTTTTGTGATTACAGTGACAAGGGTTTGATTAAAATCAATCAAGCAAGATGTCATTTTTTAAAATATGCCATCTTCATAAATGTACATCTATTCCATTATTGCAAGAATGATTGAACATAGATCAATTGCTTTACACATTACAACGAGAATTATCTACACTAGGCTATAAATGTACAAATCTGAAGACAGTCTATTGAATTCCATTGAAATGTATTAAAAAAAAAAAAACAAAAAAAAAAAAACAAGAGACAATTTTCTTCAGAGGAAATAGGTCACAGATTCAATTACAGTCACTGAAGCGTGCACCCAATCTATCATGCCAAATTAAGTGCATTTTAGCAGCCTACTTTTCTCTGAATTGTATAGACGCATTTACTCTAGTGAAGATTCTGCAAAAAAATAAATTACTGGCTTTGTTCCCCCTTTAATATATAGCTGTTTTAAATGCTATGCACACTGGAGAAATATTTTTCCTCTGAAGGTAAAAAAACTTGTTAAATCTGGCTTCAGGCTTTATATGTTTTGGAAGCAAAAACACTTTCACCTTTTCTTGTTTCTCATTATACGTTTCAAAATTGCTTCTACACTGATGCAATTCAACTGTATCACCTCAACAACTGCTGAGCGCTTAAGTGAGAGAGAATGAATAAAATTTAAAGCAATGTTGAGAGCTAACTTTATGGTAAAGAGTAAAATGACTTGAATTTACAATTAGTGCATATAGGAGTAATGTTAATTAATGAATAAATTAAAATTGCCATATTTAATATAAATGGTTTATTAACACAACTAAAGGTCAGCGTGAATACAAGGACAGCCCGAGGGGGAATCATGGGCTTTGTTGGATGATTCGAGTTATGAATTCCTCCCCATCGGCTGCCTGTCATTAACTGTGTTGCTGTACATGGCTGAAGAGTTTTCTCGTAGACCCCGTACACTGTTGGATCTCTGGTGTTGCTACATTACCTCAGGGCTCATAAGAGGCCAATTCTCATATTGTTTTTCCCGATGACTGATAGTACAAGACTTCCTTGCTGTGTGAGTAGGGAAAAATCCAACCAGACATCAACTTGTCATCTAATCTCATCCTGTTAACTTTTTCATTTCCCTGTGTAGTTTCTCGTATAGGTGGTTGTCCATGGACATTACTAACACTGACCATCTCAAGAGGGCCTAATCTTTGTGCCTTGTCTTCACACTTTGACATCTCTTACCCTTGCAAGTTCATTTTTCATTAAAACTGAGTGTACACCAGTTTGAACTTTTTTTTTTCTACTAGAAACTACTTTTAGCATTAAATTTAGCTCTTATTATCCAAGGTTGTGTTTGATCTTAGGCTTGTACAGAGCTTCATATTCAGCAGTGGAGAAAGCTCCATAAAGAGTCTTCAATAATTCATGACACCAGATTTAGATTTGTGAGCTTCGCTGTTCAGAAACTGCAAAATTCCACAGTACATTACTTTGTGGAATTGGCATGGTTCTGCGATTTAAGCTTTGCTACACTTCAGCAAGTTTGACATTTTTCTTCTTTTTTTCCTTGTAGTAACACGGTTTTGTACTGGTATAAATATATTTGTGTTCATTTAGCTTTAATGAAAAAGGAAGAATGTGTAGGAATAATTTTGACATATTTAATCTGAGCATAAAGAGCATTATGTCCCTTTAAACATTGAATGAATTTAAAAATATCAAAGGAACACTTGCCTCTGTGGGTTAATGGTTATATGCTGTATTATATACTTATTCCATATCATACAATGCACAGAAAGTTATTCTTGAATGTTAACCGCAGATAGCATGAAATATGTCCTGTCCACCATTCTGTCTTCTGCTGGTGTACATTAAGGACTGTTGGCTTGTCCCAGTTCCATTTTAATGGGACAGACATGAGTGACGAATGGAAACAGCCATCTGAGTGCTCTAAACACTAATGCAATGCAAATGGAGCAACATAATGTGCTGTGAGTAGCATCTTTTTACATTTTCATCATGTTTATTGTATTCACATGCAAATGTTAAGCCTGGGTAATAGATTTTACTCAGTTCAGTTGTTGTAATTTGTCTCACCTAAACATGAAAGGTGATGATAAATTGTTGCTTATTCTGTTTTGTCTCTTTTAGTATGCATGTCTGTTGATGTACATTATGCTGGAAGTGAATAATCAAAAACAAAATAGACAACAGAGGTATTTTGGAAAACTTGATTGTATAATATAAACAAGCATGAATTGCTTTTATATTATTTGAGAGATGAAAATTCATTTGCAACACTGGCAAAATGACAAGCAGGTTAATGGAATAAATTAAAGGGAGTAATAACCAAGGAGCTCTAGAAAAGATATCTGGTAGCATTCCCCATCATCTCAACGGCAGCTACTTGGCTGGAGCAGGACACCTCGGAATTGTCACAGGAAAACCATGTCCTGATACTGCTGATTGGCTCATGGTGCCATGAATCTCAAGGCCTTCATCGTGACTATTCTGAGCTGTGACATCCAAGGCAGCAGAAAGAGAAAAATATATAAGTCTTGACATGGAGTAGGCTAATGTGGGCTAACAAAGAAGTCATAATTTGTTACAGTTGCCTACTTAAGTAATTTTTTGGAGAATCTGTACTTTAGGCCTACTTGAGTTGTATATCTGTAAAATTTCACTTCTACTCCTACATTTCCCCAAAGCATATTATGGTGCATTCAAGTCATGTCGTAAATCGTTACGAGCTTGAACGCACTTAGAACACCACCACAATGTCGTAATTACGAGTGGGAAGCTCGGGATTTTCTTTAAGCCCCGATCTTTATGAGTTGGGGGCGTATCGGAATATAGGTATAACAGTAAGGCTTTTCTATTTACAGCGAAGTAGCCTAAGCTAATTAGCATTTACATAGCATTAATATAACAATATGTAATGAAAAAGTTACTGTGGCAGCATCATAAATTATTAATGAAAAAAAGCAAAAACACACCCGATGCACATTCCTTGTTCTTCATTTTCTAAAAGTATAGTTTAAGAACCTTAGAACCGTATTTGTGTGCAATAAATTAAGAGAAAGTAGCCTACACCACCATCTTACTACGAAAGTGACTTGAACGCACCTGCCGTAGTAAACACGATCTCCCACCTCGTAAATTCGAACTTCCTAGGAGGACCTGAATGCACCATTACTAAATAACGTCGGAAGAACACAGACTGCAAGCAAGCAGGTTTGATGAATCGGTGGTCTGTGCTTGCAAGGTAAATCATTATGGAATTCCAAAGCTGCCAATATTAAAAATAAATAAATACATAAATAAATATACAAATAAATGTAAAAAATAAAAAATAAATAAATAAATGTATAAATAAATATAAACAGAAAAGCAAAAAAACGAAAATAAATAATTATTTATTCATTTATTTCCTTATTTATGTATATATTTATTTTTTCCCATATTTATTTATTTATTCTTTTATTTATTTAGACATTTATTCATTTCTACATTTATTTATTTATACATTTATTTATTTATACATTTATTTATTTATACATTTATTTATTTCTACATTTATGTATTATTACATTTATTTATTTCTTCATTTATTTCTTCCTGCGTAGGGTAATGAGGAGGGCGTGGTTTACCTCAGACATAGCAATCAAGCTCAGAGTAAGCAAAGGTGAAGGGTTGAGGCCACAGTGACACCCTGTGGCGAAATACAATAATAGCTCACTGACGTTGATACGGTCTGTGACTGCGAGGTATATGGTCAAAATCCTAAATCTTACTGTGTGACATGGATAGGCTACTCTTTATTCCGGACATGGCCGTAAAACATCGTTTGGTCTGGATTTGTAAAATGTCCTAAAACAGGGACTCTGAAACGGAAGCGCTTGATATTTTCCATTTTTCGGTCAGAACTCACGGAAAGGAAGCAGGGCACATATAGGCTACAGTGAAGTTGTTTAATTCCTTAAAATATTAATGCATTCATAATTTCCATTTCTGAATAGTTGCTATGGTCACGCAGGTTTGCGCATTAAACTCATGGCCCCGAAAAATAGCCTATCAACAATTGTTTCCCCGAACATGACACTGCTCTGCCAACTTTTTGAACATTTGGTAATTTATTTATTATTATTATTATTATTATTATTATTATATTTAAATAACGCATAGGCCTAAATAGAAAGGATCAGAAACAAATCCACAGCTGAACCGCTTCAACACGTCGAGTTGTTTTTGATTCGGTGTATTTTAAGGAATCAAACGAGTGGATTGAACTCACTCATTAAGACAGTGACTTTCTGCCACCTGGTGTCTGTTATAGTTTCATATTAAATGTAGGCATATAACTTCATTGATTCCATCATGTCATATTTATGTCTTCAAAATGTAAAACACTTCATAATATTTGTATGCACTTAGGCTAATTGCTGTGTAAATGCATTAAGATCTCTTCTGTATTGATGGCTCTGATGAAGCTCTGGTTGGATTTTAGTGGTAGGCTAACTGCTCTACAGTCTTATCCTCTAACTGAATTTATCGATGTGGATTAACGTGACGTTCATACATTAAGGTTGCCCCTGGACATGAGTTTATGGAGGTAGGCTAAAGACTACCACCGCTTAATAGAATAAAAAAAAAAATGTTTCTGTTGCTGTCAGTATTGTTTTTGGAAATTAGGCAACATTAAAATGCAATGGTCTCGTTTCAAAAGCATTGGTCAATATGCTTGCGTCGACTTCACTGTAGCCTATATGTGCCCTGCTTCCTTTCCGTGAGTTCTGACCAAAAATGGAAAATATCAAGCGCTTCCGTTTCAGAGTCCCTGTTTTAGGACATTTTACAAAACCAGACCAAACGATGTTTTACGGCCATGTCCGGAATAAAGAGTAACCTATACCAATGTCAGTGAGCTATAGCCTACTTATTGTATTTCGCCACAGGGTGTCACTGTGGCCTCAACCCTTCGCCTTCACTTACTCTGAGCTCGATTGCTATGTCTGAGGTAAACCACGCCCTCCTCATTACCCTACACAGGAAGAAATGTAGGAAGAAATAAATGAATAAATAAATAAATGTAATAATACATAAATGTATAAATAAATAAATGTAAAAATAAATAAATGTATAAATAAATAAATGAAGAAATGAATAAATGTATAAATAAATAAAAAATAAAATAAATAAATATGGGAAAAAATAAATATATAAATAAATAAATAAATAAATGTATAAATAATTATTTATTTTCGTTTTTTTGCTTTTCTATGTATATTTATTTATACATTTATTTATTTATTCTTTTTTACATTTATTTGTATATTTATTTATGTATTTATTTATTTTTAATATTGGCAGCTTTGGAATTCCATAAATCATTAGTTAAATTCCTTTGCGCATGTACAAACAAGTGCTCGCACAACCGCGGTTGATTTTATTTTCCGGGTTGCGTCCATTGCTGGAGTACGAGAGCGGTCTCTAGAGGCGAAATAAAAACTATCACTGACACCGTGCAGTTTGTTTTGACACGCGATCCGAGGCTGCACAGAGCTGGACACCTCAGAAACGGATTTAAAACATTGACAACAAAACGGTATGAATACAGTACACGTGTTTTCATGTCATTATAAAGTAATTAATTTGTTGCAATGCTGCATTAGTGCAGAAATCAGTATGTTTGCCATTGATGCTGAGAAGATGCTAACATTAGCATTACCTCAAGCAGTTAAAACAATGTGACAAAAAAATACACGCAAGTACAACCCAAATATTTAATGTTACGATTGTTACGATTGTGAGAGTAGGCCTACATACAATGTCTAGGCCTAATGTCAATGCAATGGCATTTGTGTAGATATTTAAATATGGCCATCTTTGCATGTCTTTTTGGATTTATTTGAAATGGTAACTATTTACAATAAGAGTACATTTGTAACAATTAATTTCAACATTTACTAATACATTTTTACATTTTAAAGTTGGATCTCTTAGCATTAGCTAATGCACTAGGAATTAACATAAATGAGCAATGTATAGCCTAATTATTCATATTTTTTATATTTAAAATGTAGGCTACTATTCATTTTTTTTGGTACAATGCTGTTTTTCCCCCAAATGTTTTTTTTATATAGTTCAGCACTTTTTAATGTGTTATGTTTGTTTTCAATCAGTATCCATTTTACAAACTATTGGTTGATTAATTGGTTATCGGTCAGCGTGGTCCAACCTAGTTATTGTTATCGGTCCACATTGTTAAATTGTTATCGGTCGACCTCTAGCGGCAGCACCTGTATTTACTTGCACTTTTACTTTCAACACTTAAATGGATAGTTCACCCAAAAATGAAAATTAGCCCATGATTTACTCAAGTCATCCTAGGTGTATGACATTCTTCTTTCAGACGAATACAATCAGAGTCGGGAGGGGTAGGTCGACTTGCGTATGGCCGTCTTTTGATGGTCTTCCAAAAAAATATACCCATTGACTCCCATTATAAGGCTTGGAAGAGCCAGGACATTTTTTAAAATAACTCTGATTGTATTCATCTGAATACACCCTGATGGCTTCAGGGTGAGTAAATCATGGGCTAATTTTCATTTTTGGGTGAACTATCCCTTTAAGTATGTTTAATGTATATAAAAAATATGTTTAATACTTAGTACAATTTATATCACAGGCTACTTTAAAACTTTTTTAATAACGCAAGTAATATTCTAAATGGTGACTAACTTCTACTAAAGTAATTTTCTGGTAAGATATTACTCAAGTCTGGCTTTCAGGTACTTTATCTACCACTGAGTCTTGTAGAGAGTAGAGAGTTCACTATATTTTAGTGAAATAATCGGGAGTTATATATACCTGGTCAGAATACACATTACTTTTGAATGACCGACAAAGGAGAAAGATGGTGTTTTATAACAGAAAACTGTAATTATGGCATCTACCGGCAGGGAAACTGATCCATGCTAATTAGACAAATCTTGACCCCTTGTAATGATAGCATTGCTCTCTAGCACTACTTCTGTTGGGTCTAGACCTGCTAAATGGCAGTGACATCTTACAGTAGAGTACATTAGATGGATCACAGAACAGTTATGCCCCTGAACTCTTAATCTCTAGGTCTCTGTGGGTGACCATGACAGAGATAGAGATGGGATATAAAGACAAGTGTGCACACTGCAAAAAATGCTTTTCTTACCTAGCATTTTTGTCTGGTTATCCAGTCCAAATATCTAAAAATTCTTAAATCAAGATGCATTTACTAGATAGGTAAAATTAGATAAGATATTATGTCTTGTTTTCCAGGGGAATTAATCAAAATTAAGTGAGTTTTTGCTTAAAACAAGCAAAATTATCTGTCCATGGTGTAAGAAAAATAATCTTATTTCAAACAGAAACAAGATTATTTTTCTTACCCCATGGACAGATAATTTTGCTAGTTTTAAGCAAAAACTTTAATTTTGATTTATTTCCCCAGAAAACAAGACATAATATCTTATGGCATTTTACTACTTTAGTAAATGCATCTTGATTTAAGAATTCTTTTGATATTTGGACTGGAAACCAGACAAAAATATTAAGTAAGAAAAGCTTTTTTTTTTTTCTTTTTTTTTTGCAGTGCAGGGCATTTAGAGCTCACGAATGTCATTATTTATAAGTTCTGTACCTTTTTTGCTTCAAATAAGTTTACATTAAGCATCTATATTTCCTTATGTCAATGTCTAGTGTAATATTCCCCAGTGCTATTATGACAATACATGAGGAAGATAGCTCAAATATAATATAAATATAAAGTATCTGTCAAATATCCCATTAGCTTTACTATTTGTCTTTTCTTTACTGTTTTTTTTTTTTTTTTTTTTTTTTTTTTAAACACACAAACGAGAGGAATGAAGATCATGCATATGGTGTGTGTTTGTATGGGGCTTTTCCCAGGAAAAAAAATAACCACACATCACTTAATGCGAACATGCTTCATATCAGGGCCTTTGGGTGCGAGCAAATCTTGTGGTTTTTTTTTATGTGCATGTACATGTGCTATTAGAGCTTTTGTAATTGGGGTTTGCACATGTATACAATCTCTGTACTGATGTTGTATCTTAGCAGATCACACTTATTAATTGAACCTTGAGAACATGGGTAACATGGCAATGCAGGGGTTGCACGGGTTACTGTGGTACATTTGACTTCAGCCTTTGAGCATCGTTTTGCCTTTTGTGTGTCATGCGGGCATAATTATCCATATCAGAGCAGCCAACTCCATGATGTGATCATTATACAGCTCAGCTCATTATCAAAGACTCACACTATCTTTGCTATTTACTGGGTTAGTGTTGGTAAGGCTAAAATAATGCAGTTTTTAATTGAAACACTGAATATTCTGTGACACATAGAAGCTGGATACATGTGACACACCAAACACTTATGATCTCTCTCTCTCTCTCTCTCTCTCTCTCTCTCTCTCTCTCTAAAACACACACATCTTTACGGGTTTAATGAACATTACTAGGTTCATGTGTAGGTCACAATCAATTTGCCAGACTACTGACATAGTCGCGCACACACAAACACATCATTGTGTACATAACCATAGCCTTTGTCGACCACGGCTAGCCCACTGTTTAGTGTTGTTTTCCAGTGTAAGTAGTTTGAGTGACTTTTGGCTGTACTGTGGCTTCTCTGGTGTTTTAAGCTGTAGGAGGTTCTTGTGGAGCTGGTCATCACAGTGGGAGAGGCGCCCGCTCTCTTTTATCTGTTCTCACTTTCTCCAAGACTACAGAGGACTGAACTTAAAAAAGAGATTTGGATTCAATCATAGGCGTAGATTACGCGGGGGACGTGTCCCCCCCACTTTTTATAAAATGTAAATTCGTCCCCCGCACTTTTTCATAGGGCAAGTGTGTCCACGACAAGCTGAGGTTTTCGCGGGTGTGTATAGCCTACAGCGAGATTTAAAATCCAAAGAGTCAAGGATAGTCTACATACGTGACTTTCACGTTTCCATGGTAATCAGTCACTCGTGCATCACGACACGCCCATGCTCGCACCCGCGTGGCCGCGCCCAATCCATTTTTTTCATAGAGGTCGCAATGAGTTCAAAACGGCAAAAAACTCTTCAATCCTTTTTCACGAAAAAGTCAAGCACTGTAAGTAAGTTGTCATGTGGTATCCGAATTGTTTTGCACAATGATGAATAACTCTGGCTATTTCTCTTGTTGAATAATTAACAAGTTTTGTTGTAAATTGAAAATATTCACTACCCGCACAAACGTGCACTTACTTTCAATCTTTTTTTATTCGTAATGTCTATTATTTTCACAGATGTTATCAAAGCCCTTCAAATTAGAATGAACATGGTGATTGCGAGTTTGTATTTTCATGCATTAGGCTAACAGCCTGCTTGAATCAGGCAGCGTTGTAACGTGATGACAAACTTTAAGTTCTCTTGAAAAAGCCTAACCAGAAAGTTTTAAAAGCTTGAAGTTTGAAGGTTTTCAATTGGAAAGTTTTATTTTATAAAGACAGACAGATAGATAGATAGATAGATAGATAGATAGATAGATAGATAGATATTAATAATAAATAGGGAATCACAGATAATGCAAGGATGATTCTGATTTAATTTCATTTAATGTTAAGTGGCGATTGATAGCCTATAGTTGATAATACACTGATGGTAACAAAGTTTCACTGTTTCAATTTGAAATGAAAGATGGAGCATAGGCTACATTTAATAAAATTAAGGAAAAAAATGCCCTTTATAAAGGTAAAAAAAACGTATTTCTGATAAGAGTGTTTTCCAACAGTGATGTAATGAAACATTGACAATTTAAGTTTGAAGGGAGCCTATGTTTAGTCTATAGGAAATGTAATTTTGCCAAAAGAAGAACTTTTATTTTAAATAAATGTTATTTTTAAAGCAGCCTACTTCAGTGTGATATTTTACCATATTATCATGCTTAACACTGAGAATTTGAATAATTGTAATCTGATGATCAAATATCATAGGTTTGGGTGGTTGGCGCCTTGGCGGGTGGATTATTTATTTTTAACAGCAGATTCGGGTGACTCAAAGTGCACCAGATTAATGAATTTATCTTTAAAATGTAAAAAAAAAATTCCAGGGGGGCATGCCCCCGGACCCCCCTAGAGGTACCGAGTTCCACCCACAAACACAGTAGGCTATATGATGGTCTACGAAACATACAAATTTAATTATCTTATTATTAAAATACATGATCAGGATTTTACCACCTCCGCCTAGTTTTGAGCCAGGAAAAACTCTGCATGTGCAATATAAAGTAATGAACATCTTTCTTTCTTTCTTTCTTTCTTTCTTTCTTTCTTTCTTTCTTTCTTTCTTTCTTTCTTTCTTTCTTTCTTTCTTTCTTTCTTTCTTTCTTTCTGTTTTATTGCTTTAAAAATAAATAGCATATTAAGCCAATTAAGCAAAAATCTGTCAACAAAAGTTGGAAAAAAACTGGTATTACACTTGACATTCTGTCCCCCTCACTTTTGAAATGATGGCTACGCCCCTGGATTCAATATAGACATCCATTGAGAGTCACTCTTATGGTGTTAGTGAAGCAGCTATTTCTAAGTTTTTGTGAACTCAAAGGACAGCTGTCCCGGTTGTGTATGTTCTACCTTGCTATAGTGTGTGGTATTCCAGGCATGGAAATATACTTCTGTTCAAAAATACCTTTATTTTATGTGTCTATGTTTTTTGTTTTTTTTAAATGCCCAATTTATTGGTTATCAGATAATAACCTATATCAGACTTTTTTATTATTATTGGTAACTTATTATTGGTGAATATTGGATATATATATCCATGCTCCTTTTCAATGTGTGCATTTTTTTTAACATAACCTTTTTTTTTCTTTTTTTTTTTAATCCCTTTTAATCCTTACCTTTTTTTATTCCATTATTATTATTATTATTAAGTAAAAAAAAAACTACAATAGAACAAAGCAGGTTTATTAGGCTGCTGTCACTTGTAAGAGCGAATGCACTGATCTGATATAGCCTACTGATACTAAGCGCTTTCTTTCCATTTACGTTCACTTAAAGCTGCAGTCGGCAAGTCTGGCAGGTTGAGGGGCCTTAGCCAAAATTTTTAATGTTTACAACTCTCATGCCCCTCCCCCACTACCAGCGAGCACCCTCCCATCGAGTTTGTGCTCGTCAGTGCGTGTGCACCAGATTTTCTGTGAACGCATCCGTCTCTTCAGCATCGATCAACACCATGGACTCTGAGGTAGGCTGCACTGACTAATCTACCGATAGCAATAACCGAGGAATTGGAAGCTTGTTAGTAGATTTTCTCTCCGCCATCACGCTTCGTACAATCCAACACACTTGCGAACTTCAGGCGTGTGCATGTGATATTGTAATGTGCGCGGGGGAGGGGGGATCTGTGGCGTGTGCACGAACTGTGATTGACACTCAGATCTCACACAGCCCTGCACTGATTGGACCAGAAGAACCGGGAGCGGTGGATTTTTGCAAAACAAATAACAGGCTCCAGGTGGAGGTAGAAGCGCTTTTTTTTTTTTTTCTAAAACCGACTGATTTATGTTGTTCTGTCGGAGCATGTCGGTTTCAGTGAATATGATCAACAAAATCTTGCCGACTGCATCTTTAAGACATAAACGACTGTGTTTATAAAGATACTCGCAAAGACGGGCATTTTGACATATAAGTGTTGTGTGTGTATTTGACTGTTCAAGCCCAGTAAGGCGCAAAAAAAACTTTGGTTACTAAGTTCAGTACTCGTGCTGTATGAGCAGCGGCTTTATTGCGCAGGTCTAGACAGTCTCAGACAGTGTGTTCATGTGCTAAAATGAGTCCTCTTTCACTGCGTACTGCGCTTGAACGGTTTAAAATCACTTATTTTTAAACAGCAAGGCTTAAAAACCCATTCAAACATTAAGCTTTGAGACACAGAATGGCAATGTTATGTGAGTGTAACCGCGATATATAGACGGTAGTCCAAAATTTGTCTACGGGTATATTGCCCACTCCTAATTGAAATTGCGATGAACAACAATTTGCATATTTAGAAACATATTGATGGTAGGCCTAAATGATAACAGTGTAACACTTCGCTATGAAATACAAAGAGCTTTAGACTTTATATGCAAACCCAAAAAAAAACCTATATGGAAACCTAAACAAACAGCACACGCAGAGACTAAGTTTGTGTGGACTGTGGAGCAGCATCACTGTGAATAGAGTTGCTGCATGCATGTAAATAAAGCGTCTAGCTTCACTCTGAAATACGCAGGGCATATATTTATTTCATTAAAGTGCAGCCTTTGCGATTTCACAAAAGCACTATGCTATATTATGATGGTTTTAATATATCATGCAGCCTTAGAAAATTGATTTTATTTTAAAAAAATCAAGTACTTGAATTTAAGCAAGGAATCATGACAGCCCTAAATAACACTGTTTAATGTAATCTTTAGGTGAGTCCAAATGTTCTGATGCCTAAATTCACTTTTATTATTTCAAATGATTCGTTTTTAAATTCTTCTTTGACAAAAATAATACAGACTTTGTATGCTTGCCATTTATTTGTTATTGGCCATAAATTGAAAGTAGTTATGAGCTCAATGATAGAATATGTGGAAATGTTAACATACTACTTTGCAGTAATATTCTTGAGTTTTCCACAAAAGCAGTGTGGAACTGAGAATTAATAGAAAGATTGAGTTTTATTCTGTGTTCTGAATGTGAACACATCTGTGCAATGCTAAGAAAATTAATTCTAATGCCTTCCAATTTGAGGCAGTCATATTCTTTATTATAGCCATCAAGAAGCAATGAGCTATTGCAAATATTTTATTGGAAAATTTAATGAAGCTGTGTTTCCCTGAAATTGTTGCAAAAACGGCTCTTCAGTTGATCACACTGGAAGAGCATTAGCACCATTTCTAAGTTTATTTTAGTTTTTTCTTAAATGTTTTTGCTGGACATCCTTTAGCAAATGGTCCATAGAGGCAGACTATAAAAATGAGCAATCGCTAGCGTGCGTGTATGAATATGTGTATTTAACGACTTAAATGATACTGTTTTCACTGCCATTCATCAGCATTTTCCATTATTTGTTTGACCACATTTCAAGTTCTGCCAATAAATTACTCCGAAACAATCTGATATGTTGCTGTTTTCTCATTAAAAGGCAGGTCACTCTTCTGTTTTGCAGCTGGTACGTTGTTTCAGAACATGGTGCATAAACAACAAAAATTGAATCATTTTTGATTCGCACACATCGCAAAAACAATCATTCTTAATGTCTTTAAATAATACACTTGAAACAAACAAACCATTAAAAATCCTCCATCTAGCGAAAACACGGCTCATATGATGTCTTATCATTTTTCCTCTTTCACCAAATAAAGCAATCAGTCTGTCTGTTGCTGGCACAGTTATGTACTAACAATTAATTATCATGCCATCCTATTTCCCAGCACGGGATTGTGATTAGAATAATGATGTTTGTTGTTTGAATGAGGACATCAGCTCAATGTCTCTATAGACTGTGGCTGCGCTTCCTGCTGTGCTACAACAGTGCCATCTAGAGCATATGGCCTTCAGGACCCAAAATGGCTGTGTTTGTGATATTAATTTGTTTTTCGTACAGAATGTGCATATTTATCTCCTGTCATTATACAGTACAATTGTTGAAAAGAGTTCAATTAGGTTAGAATACTGAAATATTCTTTCCATTCACTTAATCCATGTTTTTGTTGGACCATATTTAATGTCATCTCAGCTCATACATTTTTAGATTCATTATATTAATTGTAATCATTGTGTTGGAGGTTTGTATGGATATGTTAAAAGGAATTATGCTTTATTGATCTGAAAAAGGAGGTATATAATACCTAGAGAAAGCTACCGTATCTGTTTGCATTCCCATTTATCTCAATGGCAATTTTTCAGTTAGTCCATAGCCTGTGACCTGAAGGTTGTCGTTATTTTGGTCATTGGTGCTCGGTTTCAGGAACATTTGTAATGTGAAAGATTACTTGTCATAGGCAGCAGATGGGGAAAATACTTCCATTAACTTAACGTGTGTTGCTTGAAAATAAAAATGTCAGAATGCATACTTTTGATCGGCCATCACTGGAGAAAGATGCTCATAATACAACACAATCTTGCGGCAATTCAAAACCTTTTTAGATTTTTGGCAAATTTGTGTCTAATTCGTATGAATTCATATAATCTCATTCATACGTTTTCTGACAAACTGTGCTTCCCCACCCCAGTGACTGTTTTCTAAAAATTTTACGTTTTCGTATCACCTTGTACAAATTCATATGAAATCGCCACCTTGTAAAATAGTTTTTTCTGTGAGATCAGGTTGTCATAATGGTATAGTTGCAGCATTTACCAGCAGAGGCTACCAGATACATGTAGCCAGTTAAAAAAAAATCACTTTAATGAAAATATAACTAAGTGGTTTCTTAAGATGCTTACTATATTTATTGTCCTCTGAGACTGATCCCCACAATTTAGATGATTTGCAGTGTAACTGTTCTTGTAAGGACATGTGATGTGAATAACTAAAAACTATTTTATTTTATTTTATTTTATTCTTTTGTATTAATTTATAACACTCTGTAAAACTTTATTTTAAGGTGACATAGTGGCACGTTACTACATGTACTTACTATAGCAATAACAGTAAATTATGCATAATTACAAGTAACTAACCCAAATTAATTGTAGTTAATTAATATTACTCACTTATTTGAGTAAGTACAATGTAACTACGTCACCTTCAAATAAAATTTAACCTAACACTAACCCTATTATATTTAATACACCAAGTACACCTCATTTTATACATAATTCCAGTGTGTGTTCACTTGAATGCCACATTGGAAAATTTTGATCAAATAGCTTCACCCAGTGGTAATCTGTAGGTATTACACTTGAGTGTATAGGCAGTTTTTTGTTATTGTTGTGAAGATGTATGCATAGTTTTGCATTAATTTGGTCTTTACAGCCTCAAACTGTTTTAAGAGAACGGACTGACACACTGAGTACACTAAATGCAATGTCCATTTAATGTGTGGTGTATTATAATTGTTACTAATTGTAGGCACTGTCTTACATAAATAGTGTACAATATGTACTTGTAGAGTTACAGTGTGTGTGCTTGTACTGAAACTTGTCTTTTATTAATAATTAATTTCCTTTGGTAACTTTTTTTTCTCTAAAGCTCCAGTGTGTTGTTTGGCACAAATAATGTCAAATCAAAGTCAGTTCCTCCCACACACACACTACATGAATTTTTAAACATGTTTGTAATGTAGTTGTGTTGTTAGCAGTCAATGCGCTTTTTACAGTTAATTTAACATGAGTTTAGATGTTTTTTAGCTTTAAAGAGTCATGAAACCCCAAAACATATATATATATATTTTAGATGTGAACAGATACAGACTGCACATCACTGAAAACACTAAAAGCACTCATTAACAAGTGACATTTTTTATATTTTTTTGAGCAATTTCGTTCTTCCGGGTTGAAAGCAAAGTCGAAGCAACGTCACGGAAATTGAGGTAGAAGCGTGCTTTCGGAGTGTGTGACTGGCTGCTGGCACGATTCTATGTGGTTTCTAAGTATGAAATCGCATTACAGTGGAGAATTCAAACAACATGCGGAGCTAGCATGAGAGCGGTTTCTGCGCGGAACGCCGCGATGAGTCTAACAACGCTCGCAATGTTGATCATGTGACCATGGATCACAAAACCAGTCACAAGTCGCACGGGTAAATTTGTGGCAATAGCCAACAATGCATTGTATGGGTCAAAGTTATCGATTTATCTTTTATGCCAAAAATCATTAGGATATTAAGTAAAGATCATGTTCCATGAAGATATTTTGTCAATTTCCTCCCGTAAATATATAAAACATTTATTTTTGTGAGGTGAATGCAGCACATTTGCGAACATAAATGGACAACTTTAGCCTAAAGTTGTCCATTTATGTCCATATCATTTATAAGTCTTTAGGCGATTTTTAGGCGATTTTCTCAATGTTTAGCTTTATCAAAAGCTTATTTATTCTAAATCTCAATTTAAAAAAATTGACCCATGTGACTGGTTTTGTGGTCCAGGGTCACATATAGATCATACAGACCAAGGCAAGCGCGTTTCAAGGTTTTATAGACATATTTCATATACTCTAGAGAAGTGGTCCCCAACCGCATTCCTGGAGGCCCCCCAACACTGCATATTTTGCATGTCTCTCTCTGCAAACACACCTGATTCAGGTCGTCAGCTCATTAGTAGTGACTCAAAAATCTGAAATGGGTGTGAGACGTAGGAGACGTGCAAAATGTTCAGTGTTGGGGGGCCTCCAGGAACGTGGTTTGGAACCACATGCTCTAGAGCTCTAAACATGAACAATGGACAAAAAGTAACTATGTCTTCATGACACTTTAATTGTGTACTTTTTAACAAACTGAATACTGAGTTCAAAATAAAGACAATACTGGAAGTAATGACATAATATTACTTAAGTACATGCAGGTAGCCTTCCAGAAATGCATTTGAGTGCATTTGTGGGAAAAGACTAATTTAACTTGGATAGATGAAATAAAACTACGTCTTAATACCTTGTGTAACAACTAGCTCGTCTCAGGTGTGTATGGGGCAAAAGCACAACCCAATAGCATCAGTCCTGTGTACAGCAATAAACCCCACAATCGGATGTTATCAAAAGAGGCAGACAAATCCACTAATCCTGAAGCCTTCTGTGAAAATGCTTAAATGCTGACCTTAGGGAGACTGATTGCCAGCGTTTGCATTTCAAATCTCCCTTCTCATGTGGCCAGTCAATTACCAGAGATGGAAAGTGATCTCAAACTAATGAGAGACTGAGAGGTTTTCCAAGCCCCCACACTTCAAACAAAGTGCACAGGGATGGTAGGATTATTCATGTTTTAATTGGCAAGAGATTAATTAAAACTGTTTTTCACCAGGAAGAATGTTTTTGTTTCCTATTGGTGTTTTAGGCCTACTGGGTGCATTTACTGTATACAGCATGAAACAATTCAATAACCCAACCCTGAATTCCCAGTTCAACAGCAAGCAAGGGAGTGTTGTAATATTTTTGGTCTTGATTAGGTACTAATTCCTTGCACACCACCAGTCAGAATTTTGGACACACCTACTCATTGTTTATTACTATTTTAGATCAATAAAATAAAATAAAAAAAGATCAATCAAAATGGTCTTATTTTAGCTTTTTTAGAGCAGTATGAATACTGCATTGTACACTTTGGATATTTTCTAAACCAATCATATTGCAGAAGTGACTATTTATATTTGTCTACAAAGTAATCAAGGATTTTTTTTATTAAACAAAATTAAACAAAAATGAGCTTAAACTGTCTGACTGTATGTTTTACACACAAATCAAAACTTTTGTGAAACACTATTTACTTGGCTGTTCACAGTGAGTGACAAAATAGATTTAATTTGATTTGATTGTATTGTATTGAGTGGATTGTTTGGCAATTACAGCTGTAAATTAGTAGTTGGCATGCATAGTATCACAGTATTTGAATAAAAGTGTCTGCCAAATATGTAAATGTTAAAAGAATGAGGCAGAGGTTTTCATATAACAACTTAATTTATGATATGTACAGGTCAATCAAGTTGTTTTCTTTAACAACTTTTATTTTAGATTATTCAAGAAGATTATTCAACATAAAATAGCTAAAACAAGCTCTTCTAAGCTGCATGAGCTGGTTGAATTAATATTTATAATTACTGAACCTGAAGAACTATGATGTTCGATTATTCACACAGTTTACATGCTGTGGCCATTGTGAAATGAATTCAAATGGTTGCTTCCAAGACTATTGACAAGAGTAACATGAGAGAATGGAGAGTGAGTTTATTACGGGTCTTTAGGTTTATATTTACTCTGTGAAAAAGTTAAAGCCTGCACTTTATCATTACTGTTTAAAGGAAGAAAGTGTGGCGGCTGTGTACCTGATAGTCTTATATTTCACCAAATAAAACATTGATGCAGCCTCTAAAGGTGCCATCCTTCTTACGAGCCAATTCTCAGACAATAGCACTTTGCGGGTAATTTGTTTCAGCCAAGATTTATGGCATTGTAAATATTTAAAATCAAATTTGGCAAAAAGACAGAGATGAATGTCATACCCTAGGGGTGCTGTGGAAGCCTCTCTCTTTTTTCCCCCTCCCTCCATCTTTCGCTCCCTTCCCATTCAGCATCACAGCTTCCGATCCGGTTCAGTGTGCTACTCTTTTTGTTGCCTCTAGGTGGCAGCACAGCCTTAGCACTGATTTAATTTCGTTTTTTTGTTTGTTTTGTTTTTTGCTGGCATGTTCAGACAGTGTGTCATGGGATGACAGAACAGGGAAGACATCCAAACATACCCACTGTGTGTGTTTATGAGTGGCCACCACACTCCAGTGCAACCTCTCTCTGGCTCTGTGTTTGTTGGTGTTTGTGTTGGAAGATGCATTGGGAGAATTTAGAAAACAAGGCAGTCAAAAGGGGATTTGGGCCATTGATTCCAGCCTCTCTGGAATGCAGACACAGGGATACGTTACCTGAAATACAAGGGAAAAAAAGCAGTTCTTGGATAAATATATGTCTGTATTTAGTATGTGCAGAGCTTTGTGTCTGTAGAGAGCTACAGCTAGAATAAAGGTAAAGAAGCCAAAACCACAATCGGATATCATTGTAAGTGACGTAACACTGCAAGAATGGTAATATCAAGACCAGACACATGGCTTCCTGGAAGCTAGATGTTTGAAAATCTGATGTGTTTGATGTATGGCCACAGAAATGCTTCCTCATCTATCTCAGGCCAATAGTAAATGTTGAATTTTGGGGCTTGCCCCCTGGCCTGCTGTGATGGATGGCCTCCGTTAAGATGGAGGATAATGGTAGTGTATGAGTAATGTGCATCAGAGTGCACTGTAAGCCTGTGCAGTTTCTGCTCACCCCTTTATGGTGACCAACACACACACACGTCACTAGAGACTAAAGTGAACTGGTCTTGCACTGGAATGAGTAAAACAACTCCTTTGTTATAAATCAGTGTAATGCTGTCTGTCTGTGTGTGTTGTGTATTCCCTAAATGAAAGTTATGTGTGTTTTTAGTGGTGAAGAATGCACCCCTCTTTGGTAAAGTCCTGCTTCAATATTTAATGTGTCATAACAGGTTTCTTACTTCTAGATGAGACTTCTTATGTGGTGAAACATACATAATGAAAATGTACTTTTTTCTTTTAATGTCTTTTTTTTTTTTTTTGGCGGTTATAATTGATTGTTTTAAAGGGATAGTCCACTCTTCCGTTAAACACAAAATAAGATATTTTGAAGAATGTACATGAAAATACATTTTGAAATACATTGGACCCCTTTGACTTTCATTGTTAGGACAAAAAAAAACAAAAACCCTGAAAATAAAAACTTGTACAGTTTTGAAATTAATGTTTGAAAATAAGACACACACACACACACACACACACACACTATCATCGAGCATTTTGGTCTCTTTATAAGGATGTTACCAATGGGGAGGGGATGCCATGTTGTAGATCTTTTTCTACTTATTCGCATTCTCGATTTTTTTTTTTTGAAGCAACTCAAGCTAGATTAAATGGTTCCATGATGTGTTAGGCATTTGGTAAACAACAGAGTAAAGGAGGGAATGGCACGTGTTTGACTCCCCGAGAGTGGGCACACTGTGCTGGGGACCAGGTTTAGCTCTGCCCCCTGTAATTAAACCCAGCCCTGGAGCTCTAGCAGGGCCATGTTGGAGACATTAAGGATCTATGACGTGGTAATCAAATTGCATAAGGCCTTGTGATTAAAATTTGTCTGTGCCGTCTTTGAATGTGCATTAGGAAATGTGTGGACTGTATGTCGTGTATACTACTACTACTACTACTATTTTTATTATTATTGTATGCACTATATACAATGAACTGATTAAAAGAACAGGGTTGAATTATTTTTTTTTTAATGATTTTGTCTTTCTTGAATTAAACAAATATAAAAAAGAGCCTTTATAAGCCTATGTAAGCCTTTCATTCATAATATATTTCCTGATAGAATGTTCTTTAAACATTTTAATCATCATAAGACAGGATTATGATGATATCCACAAAAAAAAAAAAAACCCCAACAACAACAGACAAACAGTACTGCTAGTACATTGGATGTATTACAGTGCAACTTCACATATATCCAAGAAAATCAATGACTGCTTAAGGTATAAATAAAAAAAGTACTAGCCATAAGCCTGCCATGATGCATTCGATTTGACCGATCTCAGGCCATGTGACTTCTCCACTTGGCCTCTCTTGAATACTTTTGACTTGACTAAGGACATGAAGTAGGTTCAACACACACACACACACACACACACACACACACACACACACACACACACACACACACACACACACACACACTGTGCCGTGACAGTTTGTGTGTTATGTAGCCATCCTTCTTCTGCAGATAAAATCAGAGAGAGCACACACACACTTACCCAGACGACCTCGTCTTTGAGACGAGAACGCTTTATTAAAGTAGTTTGTGACACAGGACACAGGAAATGGATGCCAGACACGATAGTTCCCTGACCTTATCATGACCTCTGCTCTGGCCTGTGTGTGCATATATATATATATATATATATATATATATATATATATATATATATATTTATGTAGCGCCTCTGAATTAATTTAGGTCAAAGTGAATATCTCTAAGCAAACTTGTTTAAATGTATTTAACACTCAATATACTTGTTTATATGGCTGAAGTAAAGTATTGTTTTTCAGTAAAAACAATTCAAACATTCAAGTTTGGTAAATGTATTAGAGTAGCAAATTTGGTAAGACGATATTCTATATCGAGAGATTTACAGTATATTCTGCCATTTTCTTTTTAATAATAATTTCACAGAGGTTTATGCTTAAAATGAGAGAACCAATTTTCAGTTGATTTTAAAGTTTAAATTAAAAATTAATAAATCGGATTTAAAAATTCATGAGTATTCAAAAGTTAGTTAGGATGTTTCATTGGAGGTATTGAGTGGCAGTAAAAATGGCCTTAAACATTTGATACATAAAAATATAGCTATTTTATATTTTATTTTATATAGATTAAATTATGGATACATCAAATAATTTCACCTCCAATCAATATTTTATGTTCCTGTATTTATTAACAGTTAGCTGGTTATTTTTTACAGAATAATCCCTTCTTCATGTTGGTTTCACCCTCAGGTTTTTTTTTTTTTTTCTTAATTAATATCTGACTATATACTCATTAAGACATCACTTTTTTTGCAGTGATGGCCACTGAAACCAAATGGAAAAGAATTTGGTGATGTAATGATTGTAATGGAATGAATTTGCTGTAACATCATTTATGAGAATGAGCTGTTTTATTACATGTGAGTGGCCGATGCGCAGGCTCCAGTCTCAGAGTCTCCAGTGAGAGGTCAGGATGCTCTAGGATGGTTTATCTCTACGTGAGCTTTCCACTTTAATCTCACAACATCAGAACATTATGCTCCTCTTAAAATACAAATTCTGTCATCATTTACTCACTGTCATGTAGAATGACTTTCTTTCTTCCAGGGAATATAAAAAGACGTTTTGAAGGGATGTTCTTTTCCATTTGCAGATACAATAAATGTGGACTAAAGCTTTGAAGTATCAAAAAGGACACACAAGTCAAATAAAATGATCATAAAAAAGGAGTCAATACGACGCATGCGGCACGCATTCCAAGTCTTTAGAGACTTATGTGAAATATAACATAAGTATAACAATAACTCTCTATAACAGTACCAGCATAGTCTTCATAATTTATCCTATTGTGTTTCACAGTACAAAAAAATAAGTCATACAGGTTTGGAACAACGTGAGGGTGAATAAATGATTTCAGAATGAAAATTTTTTGGATGAACTATTCTTTTATGTATGTTAAGGTTTTATTAGGGGCTACAAAAGTGAACACGGGTTAATCAAAAGAAGGAGAGGGGTAGAAAGAAAGAGAAGAGAGGAGGAAAAAGGTGAGAGCGAAAAACAGGGAGGAGGGGTAGAGGAGAAGAAGAGCTTTTAAAGCAAGCTGAGCTCTCCGCCGCATCTCTCCTCTTATCTTAATAAGTAATGAGACTGCCATGGGCTGACAATGAAGTATTCTGAGAATAGTTGTAATGTATGGATGTGAATAGAGCGGCCAGGCAGTGATATATAGAGCAAACAGGGATGGAAACAAGTGAGATATTAATGACCCGTTTCCCTGCCAGTTAATGTGGGAGTTACCTGATTACTGGTGTGGGAGGGGAGGGGCTGGAAGTAGGAGGGTCATGGATGGCTGGAAGGTGAGATAGAGAAGTTTAGTGTGTGTGTGTGTGTGTGTGTGTGTGTGTGTGTACAAGGATACCTGATCTGCTCCCAGCCTGCTTGGTTTAACCTGCTCTACCACGCTCCATATAAAACCTGGCATGAAACAATATACTAACATTACCTGCAATTAGCACGAGCTGTTCATCATTATGTGTGTGCTGAAGCAACTGGTGACTTTTGTGTGCTTCCTGAGTAAGCTGGCCAGATATGTACATGATAAAAATCATCTTGGGATATTAGGTGGATTAAGCAGATACTGAGTTATTGATGCAGGTAATTCAATGGTTTTCATCATTGGTAACCGAGTTATTGTCTAGAAATATGTTACTCCCTACCCCCGACTGTGTCCTGCCATGTGTGTCGCTCTGTCAAAGTCCTGTAAAGAAGTGTTTTGGGACCTTTGGTGGTCGAGGTGGGCAGCAGTTTTACAAATGTTTTTGAAAACTTGGTGGCCAGAGGAGGAAGTGAATAGGCAAGCTGGTGGTGTCATGATAGCTAGATGAGGAGCAGTGCCGGTGTGGTGCTGGAGATGAAGAACAACAAGACTAAAAGATTGTGAGTGACCTGTGTATGGCAGGCGATTAAACATGGTCTGATCAATTAAAATGTACTGAGTTATCAAAACATTGATGTGAAGCTTGAGCCATGTTGGCAACATCAGAGCCATTGTTCTCTTATTTTTATTAAAGTATTTTATGTGTAATTGTGCGTGTACATAATTTCAATATATTTTTAAAAAAATGCATTAAATTCAGTATATGATTTGTATGAATGATTGGCTTGATGTGATAGGGTTTGTGGAGGCCTTAAGTGAAATGCTTGTAAAAATATACCACAGGAGGGCAGCAGTGTGACAGGTTGCAAGAATGTATTTATCAAATGTAGAGTAATGCAGCATCTTAAGATCTCTCTCTCTCTCTCTCTCTCTCTCTCTCTCTCTCTCTCTCTCTCTCTCTCTCTCTCTCTCTCTCTCTCTCTCTCTCTCTATCTATCTATCTCTCTATCTCTCTCTATCTCTCTCTCTCTCTCTCTCTCTCTCTCTCTCACACACATTTGAAATATATATATACATACTATTCCACTTTCAACCAAACTGTATTTCAAATGTATTTTCTTTGTCTTTGTGTTGCTTCATTGTTACACTTCTCTCTTTTTCTTTCTCGTGTTCCTTAAATGTGGTCTTTGTATTTGCTGTTTTGATTCATGTGTGCTCTGTATCAGCAATTAACTTGTCTTTTCTTTGTCTCTGCTGTTGTGTCAGTATAGCACAGAACAGATTTGAATATGGTTTCTTCATATAGATAAGTGGTTCCCCAACATTTCAAACTGCACATCATATTATATTCCTCTCAATAGTTGTCAAACATCCCCTCACCTAAACATTATGCATGTTTTTTGCAAAAAAAAGACAAATCAAGTTTTTTCCTGTAGTATATTAGAACATATTTATACATTTTCAGTTATAAATAACAATGAATATATATATATATATATATATATATATATATATATATATATATATATATATATATATATAAATATATATAAATTATTATTATTATTAATAATAATAATAATAATAATAATAATAATAATAATAATAATAATATTTTCTAAATGATGTAGTGCAGCATGAAATCTGGCTTTTGCTCACAATTTGGTTGTTTGTCTTCATTTTAATAGTTTTTCCTGCCCTCTAGAACTTTCACACCCAGTGTCTCTTGATAGTACAAGCTTGATATACACATTATTTTGAGTACAATATATAATCATTATCATTATCAAGAACCATATGTAAATATTGTAACTATTCAGATTTACTATTGAAACCTGATATTGTGACACTTCTCATTTTTTTTTTTTTTTTTGATAAATTGCTTGTGGTTTTCCTAATTTTAAGTCAATTTGGATGAAAGTATCTGCTTATTGAATAAATGTAAATTGTTTAAAAAAAAATGCTGTAGTAGTAAGTGGATTTACACTGTAATGGAATATTGACAAAAGCAATTAACCAGTTTTTAAATTCATAGGCTCAGGAATTGTATTTTGGATAGTGAATGCATAATACATTGGGTATTATTATAGTAATTATAATCAATATTAATTCTGTTATATATGCATTGAATTTCCTTTGTCAGATTGATAGATTGTGATGATCAGATTATATATTAGATGCAACTGTTTGAAAGTGTTTATATAAAAAAAAAAAAAAAGTGTTTATAATCATGCTGAGATGAATGCTACTTTGGCGCTTGAATGGCTGCTGCCAGTAAAACCTCAATAGAACCCTGACTTGTGACATTGAGTAGCCTATGTCAAATTGCTTAATTTATATTGAGACATACTTTCTGCGGGTTTTTTTCTTGCACAATCCTAGAGGACACTCTGCACATCTCTAGAAGTGTTTTCATCAGAGTTTGTGAACCACTGATGTAGATGGATAGCTGCATATGCATGGAATATGGAACATGAGGTTTAGAACAGCAGTGACGTTCTGGATTAAAAAGTTCCGTTCCATAATAACAGTGGCACACGGGATGCTTGGAAATGCCATTCAAGCACTGGAGAGGTCAATAGTTACAATAACTTTCTCTGTGAAAAAGAAGAAAAAAAAAAAGAAGAAAAAAAAGGAGTAAAGAGACTTGGCCGCATTATCACAAATTGCTTCCAGATTCTTTCTCAAAGCAAATTATTTCTGAAATTAAGTGCAGACTCTAACACTGTTCCTGCGGAATCAAACAGAGGACTTTGAAGTGCAGAATACAGACTCGTCCATGGAATCGGAGAGCTACACAAGCCCTTAAAGTTCTGCCTCATTTGCACTATCATTCGCTTACCCTCCTTAACTCCCCGTTTTAGTTTGCTTTAATTTTCAACAACAAAGGGAAGATCAGGAATGATTTTTGATCATGGAAAATTTGGGGAATGCTATAAAAATCACTCCTGCTTTTTTCTGCCATTCTACGCGGAAGCGTAGAGGGAGACTGATTCACTCCATATTTGGGTGGATTGTCTGATAAAACACACTTTTATCAAAATACAGAAAGGGCTGTTAGTTGAAGTCACTGTCTGCAAGTTAAATCTTTCCACATGATGAAGTCTACATTCAAGAAAGCCTTTGTGTGTATGTGTGTGTGTGTGCTTGAGATTGGGGAGTTGGTGGGACATCTGTAAAGAAAATTAATTGTAAACTGCATGTTCCATACAATAGTTTGCTCTATACTTTCCTAAAACATTCTTGGAATTTGTCAAATTTAATTTGAGCAGCATTTAACATGGTATGACTGATCCAGTTACATGCTTATGTATGACAACATCTTACAGATTTAACAGATTATCTTTTCAAAAGTACTATGGCACAGACTGACCACTTTAAGTACTATAAGCTTGTATTTTAATAGTAAGTGTGGGCTTCTGTTTTGTTATGTGTGTGTTTTTTAATGGTCTTTTTAGTTTCAAACCTTGTAAGATTGTCACAAGTGAATCTCCTAAATGCCATACCCTATAAACACTACATTTATAGAAATATGTCCCGCTTTCTCTCTAGTCATCACGTGGTAGCGGCCTTAACTGTCTGAAATTAACAGAGGAAAAACAAATTCAAGGGTGCTAAAAAAAAGGCAGTGCAACACCCGAAACTTTGACAAACGTCTGAAGAGGAGGAATCGTCTGTGTTTGTGTTTCAGTGCTTTATCTCCTCTAAATGCGAACAGAAAAGTTGCTAACACCACACTCTACTCCTTCATGATGATGTCTGTGTGTATGAGAGCGAATCCTGCCATGTTTTCTCTGTCATGCTCACAGAACTGCCCTCCTCAAGCATCATCATCAAATTAATGTACATTAAATAGGAGCAGCTTAATCAAATAACAACAGCTCAATGTGTTCACCTGCGTGGGCTGTACACATTTCAGCTGTAATATCCTGCTCCGGGGTCATGCTAACTATGAAAGAACACACTCCTGCCCCGTGTTGTGCCCGTGGCTAAAATGAAAAGCAAATATTAATAACGGCTTGTGCTTGGGAGTTCAACAACTAATTTCTCCCTGCTACTGCAGTAAATATATTATAAATGCTGAACAGACACTTCAAAGTGCTGAGGATATGGATGGGAGTCTTCATAGAGGCACATTTTTTTGGATGGAAGAGTGCAACTATTCAGCGTTGAATTGCAAATTCAGGTTTACATTAGAAATAAATTGTTTGTCATTTGTTTAATATTGTTTCTATTAAACAACATTTGATAAATGTGTAGCTTAATAATTAGACCTATCAAAAAACAAAGACTTAAAGTACATTTTCGGCTAATTAAATCCGCAAAAACAACTTTGCACAAATATGCTTTTTATATTGATAATGATGCATAGTATCTGGTGGTGATTGTGGTCTAATGATCATTTAGTTACTGCTGTGACTTTTAAACTAATTTTCTGTATCAGTATAATTCATAAAGGCAATTTTGGTCCTTTTCTGGTTAAAAATGTGATTCTTTATTGATTTTATGTATTATTTTTAGTGCATTGATACAATACAATTGTACATTGACGTGATACAGACAATGTGGTAAAAAAAAAAAAAAAAAAGATTTGGAAAGGAAAAAAGACACTGCTCAGAGTTCACTGCTGTTGTTTCTAGGTACATTTTTCAGAGTTTCCTTTGTAACAATCGGGGACCATTGCAATGGAAAACTAGCCGCAATACATTTATTTAGACCAGTTGCCATTGTAATACAACAGTTTATCTTCCCTGTGTTTTTCCAAGTAATTTTTACACAGTTCGGAAGAAAGATGAACCGTTCACCGAATAGATGTACCTAGGCAGCTCTAAGCGGTAATCTCCTAGGGCAGAAAGTGGGTTAGTATTGGACTGTATTTATGAGGGAGAGGGCAGTATGTAATCTTGGATCCAATAGATGGTCCTCACTTCAGTGCTCCCACATTACTACACCAATTACTATGTCTCTATGTGTGTGTTATTAATGGAGATAACCTGCTGGATTGAGAGGGCTCCATATTACCCAATCTGTCTGTGTCCATGGAGACAGAATTAACCCTGCTGAGGTTGAACGGGTCAAAGAGTCAGAATAACCACTAACCACTTTCATTGCCAGTGTGTGGGTGTGAGTGTTTGTGTGCCTGTTGAACACTGACCCCTTACACCCCTTGGCCTTTGCATGCAATTGCCAATCATTAACAAAACGGAACAATTATGGTAATGGTGTACAGAAAAAGCTTCCACAACAGAAATAAATTGGTTATGCAATGATTAGTGCTGTAGTAAGATTACTGGTCGTGACTGTGTTGGTCAGTTTTGTTTGTGTTGTCTTGTATGTTTTTTATTTATTAATTTTTTTTCATAATGATTTGTTAAATCACACCCATAACTGCTCTTAAAGGGATAGTTTACCCAAAAATGAAAATTTGTCATTCACTCACCCTCATGTCGTGCCAAATCTCAATGACATTGTTTCTTCTTGTGAGAAACAAGACAAAAGATGTCGTTTTGAAAAATGTCTGGGTTGTTTTCTACCCCATTGACATTCACTGTTTGCACAAACAGCTGAAATATCCTTTAAAATATCTTTCCAGAAGAAAGTCAGTCATATTGGTCTAAAACAATATGGGATGAGTAAATGATGACAGAAATGTTATATTTTTGAGCTATCCCGTTAAGTTTTCATATGCTTTAACATAACATTTTGTAATATTGATTTATGTATTTTGGTTACTATAAACTGATATCATAGGAACACGGCTTTCTTGACTTCTGTTCTCTTTTACATGCCAGTCACTCTTCTTCAGTCTGTTCTAACCTACCAGTTAATAGTGACCGGATTGGCTGTAACAAAGTTTAGTCATATTAGCATGGCTACGGGGTCCACGTCCTGTCAGCATGCCTTGAGTTATAACCCTCACTCTCTCCCTTTGTGGTTTTTAAGTTTTGCCATCCAGTTTTAAAAACATATTGGTGTTTATGCAATGCACTCTATAATGATCCATCATATGGTTAGAGTCTGTGTTTAAGTGTCTGTATGTGTGTGTGTGTCCCCGACAACACATAAATAAGAAGCAATAGGGCCATCTGTTTGAATTTCTCTCTGTCTCCCAGGAGATACCCATCTGCTTTTACATTATCCATTACAGTTCACACACACACACACACACACACACACACACACACACACACACACACACACACACACACACATACACACACACACACACACATACACACACACACACACACACACACACACACACACACACACACACACACACACACACACACACACACACACACACACACACACACTACCCTCACTGTGACTGGCAACATTGCAGCTCTGCTAACACCCCACAACCTCCCAGACACCCTCCACCTCTCTCGATCTCCTTCACACACATAAACACATACACACAAATCATTCTATCTTCCCTATTTGAGAACACGACACTCATCTCACCCTCCCTGTGTGGAGCATGTTCATTTGAAAGCAGATGTCTGGCTTCCTGCTGGCATGCTCGGTGAATTTTCTCTGTTGGCAAAAAAGAAAGTAAAAGGCATTGTGGTGTTATTTTACCGTAGTCGCTTCTGATTTGAGGTGTCACCCATATCAGCACGCTGTACACAATGTTTTCAAAGCTGTATTTGCACAGTTCTTGATTAAAGAACTTGTTATTGAGAGGGAGCATTCTCTGTATGTACACAATGGGGTCTATGAGCACTTGTCAGGGTTCCTGCGGGGCTTAAAAAGTTGTAAAAGTCTGAAAACCTTTTTTTTTTTTTTTTTTTTTCTGTGGAAAAAATATATCATCAGCATAACAATTTAAATTAAAATTTGTAATGAGAACTCAGGGCTCAACAGTGAGTCTGGCCCAGGGCCAGTGTTAAAGAGTTGATGGAACATTGTTACTGTATGTTACATTTGTTGTTTATTTTATATGTATTCTTGTCTTGCAAACCTGCAAACATTTAGTTTTCTATGACATTTGGTTGTGCATTCTGATGTTATTATTACAAATTATTGGCTTATATAGATATAGTTATATGGATATGTATGGAAGTAAAATAATGTCAAATGTTTTTGAAATAAAAAGCCTGTTGAATTGCACTACTTGAAAAAAAATAGGCATTGCATTAACCATGCTTGCATTTTAATGCATTGTATTTTTAGGGCTTGCATTTTTATGGGCTGAAATTCAACATGGTTGTATATTTAAGCTGTGAATATTTCAATTTCATTATTAAAAATTCAATAATCCATATTCACCTTTTATATTTCACTTCCAAAATATTCAAACTGTTTTAAAATACAACCTATAATATTCAACAGGCAATTTTCGGTCCATTTTATTTCGCTTTGCAAATTCGCTTCCACAAATTCAGTGGTTCAAATTTGACAGTAAATTCAACATTGACGTCCAGGAACTGCAGGAAAAGCAATAGATTGCCGAGCATACTCTCCATCTGCTGTTAGTCAACCTCACCAGTAGGTGGTGCAAAAGCGCGTGTTGTTGACGAAGACCAGCAACAGTTAGAGCAAGCCATTCATTCATTAAATGAAAATGATTATGTGTCAGTATATATGCGGAAAAGATGATAAAGACACAAAAGCTGTGTTTATGTTTCATTCAATAACTTCATTGTTACTTTCCCTGTGTAGCCTACATGTTATCAGCTTTCTCTACCATGAGAAGGATTATTTATCGGTTTCCCTCAATACCTCATTCCGTCGGGACAAAACGCTTGACGTAGCTTATGGACTAATACAGTGATATAAAAGTCCAAACTCGCACCTTATTGGGGATGTAGGCTGTAGGCTACTATATAGGCTAGATGGACTAAGAATATGAACTATATATATATATATATATATATATATATGTATAGTATAGTAGACTATGCCTACGTGTATTAGCTTAAACTGGGAAGAGTCATAGCACTTGCATATTGTTGTCCTCCTATTGTTAGTTTAACTGTAAATCGCTTTGGATAAAAGCATCTGCTAAATATATGACTAAATGTAGCCTAATGTAAAATTGGCTTGACATTGGACATTCGCACATTTAGGGACCGTCTCAAAAGTTGCATACAACATTGACATACACGTTTCTAACTTCAATAGCAAACTTTAATTTATTTGAATAAATATCAAAAATCCAAAGGGTGCGCATTATGCCTGACACCTACATGAACACTTTACAGTTGTTTTTATGACTGTAAGTCGTTCTATTCAAATGCTATTGAAGTTAGAAACGTGTATACCAAAGTCGTATACACTTTAGAGACGGTCCCTAAATGTGTGAATGTCCAACATCAAGCCATCTTTATGCCAGTCTATCACTGGGAAACGTTTAGCATTAAACTTTGTGCGTTATTTTGAGTCCATCTGCTTGCCTGCGAGTTTGGTCTTTTACATCACTGTAGTCCATTAAGCCACGTTGAGCGTTGTATATGTCCAGCAGGGGAATCCTGAAGTATTGAGGGAAACCCTAATAGCCTGCATGCAGCACATCGCCACAATATAAAGTTAAGGCAACTAAACAACCAAGAGAAATATATGTCAACCTCAAAAATGTAACATTGGATCTGTATATCCGCATCGGGGAATAACATTATAATCTTGTTCACGGTAGAGAAAGATGCATGTAGGCTACACAGAAAAAGTAACCATGAAGACACTGAATTTAACATAAAACCGCCGTCATAATAATCACAAATACACTTGCATTGGTGTTAAATGAGTTTTATGAATGAATGGCTTGCTCTAACTGTTGCTGGTCTTCGTCAACAACACGCGCTTTTGCACCTCCTGCTGGTGAGATCGACTAACAGCAGATGGAGAGTATGCTCGGTAATCTATTGCTTTTCCTGCAGTTCCGTTGAATTTACTGTCGAATTTGAACCACTGAATTTGTGGAAGCGAATTTGCAAAGCGAAATAAAACGGACCGAAAATTGCCTGTTGAATATTATAGATTGTATTTTTAAACAGTTTGAATATTTTGGAAGTGAAATATGAAAGGTGAACATGGATTATTGAATTTTTAATAATGGAAATGTGTTTGAAATGTTTTTAATTGAAATATTCACAGCTTAAATATACAACCATGTTGAATTTCAGCCCATAAAAATGCAAGCCCTAAAAATACAATGCATTAAAATGCAAGCATGGTTAATGCAATGCCTATTTTTTTTCAAGTAGTGCAATTCAACAGGCTTTTTGTTTCAAAAACATTTGACATTATTTTACTTCCATAGATATGGCTGATGCATATGGGGAAAACTATTTTTGTCTCTGAATACTGAAGCCTGATGGATTTTCAGCCCACCAAAACGAGTGGGGCCGTCTGCCTATTTAAGTTGCTCCATATCCATCAGAATTTGTCTCCTTTAAGCGTGTAGATCATCTCCTCTCTGACTCCGCAGAGAAGATAGAAGTCTCAAGCAGCGCTTTCTTTAAAGTGAGCGATCCCTTCTTGCACGCTCTCCCGTTCTCTTCCCCTCTCAAGCTGAGATGGAAAAACAGCAGAGCTGTGGGGTGAAGCACCAGTGCTCATCACCCGCGAAGACCAATGCCCCTCATCTGGTGCGAGCGGCATGGTTTCATTTGGCGGCTCCGAGGAGGACTTTGATGATGCTGTCTCTGGCTTCCTCTGAAGCGGAGGACTGGGCGAACTCCAGCGATGACTCCCACCCAGCGGCGTCATTCAGAGTTGGGGACAGCCATCCCCTAAAATTGTTTAACAAGCTACTAAATCTTATGGCAACAGCCTCCTCAGTAGTTCCCTTGGGGCTATTACATATGCAGCCACTACAACAATGCTTGAGGTCCGCCTCATTCTCAGGGTGACCCACTGTTGTACCAAAGCCCTTGTTCCCTGAAAATTGCCCCATCTGTATCAGCTGGGGGTAGTACTGGGCTTGGTATCCAGAAGAAAAGTAGTCGTGAGGGGCAGAATATTATGAACGATGGCAGGCCAGCCTTTGGGTCCTGGATGGAGCAGATGACGAACTGGCACATCAACTCCCTGGAAATGGTGGCAGTACTTCTGTCCTTCAATGAGTTCCAGTCAGAGCTCAGAGGGCACCATGTCCTGGTCTGATCAGACAGCATGACATATAAATCACCAAGGGGGTCTCAGGTCTCGCCCGCTGAACAAGTTGGTGTGCCGCCTCCGTCTGTGGGCAGAATATTATGAACAAAAATCGACAAGCTAAAGAACACTTAAGCAAGGAACGTTTGTCTGTGGTTTAAAAATGACATATATAAACAACTAGCCTAACTAATATACATTTCAAGCATTATTAAAGATAAGTAAACACTGTAATTAAAAAAATAAAAAATAAAACATTTGCAATCACAACAAATAGATACAACTAAACAGTGTTTTAAGATTTTCAGGTATTCAGGTACAGAAACTGTAATCAAATGTAAAATAGCACTGCACTTTATAAATAAAATATACATTACAAATATAGTTACAAAAGTTATTCAGTCAAGAACGAGTGAATTTTCTCTTTGTCTTTTGTTGTTTGATTAGTGTTATTATAGAGATGGCAGCAGGAATATTAGGCTGCTATAACTTTGCACTGATCCAAAATAGTTACGCATCGCCTTGTGCTTGTATGGCTTAAAATCACATTAAAATAAAATTTTCTGTGAGCGCGCTTTGGATGTGTGCACGTAATGCGAGTTGACCATATTGAAAGGGAATGTTTTCGTTTACAAATGTAACCATAGTTCACTGAGATAACGGGAACGAGCATTGCGTAGCTTGCCGTGCTACTGCGCCTGCACATGGGTTGACACTGCCGCTCCTCAGGTGAAAAAACATTCTGATAAAAATGTCTTTCAGCGCAACTTAAATAGGCCTCTGGCATGCCCGATTTGGCGGGCTGAAAAGCTATTTGTCTGTGCAGGTACACAGACGTGAACCAATCAGGCTTCAGTATTTGGAGAAATTTGCAGTATACGGAGTTTTCCCCATACGTGTCAGTTACTGAAGCAATGCTTACGTTAGTGAACGAAAACCTATCAAGAATCACTTATGAAGTATGGAATAATTTTTCAGCAAAAGTGTTTATGTACTTGTGGCTGTTTTTGAAGTTGGCTGTATAATTATAATACCTGTATATAATATTCGATGAAACGGAACATAATATTTGATGAAAAGTTTTATAATACAGTACTGTGCATAAGCATGTTAGTATTTTCACCCAAAAAAAATTGTTTAAGCCAGTTATTTATATATTTTGCTTTAGTGTGTCAGTTGGAAATATCAGTTTACATTTCCAAACATTCATTTAGCCATTTATTATAATAATCCAGAGAGATTTTTGTACACACAATGGGTCTCATTAATGAAACATTCGTAAATATACGAGTAAATATGTGTGATTTGCGCATAAAGAGACCTTCCCGAAAACTCTTCTCCTGATTCACAAATACTTCGTAAACGTCAGATGTGAATGTGATAGTGAAATGTGTGTGTTAATGAATTCCAATCAGTCGTAAATGGGACGCGCTTGCACGCTCATTCTCAATTACCATAAATCCCGCCCATTAAATCCGACTGACAACTATATATGGGCATCATGTTATGACACCAAACGAAGGATTTCAACATGTCTTCTCAAAAGCGAATGAAAAAGAGAAATTTCTCAGATGCAGAAATTGAAGTTTTATTATCAGAAGTTCATTCAAAACGCCACATTTTATTTTCAAGCGTACATAGTGGCGTATCAGGTCCTAAAAGAAAGGAAGCTTGGCAGCATATTACAGATGCAGTTAATGGAGTTTCATCTGTTAATCGAACAGTCCCAGAAGTGAAAAGAAAATGGTTCGACATGTAACCCCGTCAAATAAACCTGATTAAAATGCAGCCTTATTAATGAGCAAAACGTTCGGATGTTAAACGCACTATTTATGCGTGGCTGGGAGCAGGTGTAGATTTCTTTCGTACCAACTAACATTTGGAAAATACGAACATTTTAATGAATCCGAAAATTTACGCCAGAACCACTTTAAACACGATTTACACACAAATTCGTTCTGCTCGTGTTTCATGAATGAGACCAAATGAGTCTGACGACAGCCGGTGTGCTCCACACGGAGATATGATCTCACCATCATCGAATCCCTCTGGGATTACATGAAGAAACTAAATCCAGAAGAACTGCAGCACCGTCTCCAAGATACTTGAAGAAACCTACCTGCAAAGCTAACTGAAAAACTATTTGTTTTATTATTATTATTATTATTATTATTATTATTATTATTATTATTATTACAATTAATGGAAAAATGTATGTTTGGAAATGTAAACTTATATTACCTACTGACATACTACAGCAAAATATATAAATAACTGGCTTAAAACCATTTTTTTGGGTGAAAATACTAACGTGCCTAAGACTTTTGCACAGTGTATACGTGTGATTTATATAGAAAATATATAATAATTTTAAAATAAAAATGATCATTTTAATGTTTTAAAGAATAAAATCAAAAGTTAATCAAATAACAAAAATGTATTGAAAAGATATGTGAATTTGAGGATTTCTTAGTATTTGTCATTTATACTTTTTACTTTAATGACAGCAGCACACAAGATTTGGGTCATCTCATGATCTGAGATGATCATGCTCTAAGAAGAGCATGTTGTGCTTCAATGGAAGAAAGGACATTTGGTCATCTTTGCAATCATCACGTGTACCTCACTGCTGTTCCTGTGTGCGTACAGATATGCTCTATATGTGTGTGTGGGAAACAAATCTCAGCCAGTGGACTTTGACACCCATTCAGAAGTCCACAGGTGCTTTTTGTGAAGAGTTCATGAGCAGTTCAGAATCTGTGTGGAAACAGCAGTTCTTTGCAACACTTCTCACAGATCCCGTAGATCTAACGCATCTCAGCAAGCCAATAATCCCCTTTTCTCCATCCCTGCTTCTCCACCTAGATCAATCCCCGATCGAAACATCAAATAGAACTGTGCTCTCTTACTTGGTTTTTAGCCTCCTTCCCATTCTCCCTCATGCCATTCCAAAAAAAATCACTTACTAGGTGGTATTAGACAGGCTCGCAAAAGTGTCATTACCAGAGGGACCTTGGGAAAGGGAGGCAAGATAGATTCCTGTCGGTTTGTGGAATATTTCCCGTGTACTAAGCCCCTGCGTTAAGAGTGTGGTATTATTGATAAGACCATCTTCTCCGGACCGTCCCACTGCCTGGGGACTTGGAGGAGAGCAATCCACCCGAGAGCTCTTTTATGTCCTTCTGTGCAGCAGAACAAAGCGAGGATTAAAGCACTTTCTTTCATCCAGGAGTGGAAGTGTCAGAATAGGCATCCGGGAAAAGAGGCAGCAGTGGCAGAGACAGTGTCTGGGATGAAGTGGCATAGCGAAGATGATCTTGTGAGATCTGGGCCCCTGGCAGTATGGACTGGTGGCTGAAATGACATTCTGAGAGAGGGAACTAAAAATGCATTCACACACGACCGATCTAGAAAGGCTTGAATGGCCTCTTTTTTTTTGTCTTTTTTTTTTAATGTTGTACAATGTTTGGGTGCTGCAGAGGTAAAAAGTGACCCCATTTCAACAAATGGCCTTACACATTTAAAAATAACTTTTGACATATCAAATTTGGAATACGATGTAATTTGTTATTTGGGATTCCACATATGATTAACTTGAAAAATTGGAGCTTGTGGATAAAACATTTGTGAATTTTGGTAGATGTTTTTATCCAAAGCAATTTACAATGCAATCGAAATATACTAGGTTCAAAAGTTTGAGGACAGAATTTTTTTTTAATACTTTTATTCAGCCGTGATATATTAAATGGATCAAAAGTGACAGTTGAGAAATGTATAATGTTACAAAAGATTTCCATTTTAAATACATGTTCTTTTGAACTTTCTGTTCACACACCCATTTTCTGAAGGATCATGTGACACTGAAGACTGGAGTAATGATGCTGAAAAATTCAGCTTTACCATCAAATTAATAAATTACATTTTAAGATCTATTCCAATAGAAAGGTTATTTAAAATTGTAGTAATATTTCTCAGTATTACTGATTTTGCCTTGGTGAGCATAAGAGACTTCCTTCATAAACACTGAACCACATTGTGCGCAAATGGAAACATCAAATAACACATCATTGTTGACTGATAGTTTGTGTGTATTTTTAGTCATATATTTATGTTAGTTTTCTACAGGTGTTTATCGGATGGTCAGTAACTGGTATTTTCAACTCTAGGCCTTGATACCTGCGTTGGAAACGCAGTGCACACCTTGTGATCTTTGGGTGTATTTCGGCTTCAGTCTTGTCAGTCAACATGCATCGACAAAGTAAATTGTTTCTAAAGGCAAATCCTGGTCTGATTCTGAGTGGAAGCACAGATATGGAGGAAATCATGCCTCATCCATACGGCGGTTCATAAGTAGATTACCTTTTGTAATTCGTTTTGTTACAGCAGTCAATAAGCGCCCAATGCAAATGCGGTTCATTTGTATCTGAATTGATGTCCTGTCCCCATTAGCTTATGCCTTTAATGCATTCTGCTACATTAGTGAATAGACCTTAGCCGGATTAATCACAAGTTCATTGGGATCATTTGCTTTCCTGCTGCCTAATCGAATCTCTGACATTGGTAATAAGGGCAAATCTCACCTGTCTCCTCAGCCTCTCACAAACAAACAAGAGTGATTCTGACTGCCGACTCCCGATCCGTTTCCATTATTCCCTTCCAACAACATTTTAACATTGATTTTTGACACGCAGACACAAAGAATGATATGAGAGTATGACTTAAGTGATTCCTGCAGCTGTTTGTCATTAGTTTGTGTTGTCGTGCTTCATTCTGAATTTGATATTCAGGTGGACATGTGCTGCCTAGAGTTGAAGTAGCACTTAGTGTCTCTTATCAGACTCTCTTGCGCCGAGTGTTATAATTAATGACTTTTATGTCTGGAGAATAAAAACCTCTAAATAGGCTGCTCCCACATTATTTATTTAGGGCTAATTAATTAAAGTGGACCTGTATTGAATTCAACAAGGCAAGAAAAAAAAAAAGAAAAAAATAAGGGTGGGAGAAAAAGAATTGGAAAGAGAGGAAGAAAGAAGGTCTCAACCCTTCTCTCACTAAAAAGAAGCATTTTAGTTTGTGAAGGTGGCGTGACTCTTATAGCACTCGCAAAGGTGCTCTGGACAACCACTGGGGACAAAGTACATTTGAAAGTGGACCTCAATATGTCCTGCTCACTCCAAACCGTGAATACTCCTGAGGCTGCAGGGCATTATTGTCTCAAATTCATACTTGGTGTACCCTGAACTAATCTATAATGTTACTTTGATAATGAATAAATAAATAAAATAAAAAATAAATGTGTGTGAGTGTGTGTGTGTGTATATGTGTATATATGTATATATATATATATATATATATATATTCGCTGATCAATTTTGGGTGTAAGAGCATTTAGTATCAGGAATCTGATCTTAAAATATCTTAAATAACTTACCTCAGGTCCATCGTATGGACACTTTATTTGTGAAGGGATTCAGTTGTTCACTTTCATTTTGGACATTTTCATTTCTTCTTGAAATTCTTGGCGCTTTTATCAGTTCTGCACAGCTTAAATAAATTGTTTTTATTTTTGACATTACCACAAATGTTTAGGCCATTTTAAATCATCATATTCACAGCAGCACAGATTTTCCAAAACTGTCCCACACACAATAGTGCTAATACGACAATTTGCTAGTGTGCGTTGAGATGCGTGTCGTGAATTATTCGGGTCATTTCAGTGCGTGATGTGGACTAAGCAGTTGAATCAATGAGCCTCTATCTGATGCTCTCTGTGAGGCCTGCTCTCTAATGGCAGTTATAATGGCCGAGCTGTGGAGCCAGGCAGCAGTGTTTTATGCGTTATGGTCATGCTTGGTGGATGCTTTTGGGCAGGGAGAGAGTGTGTCTGGAATAAAAAAGTCTGCGTATTGTAACTCACAAGGCCATTGAGAACATGACCAGGAATAACTACAAAACCTCTTGCTTCTTGCCAATTACCACCCCACCCCCCAGACTTTTGCATTGCCGTTCACTGACAGTTAATAACCAATCAGAATCAAAGGATCAATGACAGTATTTTCATAGGGGATGACAATTTAATTAGCTAATGAGATGTTCTTATATCTCAGAAGAATTTTCTCCTTGGAATTTCAGGAAATCTGTATCAAACTTCTGCTTTGCAAAATATCATGGAAATGCCATGCATATATAGGCTACAGTATGTTTGAGTTTGACCTCACTTTACAACATTTTATTAAGACTTCCAATTTTCAGAATATTATTACAGTACTGGCCTTGATTGAATGTGAAATAGATACCACTGCAGAATTTAACCGCAGTCATGACATTCTTCTGGTCAATGGCTACTTTGTGTAATGCAGAGACAATATAAGCCTTGTTTTTCTTCTTTTTTAATTTTTCAGTACTTAAATACTATTTTTTTTTTATTTTTTTTTTTTATGTTATCAATTCTGCCCATTCTGAATTTGTGTGTATGTGTGCGAGTTGGAGAAGTGGTGTCATCTGCATCTTTTTCATATTGTGTGGTTTCAGACTGTTATGCTGTGTGTGTGGTATCTTTTCAACTTCCTTTACAACGTCGTCCATTGTAAAAGCAGCCTTAACCCTCCAATCAGTGCTGTGGGTTCCCTTTGTTTTAAAACCAGTCGACCATCTCCCTTCTCTCTGACCTGCATGCCTTCCACATCCATCAGCCTAATGGAGGCATGGGAGAAGCTCACAGTCTAGGAGCAGCATAGGAGAAGTGCAAAGAAAACAAGACCACTTTGACCCTCTAAAAATCACCATCAATAACCCCTAGTCAAATGATGTCATAGTTAAGCGTTTGGTGTTGTTGACACTCACCGGCATGAATGTCCGACACACACAGAAATGTGCATGCAGGTCTGTTTGATGAAGGATGGAACCGGAAAATCCTGACACTAATGCATCGGTCAGCGGAAAATATTTCAAATGAATCTTTACACGCATATGTACATGCACATAGCCAGATGAAAGTAACACAGACATACAGGCACTATCAAGCCCTGCTATTTTGACATTAATACAAAGGCATTGCAAGTTAGAATAATGAAGACATTTCCTTTTCTGTTTTTTTATTTTGTCATTTAGAGTATTTATTTGGATTTTATATGTACACTACTCTGTGTGTAAATATATTACACACACACACACACACACACACACACACACGTGTACATATATTTTACACACACACAAAAAATTGTACACACATTATTAGGGGTTTATATATAAAATGATTTTATAAATAAATATAGGCCCTATGTAATATATAATAAGATTTGTTTTTTATTTTTTTTATATTAAAAAAATTATACCTTTCACATTCTCTTTTTCTCTTTCTTGGTTCACAGAGAAAATGAAGAAAATGATAATGAGATGTTTTAATGATGGTTGACTTTGACTCAAGCTATGTATAATTCATAATAATTGATTGCCCTGTTTTTAAGGGATACCTTTTCCCTTGAAAAATGATCCCATTAGCGAGTGTTTAATCCAATCAAAGCTGTCAAAACACACAGGTTCAATTCTATTCTCCGCTCTGTTCATCGTCATAAGCGCCTTAGATTGATCACCCTCATTTAACCATTGCATTTGGATGTGACATTTCATTCATAATTTTGGCGTTTTTCCCCTGTTGATCCATTTTTTACATTTTAGTAGCTTGAGGGAGATTTTAGCTAAATCACTTCTGAAGATACATTTTCATGAAGAAAGGTGCTATTCATCTTAAATTTGCTGAATCTTTGCTTGGCTTGAAATGATTTATAACATTTTGTGGACCATGCAAACAGGTATTACTATTTCCCATTAGAGGTAAAGAGAATTTCAAATGTTAATCTAATTCACTTTTTTTTTTTTTGTTAAAATGGAAAAATTGAGCATCGCTTTTATTTAAAAAAGAAAATAATGGTACCATGATAAATCTCAAAGAGCTTAATTAGTTTCTTGTCTCTGAGAGTATGTTATTAGATGTGAAACTTTCTCTAGGTTTCCTTTTGTGTGTGTGTGTGTTAGCGCTTAGGCCTTTGTCTTTATTGCCTTTGATCGCGCTCTTCCCTCTATCAAATCTCACCCGTGCTGTCTTTTAACAATGCAACCTATATTTCAAGCACACCCCATGATCAATACCTGTTAAGAGAGGTGTGGGAATGTAATAACACTGTGATTCATGTGTTTTAGACTCTAGCTTTATTTACTATCCTCCATCTATGTCCTTTGTTTGGTGCTGGTGTTTTAACTCACTCAGAAATTGATTGGTGCACAAGGTAATCAGGCACGTATGATCAGATGGAAACTAATGTTTCCCTGTTCATCAGCCTGTATTGTGGGCAAATTACAGCTTAGTCCTGACCTTTGGGCTTAAAATTTTTGACACGAACATGTTTACAATTTGTGTGTTGCCGTTTCTCGGTAAATGTGTTACGTGAATGCCTCCCAGACAGACAGCAGGGAACAAACTATTCCGTTTACATGTGATTTAATATTGCTAATAAATTCTAAACCGTTTTTGACCCGGTCATAATTGTTTTAACCCGTTTACCTGGTCTTACATTGGAGTTGAAGATCATTACTTATTTGATTGAGTCCAAGATCACATCATATTAGAACATGGCAATAATGCTGGATTTGTTTTTAAGTCAATCATCTTGGCACCCGCGATGAAGAAGTGTTGCGTTGGATTAGGACCGTGAGTTATCGTATAGTTTGCGTGAAGATTTGTGACGGTTGTGCGTGGCGCTCTGTCCGACCGGGCAATTCTGATAAATAAGAATTGAGTTTAGTAGCAGCTTTGACACGTTGATTGATAAAAAAGCTCATGGCTAAAGCCTCCCCTCTCTCCCATCTTATTCAGCTCGCGTCAAATGGTTTAAAAATCAATACTGGCCTTGTACACAAGCATCTGTGTTGCTGCTCTGGGGAGGGGAAAGAAAAGAAAAGCAGGGAAAGAAAAACACCTGCTCTCACCATGATGATTACTAATTTTTCCTGTCAGAGATGTTTGAAGACAAAATAATCATTGTGCGTATGGTTTGAGGGCAGGAGAGATTATTGTGTGATCCATTCAGATATCCGGTGAGAGAGGAAATCGCCCCAAAGCAGATGGATTGAGCGGTTGGGTAATATGTCAGAGAGCTGAGGAAATAACTCAATGAATAGACACAATAGAAACCACACAAACCCAACGTTTTATTTCTGCACGAAGCTGAGCAAGATGCTTTTTTTATTGTTGAAATCGTAAAAAGGCCAAGTTGGCCAGCACGGAAATACTTGCATATTTCAGGACGTGCTCAAATACATTTTAGAATGATTTTGCTTCAGTATTTTGACTTGGAAATGTTTTATCCGTAAGTACTAGGTTTCCACTTTTTTCATTATTTAGGATTTTTTTTATTTCTATGGCGTTAACATTTTGTCAATAAACCTCATTGGTAACAATTGCAGCTAAGAAACAAAAAACTTGTGTTATTTTAATTAAATTACAGTAATAATCTGGCACAATGGTATTGTGCTGCCAAGACACATATACACCAAAGTGGTTGGATTTAAAAACTGTGTACAGCCTGACGGGAGACATGGGTTAAAGGTTTAACCCTGCATCTGTTTTGACCACTTGATGACACATATGGCTCGTTGTGGTAGAGAGGTCTTCCAGGGTCTAGTCAAACCCCACTCTCACTGCTGGACCTGGGTCCTCAGGGGCCGGGGGGTTGGAGCCTGTGGATAGAGAGATGAGTTGTGGATTATGTGTGAATGTAATGGATGGGCCTGTCTGAAGGAGAATGGCTTCAATCACGAGTGACTTAATGATGATGGGCTGCTTGGTTTTGACAGTGACACACAATCGATCCCCTCAGTGTTAGATGACAAACTGTTTTTGTGAATTTCAGTGCTTGGCTCCTATTAATTTAAGAAACCTGACGTTATAATATGTGAATGACAGTGCTCTGCCCTCTGAATAAGAACTTGCTCTACGTGCGTCTGTTCTTCCCTCCTCCAGCTTTCTTTGAGATGAAATGCATATGACTTCTTTAGAAAGAAGAAGGTATATGTATATGTGTATGTGTATGTGTATGTGTATATGTATATACATATACATATACATATACATATACATACATATACATGCTTATCGGGCTGATGCTACTCTGAATAATGCCTGAACTTCGTATTTTGAGCACTTCTTGCGTTGTTTTTGCCTCTTCACTATGACTCGCTTAACTTAGTCCTAATTTGTAAGTCGCTTTGGACAAAAGCGTCTGCTAAATGACTAAATGTAAAATGTAAATGTATATGTGTGTGTATATGTGTGTCTATGTGTCCTCTACCCACTCAGTAAATAACTCTTCTGCTCAATAAATAATTTTGATGATGTTTATGAAAAGTAATGGCTATTTATGAGGGGGCAGTTAGGCTTTTGAAACCGGGGTACATGCAAGGGGAACCAGGCAGGCTGTGATTGTAATGAGTTTATTGAAAAATAAAGTTTAAACCACTCTGGATATTACAGTTAACCTGTCTGCGCTGCCGGGCTCCGTCGTAAAACACGCGTCTGCCGCACACTTGCATGTCGACTCCTGCAACCTTTAATGGAAAGCTGAGATGTTCATGTAGAGTGTTTATCAGACTGACTGTCTGTGCCCTGAGGACAACCCTCTATTGAAACACTATACACATCATAACGCTGTCTCAACCCTTGTATGGAGCTCTTCCAACCCCTAATGGCTTGGAAATATTTATTTATTATCCTTTCGCTGCTGGAATGGAAACTCAATTGGACTCATGTGATGCGGCTTTGTGCATTATGTTCCACAAACATGGTAATGAAAAATGAAAAGCATATTTAGCTGTAATTGGCACTTGGGATATTTGCCAGGTTGTGTTTCCTAAGTAAATGCTTAGACTGTGATCCCTGCTCACGGTTGCCACAAACCAAATGAATGCATGTGAGGATCAGTAGGCCATCATAAATCAAAGCAGACAGAATTGTTCAAGCCTTTAGGTATGTGTTCATACTTGGACAGTGGGGCACTGAGGAGAATAAAATCACCAAATTTTCCTCCTCATTTGTAAGAGTGAACCAGGAAGTACCTTCTCACTCAGCACTCAATTAGCCTGAAGTGAAATGGTGCAGCAAGGGAAAAATGTCCTCTTTATTATAATTGGTGCAGAATTCCCCTGCAGCATGTCCGTGTTTGTTTTAGGGAAGTGAGTTTATGGTTTTGGAGGCTATTTTTGCAGCTGTCCCTGCAAAGAACCAATAAAAAGGAAGAGGAGGGGCAATTTGTTAAATGGGTGAGTTCAAGGGCCACAAGACAAAATGACACTTAAGTTATGTTTCAGTAAAAGGATGTGATTTACTTCTGAATTTATAATTTTACTCAGACTAAGAGATTGTTTGCCGAGTATAGTATTATTATAATATAATTTAATTACAAACATGCTGAAATAACTTTTTACACAACTTGCACAAACATGTAACTTCCGGTGTGAATATGCTGTGTGCGTTTGTCTGTTTTGATCCTGTCTTCTTGTTTAAATGTATGTTTTATTCCGCTCTGGTGCTTGCTGTGGTGCTTCATCTGGCCTGCCTACTTGACGGTGTTTGTAGTGTGGTTGCTGCGGGCAAAGCGTCTTCGACGGGACGATTTTGTGGTGTGGTGGCCGTCATCATCGAGTGTTCCCGTTTGGAGCCCTGGAGTTTGCACTCATTCGGGCTGTGTGGCATTCAAGAGACAGTTCGACATTCTGTTTGGACTGTTGGTCAGAAATGTGTATATTTTTCAATCTGGTCTATGCAATAAATTACAATTTATTAATTGTAAAGCAGACTGAGCTTGGGAAAAGCGTTATATAAATTAAACATTATTATTATTATTATTATTATTATTATTATTATTATTATTATTATTATTTAAAATTTTGTCATTTTACATTAGAAACTGAAAACATCTAAATTATACAATCTATCAGTTAGACAATCTACATTCCCAAATTGTTAGAAAAATGGGCTAGTCACCCCGGTTTTCAAGGCCGGTGAACCGACTAATGTGGCAAACTACAGGCCAATTTCAATTTTATCAGTAGTGACTAAAATAGTAGGAAAAGTAGTAACTAAGCAAATTGTTAATTTTCTTAATATACAAAATAACTTATTGTGCAATTTGGATTCCGAAAACTACATTAGACGGAACATGCTGTATGTTATTTTAAGGCCAAAACTAGACTGTCGCCTGACATCTGAAAAGCATGTTAAAAAAGCATAGTTTGTGCAGTTACACCTCATCTAGAAATTTTTAATTTATGTGTAGTCAACTTTCAATTGAAGCCGCAAGAGTGTTTTTGCATTATATGATTTTTCCCCATTTTCCTTATTGTATTACATCATGGTCACAAGCAGGAAAATCTAGCCTACTCTCAGACCTTTACATAGCTTATATAAACGTGGCTTAAAAATATTTGACAAGAAACCAAATAGATATCACTATTGTCATATAATTTAAAAAAGTTTAATGTTTTCACTTTTTTGATCATTTTTGTTATATTTCACATTTATTGTTTAATGTACAAGATTGTTAATAATCTTGAACCACCACCCCTGAAAGAATTTGTCTCTTTGTTTGCTGAAAACCCAAGACAACCAAGAGCTTCTTCTACAGCATTTTTCTGTAAAAGCTGTTTAATAACTGGAACATAATACCAATCGACATCATATACAGTGTTCTACTTTCGCACAGTTTAAGTTAAATTGGAAAATATGGTTAAAGGCGAGTCAAACGTGATCACTGAACATATTGTGTTTTTGGTTATATAATTTTGGTAGTTTTATTTTATTATTATTTTTCCCCTGTCTATTTTAGATGTAATAATCATTATAGTGTGTTTTTGTGAGTATTTTTGTACTATATTATTTGGATTGTATTTTCAATTGTTTGAGTTTTATATGTTAATGACAGTCTATGTTATGTTATGTTATGTTATGTTATGTTATGTTATGTTATGTTATGTTATGTTATGTTATGTTATGTTATGTTATGTAATTTTCATGATTTATAACAACTTTTTTCCTTTGTCAAACTTTAATTCACCGATGTTGTTCAGATGATCTAATATTCTGAGTTTCTGTTGATAAAAACAATATCTTTTTTTTTGCATTAACTCAAATATTTATTTTCAATGAACTAGTAAGTAACCTGGTTGCCTTAAAATGTTAGGTTAAACCAAGAATAATATTTTACAGTGCAGTGTGTCATTACAAGAGGTAACAGTTTCAAAAGATGATGCACTGTGGCCTGTGTAGAAAGTGCAACTTTCTTGAAGTTCGGTTCCATGTACAAAAACACTTTTATTTCTCGAGTGAGCGATGAAAATGAAGACTTCTGGCTGAGAAATTATAAGCCTGATTCTAGGTGGTAGATATGGCTTTATTTCCTGTAGCAGGAAAACAATGACTTATCCATAGCTGCAGGGACGGCCATTCCTCACACGGTGACATCATCATCAATCATCAGAATTCGGCAACTCTCAGAGTGGAGTGGTGAAAAACTCAATCATGATTCTGAAACATCTGAGTCCCACTGTACTCATCTGCACATCCCTAATGCATCGCACTATTAATGAAAAAATAACATATCAAAGAATACAAATGAGTGCTGTAGGACTGCAAGTGCTTCAGAAATGGAGAGATAATTAGACTGTCTGCTGCAGATTGATGGATGCGCAGTAATTGCCTTTGTGTTATTATTTCAGGTCCAGACAAAAAGAATACGTACTTCTCTTGTCTTCCCACTATTGAAATTCATTAATCTCATTAATGTGTGGAATTAATATCATTTTATCAGACATTCCAGAACTGCTGGATGTGTGTGTGGCTACGCTTGAGATCTAGAGACAGATCAATCACGAGCTGCTCACATCTGTGTTTGTGTGGCTGCGCGATTGTATGAATGACTTGGCGTGTTTATTCTGTTTAGCAGCTCTGCTCTGGGCTGGTTTGTTAGCAGGTGAGCAGCATGTTTTATATCTGTAGTAGTACAATTGTTGTTGTTTTTTGTGTATAATTTCTTGTTAATTCATAATGGCTTGCCTAAAGGATTGCATTAAGACTGATTGCAGCTTTCTGGGAAAACACCTGCTGTAAATACACCTGCTTGTGTCAGCTGGCTTCTACTGTTACGCGTTTATTATACACTAATGTTCACAAGTTTTTTAATTCAGCAAGGATGCAATAAATTGATCAAATATGGCAGTACAAATATTTATAATGATACAAGCTATTTCGATTTCAAATAAATGCTGTTCTATTGAACTTTCTAATTATCAAAGAGACCTGAAAAAATGTATCGGCAGCACAACTGTTGTCAACATTGATAATGATATGAAATGTTATTGAGCACCAAAACAGCATATTAGAATGATTTCTGAAGTGACACTGAAGACAGGAGTAGTGATGCTGAAAATTCAGCTTTGCCAGCATAGGAATAAAATACATTTTAGAAATCAATCATTGTAAATTGTAAAAACTTTCATACTGCTGTTTTTTCCCCCTATATTTTTTTATCAAATAAATGCAGCTTTGGTAAGCATAAGAGACTTCTGTCAAAAACATTAGTCTTACCGACTCCAAACATTCGAATGGAATCAAAATACCTTTGTAAATCCATTCACATTTACGTTTAATACCCTTGTTGGTAATGTAGTTGCAGATACATTTAACACATTTGAAATTGTTGTTAAGTGTTATCCAAATGCTCTCTCTCTTTCTGTCTCTGTAGATCGGTCAAGACCTGTACTGAATTATTTGTTTGTATTGTTTTTGTGATAGCTTGTAGTGTAGGCCACAAATAGAGCAACCTCTCATTGTAGATATCTGATATATAGTTTAGGATGTGTGTTTTTTGTTATAGTAGTAGAAGATGTGGTCCAAACACAAGGCACTGTCTCAATTCATTCACCACTAGAACAAATACACAAAACTGTAACTGCTGCATCTTGCACTTATTGCATTAATCAGAAAGGTATAGATATATGCGTATTCTTTAATAGTGCTTTATATAATATAATACTAAGTTTTATGACTTTTTTTATTTTTAAGTAGATCTAGATCCATGAAAAGTTCCCATCATTCTTTACATGTCCATGTTGATATCTTTATCCATGTGAGTGGACGTGCTGTCTGTTTCTCATTGCTCTTCTGCTGGAGAAACACAGGGCGCTGGACGGCACGGGCTGATTGAGTGCAGTGACTGCAGGCCATATCTAGCATGTCAGTGGTCACAGCAGCTCCTGTGATTTAGTGCGGAGGAGCATGTCAGGGGAAGGGGGATTGTGAGGTGTGTGTGGTGTCAAACAGGCCTTGGGTTGTAAGTTATTTCAGGGTTAGCATAGGTATGGCGCAGAATTAAATGAGTCTGTTTATACATCTCATTGTCATTAATAGCCAATTTTTTTACTGTTGGAAGTGAACACATTTCCATTTTCTGGAAGTGATCAAAGCAAAGCAAGTTACATTATAGAATTCATTTCTCTAAGGGTTCTATCATATTCTGGCTTCTATTGTGATAGCTGAGAGTATGTAAAACTGAGCCAGATTATTTTAAGAAGTATTCTACCATAAAGAGGATGGTCAGACACGTAAGCAACTCTGCATGTAAAAAATATTCTTAGATTCAAGCAAAAAATGGTGGAATTGATGGAACAGCTTTCAGGAAGACATTCTCATTTCATCTTTTTTTATTGTGCTGTTTTCAGATATTTTATTGTGTTGGTGAGTATTCATGTGATATGGTCTATTCTTATTATTTTCTTATTTTTTTCTTATTATTTTTGTCTGTTATTTAAAGGTGCAATAGGTGATCTGGGAAATGCAAACTTTAGCCTGCATGCATTGAAAGCATATGATCCCACCCTACCCTGCAAATCACCGCCCAAAGCCACGCCTCCTCCAAAACCCATGAACGCGCACAGACCAGAAGCGAGACCACCAGAGACAATGTTGTTGGATTACATCATGTGTCATTCATTGACATAAAGGAAAGAATGCACTGTATTTCAGCTTTACTCACAGTCGAATGATCTCACTGAATTATCTGCATAGGTCAAAGTCAGCGGTACGTAGAACTCTACTGTCAAACCTGAAATGTAGATACTTGCCACTTGTTAGGAAAGTTAGGTTGTTTGCCTGCCATTCTCGCTCTGTCTGCACAGAGTACAGTGAAATGTGCTGATGACGTATGATGTCTGCGTGAACAGGCTGCGCAATGGTGTGCAAACTTGACTGACAGGGAACACATGCTGTCATTTTCATTCAGACCGAATAAAATGATTGAAAGAATATTTTATGGTCCTACGCCTCCCACAGATTATATATATATTCATAAAAATACATTTAGACCACTTAACATAGTTCTATCAGGATATGAGGAGACTTTCAACCAGCATAACAAAAAAATTAAAGCTTTTTTACAATGCTAATTAAGCCTCTTTTGCTTTTCATAACATTTACACTACTGTTCAAAAGTTAGTTTGGGTCAGTACGATTTTGTTTAAAATAAATTAATTATTTTATTCAGTAAGGACACATTCAATTAAAAAATAAAAATAAAATAAATTAAATTGATCAAAAGTGGCACTAAAGACATTTACATTGTTACAAGATTTCTATTTCAAATAAGTCAAGTCACATTTATTTATATTGCGCTTTTTACAATACAGATTGTTTCAAAACAGGAAAATAATGCAACAAAGTTTGTTTCCAGAAGAAAATAGCATCACAGTCCAGCTTAAGTAAGGTCAGTGATGTTTCATTTTTGTTGTAAAAAAGTTATTAATTTAGTTCATAGCCGCTCTGGAGAAAACCATGATGTCGTCGTCTAGCTCAGTTCAGTTCTCATATAATGGTGTCAATGCAGGCAGATCAATATTGTTGTTGAAAATTAAATTAAATGTTAAATTTAATGTCCCCAACTAAGCAAGTCAAAAGCCATTGTAAACAGAGGGTGAAAAAAGGTGAAAAAAGCAGTGGCAAGGAACCAAAACTCCATCAGGTGGCAGAATGGAGAAAAAAAACCTTGGGAGAACCCAGGCTCAGTCGGGTGGCCAGTTCTCCTCTGGCCAATGAACGAACAGTGTATGATTATGATTCAGGCAGCATTTCAGGTCAGAAGCCAATCAGAATATTATCCAGTTCCATCTGGTTGAAGATCAGAGTCATCACACCGGTATAGAGACGGGCTTGTTGAGGATCAGTGCCAATGGCTGTTGTGTTGGCCTTCACAGGGGAGAGTCTAGTTGACCCAATCTCTGCTGACACTTAAGGGATGCGTTGTGGTCGTGTCTAGGTGCAGGTCCACCATCTGATCTGGATACGGCCCGGATCCGGCTGATTACAGTAAACCTCGGAATAAGCAGAAAGACTAACATTAGCGTAGATGCTAGGGATGGCGAAAACTAAACATTTTCTTGACCGACCACCGAGCCTCATTAGCCGGTTGAAACCGGTTAACCGATTAGTTTAAAATATGCTACACTATTTGAAATAACAGCTATTTCGAGCCGTGCCTGCAATTTCGCAACTGTCGCATCTCTCTGCCGCTCACACACACACTGCCGCCCTTCCACTCACGTCACTTTTTTTAAATCCCCTACAGCGCGAAACATGAGTCCCGCAAACGCGGCGCCGAGGAGCTTGTATGTGATCAGAGGACAAATGGCTCCTTAGTTTCAAAATGGTTTGGGTACAAGGTGATCGAAAATAAAGGCGTTTGTCTAGCGTTAGAAGCTCATTTGAAACATTGCCACGGCTCATTTAAGAAAATGACAGCTCCGAAGAGACGTCGCTTTAGTTTGAGGTAGTGCTAACAATAATAAAGAAAGATGATGATCATCATCACCTTATCTGTTACCACTGAAATGTAGATGTAATGTATTTCCAAATCTAAGCCCATCTTATGCGGATAGATGATGTGCTACTACTGTATTTAAGCACTGTATCACACAAGTTGCAACTTAATACATCTGTGTCATTCTTTTTGGTGAAATGGTCTCACACACTACTTTTCTTTGCACGCTTCATCGCGTCGTCTGCCCTGGCTCTAACCTCGAGTGTTTTAGCCTGTAGCCTTTACTTTTCGCAAACCTTGTGAGCGCGCAAACCCAAACGCTGTGACCTCGCGCCAAATGTTTTTATTGGTTTATTAAGTACAAACAGGCGAGTTATGAAAAACAGAGTGTGAGGGATTTGTTCACTTCACACAAAAAGATCTTGGAATGAGATGGCTAACTGTAGTAGCGTTTAGTCCACTGTCTATAATAGCCTAATTTAGAGATTTTTTTAATAACCGACTACCGACAACTTTGATCGGTTAACGTTGATACGGTCAACCATCGGTCAAACTGTCATCGGTTAACATCCCTGGTGTAGATGCCATTTTTCTCATGATGTAACGAGTACATCGGGTGTTATAGGAAGTGTTCTCGGTTCCGGCTGACCTAATTCATGCAGCCTAATATCATTTAACTGATTTAAATAATAGGAATGTATAATTTTCTATGGGTATGTCAGGTTAAAGAGATGTGTTTTTAGTCTAGATTTAAAATGACAGAGTGTGTCTGCTTCCCGGACAATGTTAGGGAAAATAAATGCTGTTCTTTTGAACGTTCTATTCAAGAAAGAAAATGTGGCGCGGGCGCGTTTTGCTGGATTTTCTCCACATTGTAGCACTATAAACTTAAATTACTCCGTCATTTATGGTCATACAGAAAAAAGAAATATAAAAAAAGAATCTGTGATATTTCTACTTTTGTATGCGTCCACTTACAATCAAATCAAAACATTGTGCTTTTGTAAAATAAAGAAAATAAACAGGGTGTGCGTTCTGCCTCTCCGACGCTTTTTTTTCTTGAGCACGTCTATAAACTGAAACAAAACTCAGCGAATACTTGTCACACATTTATGAGCCATATACCTTTATAAACATTTAAGTGTGTACTTTTAAATGATCGGATTCAAACTAAAAACAAATATTCTCTGTTTAAGTAATTTGTATAAAACCAACAAGATGTCCAGCTTCTCAAACGCTTCCTAATTATTTTTAATTTGACCACGCCCACGAGCGCAAAAGAGATTCACATGCAAATCTCCACATGGAACGCGATCGCGCTCATTACCTCAAAAACAAAACACCAAAACACTTCACAAGTCTCTGCTTTTCGTCGAGTTTGAAAGACGCGCCTGAGCTTACATTGGATTTACCTCAGAAGAAGAAGAACGCGATTTGAAGACAAGAAAGATGTAAGGTAAGAAATTCGTACATATTAGTTTATTATTGCATAAATTTCACATTGCAGTTGAACTGTTGCTAGATATATGGTGAATATTATAATATTTAGACCCGTGTTTACTGTTACTGTGTTTGTGGATATCTGCTCAAACGTAGATATGTATATGGTAACCATAATGTTTTATATTTGAGCGCGATCGCGTTTGAATGTATCATATTTTGGATCGTGATCGCCTTTGAATGTATCATATTTTGCAGCGCGATCGCGTTTGAATGTATCATATTTTGGATCGCGATCGCATTTGAATGTATCATATTTTGGATCGTGATCGCGTTTGAATGTGTCGTATTTTGCAGCGCGATCGCGTTTGAATGTATCATATTTTGGATCGCGATCGCGTTTGAAAAGCAAAACGCACCAAACGGCTTCATGTTTTTACTATTATCTCATTTCATATCATAACGAATGGAAACATTTGAAGTAACATGATAATCAATATATTTTTCTCTAGCTTAGTTGTTACTGAAATCTTTTGGAAGATTTATACTGCTATAGGTTATTGTTATTATTATTTTATCCAGCACTGCGCATAGCTTATGCCTACAAGGCACAACAAACCTGGTGTTCATTATATTATATATTGTTGGAAACATTTGTGTGTGTGTGTGTGTGTGTGTCTTGTTGTGTATCTTTGGATTATGTTGTGTTGTAAATAAATCCAAACAATTTAAAAGCCATTCTTTTTTAAATCTCCTCATTCATTGTGCAAGGTTGTTCAGAATGACAGGGCCTGATAGCTCCTAATAGGGCCGTTAGGGGAGGGTCTTTGTCTTTCTCAGGTGTAAAAAGCTTACATATTAATGACCTCCCGCATAAAGCTTTCTCACACAAAACACGTCGTAAAAATTTTAAATCAATATATTGTCTTATCTGAATCAGAGCATGTGAGCGGAGTGGAGCAGGAGCGAGCGGGGAGCGGGAGCGGGCGGATCTTGGACAGAGCGCAGAGCGGCATTTTTAAAAGGACGGAGCGTCGCCTTATTTCCCGCTCCAATTTCGCTCCAAATTCGCTCAGCTCACACCACGAGTCTGAAGCATGCTTAGTCAAACCTAAACCAGGATCCATCTGTCTTGCATAGTCATCAACAGTAGACTATTTTCAGTCAAAACTCGGCTCAATAATGGAGTTCAAAAAGTAGGCTACTTCAAAAAGGAAAATGAGAAGTCACACAGGTCTAGGCTACTATTAATATAATAAAACTAACTAACAATGATAATGTGGTACAAGAAAACGAATGTGGAGACATCGTTTCAGTCAGCAAAGATTCATTTTGGAATTTCAAAAGACATCTCTCGAAAACATGAACGTGAGCTACGCGAACACGCTGGGAAGAAAACAAAAGGTTAGCAAATTGAATATGGTAACTTGTAACAAAGTGTAAATTAAATATAGCGTAATATTCAAACAAATTCGTTTTTTTTTTATTCAAGTAGACCTAATGGTTCGTTTTATTTAGCCGAATTTGTGTCGTCCGTAATAATATTTATATTATTAGGACCATTTATTAGTTTAATTTTACAGCAGTTTGTGTGTATGGAAGCCAATTTAAATTTTAATCGTGCGCGTTGCGCAAAAGTTCACTTATCAAAATTCTGGCCTTATAGTTAATTTACTTTGAAAAAAAGTATGCATATTTTTGTTTATATAATTTTTATTTATATTATTAGGCCCATTTATTTGTTTAATTTTACAGGACTTTTTGTGTAGGCTATATTCCTTCTTACATAGGCCTGTAATTTGAAATAAAACATTTCAATTTGAAAAATGTTGTTACTCATTAGTTCTTTAGGAGGTAAGGCTGTGGTCTAAGCTAAAAGTGATATAGCCTACATGTAGATTTTTTTCCTTTTTTGGAGCGAGCGGGGGGCGATTTGAGTGGAGCGCGAATTGAGCGCTGAGCGATAATGAGCGGAGCGGCCTGATGTAGCTTTGAGCGGGGGAGCTCCACTCACATGCTCTGATCTGAATGAGCAGTCAGGGTGATTTTCACATAGTTTTAGAGCAAATATTCTAGGCTACGTCATACAATTTTCAAAAGTCTTGTGAAGAAATAATCAGTATGGGTTTCATGGCCTTATTTCAGTGAGATTTTTTTTTTGTATTTTCACAAACCACGCATAAATGTCATTATCTCAAAACTACAAACTTTTACATACATGCTGCTGATATATTATTGTAGCAGAGTTTGTGCTGAATACAGTGTAATTAGACTTTACCATGAAAATGTCACAAGTAACAGAAATAACCACAAATGTCAGAGCATGTCAGAACACCTCCAGGGCCCAGAAAACAGCTCAGACCCCAGAGGGTTAAACTTTTAACAGTAGTGTATATTTAACCATTTAAATGTAAATAAAGGGAGAATTTTGCATTCAACTTTTTTTTATACTGTACAAATTAAAATCATCTTATAGATACATAATCTAAATATTTGATTCTTCTTTTTCAACATTTTCATCTGCAGGTAGTGGGGACATACTGTAATGGATGGCAGTGTACCATGGTGACGTCATAGCCCATCCCTGGACAGGTGTTTCAGTTTGCGAAATAGCAGAAATGGGATCTTTACACCCAATTTGAAGTGAAGTGAGTGCGCATTTACATGGAGGATATCCCGTGACCCCAGCATAATGACTTGCAGACTACAGGTGGGCTCGCTCCTGAGTGGCACTGATGGTCCCTATAAACACACTTTATCACACTCCTCTCCTCTCCTACAGGCTCTCTTTAACTCTGGATACTACTAATGAGTCAGTAAACCATTTAAGTCACAACATTGAAAATGAAAAGTTTAACAGGAATGTTGTTTGCATCTTTTAGATGAAAAATAATCTTACAAATAGAGTTTTGTTTGGAGTGCGAAGACTTGCGTTCATGCACATTTTGGTAATGAAAGACATGATTGAAAACAAAGACTATAGATATAGAAAGACAGTTCACTCCCATTACTTTGAATGGGAGAAGTGCATATGGCAGAATATGTCCCATCTTCTAAGTAAAAGAGCCAATCACTGATTGGTAAAGTCATAGCGTCACTGTGTCACTAATAGAAACCTGAGACTCGCGCTTAGGACTTCACATGTTCATTGGGTGGTCTGGCCTGAAAAATAAGCTTTTTTTAACACTATTTGAGCATTAGACACAACATTTATGGGATAGTTCATGTCAGATTTTGTTGCTGATTTGAAATATATTATTTAATTGTGAGTTCGTTAAGCAGTTTTTGAGATTTCATGATTCCCCCATTCAAATAGATAGGACTTGGTCTTGGATGCCCAAAATAGCTGTCCGGATGCGTTGCAAATATGGCTGCAGAGTGAACAGACTTTCCTTGAAAGGGACTTTGTTGAAAATCACATTCTTTAACTGTAGTGACTTTAAACCTTAAATTTCAGGACAACCAAATTTTGAGAGTTCATATGTGCTGTATGAACAAGACTACTGTGTATGACTTGTTAACTCATGTTATCATTGTATGCATACATAGTATGTATTATCATAATGTATGCATGGTATGAGGAGTATACGTCGTAAGATACTCTTTGCTGTCAATTACCAATGTTAAGGCTGCTGTCATCCTTTGTCAGCTAAACATTGAAAAAAAAATAGCTATAGTGTGATTGCCAAGTGAAACAAAATTCCTGTAGAGCATCAGGTCACATAGGAAAAAAATAACTGTACTTAGTATGCTGTTCAAAAGTTTTAGGTCAGATTTTTTTTGGGAAAAAGGTCTCCTATGCTCACCAAGGTTGCATTTATTTGATCAAAAACACAGTAAAACAGTAATAATGTGAAATATTATATACTGTTATAATAACTGTTTTCTATTTTAATATATTGTAAAATGTCATTTATTACTTTGATGGAAAAGCTGAATTTTCAGCATCATTACTCCAGTCTTTGGTGTCACACGATCCTTTGCTGATTTGCTGCTCAAGAAATAGTTATTTTTATTATCAATTTATTATCAATAAGAATTTTTTTTTACCTTTTCAGGATTCTTTAATGAATATAAAATTAAAAAGAACAACATTTAATTGAAATCTAATTATTTGTAACATTATAATATGTCTTTACTGTCACTTTTCATAAATTGAATGCATTCTTGCTGAATAAAAGTTTAAATTTCTTTCAAAATAATAATAATAAAACGTATTAGGCTACGTTCACACTGCACGCCTTAGTGCTCAGTTCTGATGTATTGCTTATTAGGCTGTTCACAATATATATTTTTTTTAATGTGGCCAATATCAGATTCAGGGTTGCCAAGTCCTCGGTTTTCCCACGTAATTGGTCTACTTTTACACTGTTGCTGCGTGGTGTTGTTTTTTAGTGCGCGTGTTGAAGCGACCCCCCCCCCCCCCCCCACGCGCACACACACACACACACACACACACACACACACACACACACACACAAACTTGATTATTACGGATTTTTAATAAAAGAATTGGGCTAGTTTTGCATGTGAAAATTCAAGTGTGAACACGTGCAAAAGAACAATAACAAAGACAGCATGCAGCACGGAATTAAAACACGGAAGTAAACGCAGAGGTTACTGAAGTCAGCATTTACACGTTCATTTATAAGGCAGGCAATAAGGAGGACGCAGACGAGAATAAGATGATGGAGATCAGCGTTTTTGATAAGGACCACATGTGGAAGACACCCAAATGAGAGTCGAAAAGATCAGATTAAATGTGGTTTGTGCTGTTCACACCGTTATGGGGGAAAAAAAAACACATATGAGCAAAAACATTTGGGCCACTTTTGCCTGCAGTCTGAACATAGCCTTACTGAGCCCAATCTTTTGAACAGTAGTGTAGTTTTTGGCAACAAAGCTTTAATATTTAAACTTGCCCTATTACTGTGCCTTACATCAGTGTCTCAATCTACATGTTTCTATAAAGTGTAGTCACCTATTAAATATAGCACTCATGCTGTGATGAGTGGGAGATCATGCTGTCATTGACTAACTGTACCACCGATTCATGAGGCAACACGAGGCTACTGTAAGCTCAATAGCGTGTCGTTTTTCCCGCCCTTTCTTCTCCTACACCCTTTCTCTCGTTCTCGGTCTCCATCCCTCATCCCAAGGCATATGTTGGCCATCTGAGGAGTAGTTTGGCGGGCGTGGCAGAGGCTTGTGGTATTCCCGCACTGTGACTACAAAAGGGAAACATGGCAGGCAGTGTAAGCCAGCACTGAAAACAGCTGTTCACGCATCCTTTCTCCTTTTAATGACACTTCCGCGGCTGCCCACGGGCAGCTCCAGCTCTGAGTACAACAGCTACTTTTTCCCCTAAGTAAAAACGCTGTCTGTGTTTAATTGTTGGCAGATTTTTTTTTCTCTCCCTCTCCCTCTCCCCTTCCCTTCTCTCCCTCTTACACAGCCTTGTATCTCCCCTCTCTCTCTCTCTCTCTCTCTCTCTCTCTCTCTCTCTCTCTTTCATATCCAGCGATGGGTTAAGGGTGTTTTTTGGAGAGGAAAGAAGCCTTGAGATCTTCAGTAATGTATTTGGACCCAGAACAATACTGAGATCCAAAGTTTTGCGTTCTTCTCTGATCCTTACAGCATTGTGGAATTTTCCTGCCACATTTTGTCTGAGACAGTCTGAGCTCATGGTTTGGTCCCATATTATATCAGGTGTCTTCAATTTAAAAATAAGTGTATACAATGTACTTATTGTGTTTGATGTATTGCAAAACACTTTTACTGCTATTGAGATGAGATACGGGTATGGTTTGGGACAGTTTCATTGTATGGTTAGTTTTAAGGGTGGGTTAAGGGGTAAGGGAAGGGTCAATAGTGTAATTATACATGTAATTACAGTAATTAATAACAGCTGTAATTTAATGCATATGGTATTGTTTTAAATATAAGTACAATGTAAAATGTGTATGCATATAGTAAGTTTATGGTATTAAATGATTCATTTAAATGTTATTATATTGTTGTCACTGTTATATTATATTTTTGACTTTTAGAAAGTGTCCTACACAGATGTTCACTTAAACAGTAAATATAAAAACCTAAAGCAGCTGATATGAGATTGGCGTGGTATTGCTTTGGAACAAATCCAGATATTTGTGTCATTTTGTCAGTCTTCAGTTTAGTCTTCCATGTGGGTTTTCAAAGTTGCAGCAGTGCAGTCCTATTTTACAGCCTGTCTGCTTGGACATCAATAGATGTTGTTGACTAAGGAAAAATGTTGAGCTGTTTGACGTCCAGCTTTAAAGCATTTTAGACCTGTCGTTGCTGATGTTTAGAGGCAGCATTGGCTCAGAGACGATGAGTTTATGAGAGAGAGAGAGAGAGAGAGAAAAGGTTATCTTTGGGGACTGCATCATATGAATGTCAAATCTGTCATCCAGCCTTTAATTGGTGGTCATTAATCATGCACTGTCCTGCAGTGAACAGGCCTGTGTTCAGACTCCTGAAGGTTTGGCCTGGCCTTGCTTTCTATGCATGTGTGCAACTTTCTCTAATCTTTCAGAGACGAATATTAATTTTGAATGATTAATGCATTTTTTTTTTTTTTGTCCCATGGCAATTTAAATGCATCTTTTTAATTGACACTGCTAACTAATTGACAATCTCTACAGCTGTACCTAAAGTCAAAGTTCCTGATCATAGTTTAGAAGCCAGCAATTATCCTCCATAATGAACAGAGCTATGTTAAAGGTGATGTGTTCTAAAATGTATTCTTTAAAAGCATTTCGCATTGCATTAACACATGTATTAAAGCCTTTTAGTTCAGTGGTATAAATTTCAGAGTTCAGGCCGATATCATGACCCTCAACTCAGCACAATAGATCCTTTGAGCAGATAATCCATAGAAGCTGATTTGTGAGTCATCAATGGGGTGAATTAAACCCAATCATGTCTGAATTAATCATTTCTGCTCTCCCACAATAAACCACTGGACTGAGATTGACTTAAACATTTGAGTCTTGCCTTTTTCTTTTAAGGTGTCTTAAATCTTAAACCCTCAACCTTAAAGTATCTCAAACATTAAAACACAGGGTTTAAAATAGTCAATTGTCCAAATTTATGTGTTTGGATTTTAATTAAATTAAATTGTATTTTATGTATTTATATATTTTTGTGTGGTTTTGATTATTTGTAAAAAAAAAAAAAAAATGCTATTGGTTAGATTTTTGTTTAGTTTGTTTTAAATTATTTTATTTCAGTATTTTTAAGAGTTGACTTGGCAAAGACAGAAGGACTCATCTTTAAAATGTGTTAGGAAATGAAAGATTTGAATTAGTTGGTCCATGTTAGTAGACCCAGCTGCGCTTACTCAGGTAGTTAATTGTAAGGTAACACCACCGCTGAATTCCACTGTGCAATGTTTGGAATGTAATTCTGAAAAAAGTCATCAATCATATTTTAGTCCACTCTTCTCACCTTCTCACCCAACTGAGTTTGACCTCTGTCCGGCGAAAAGATTTTGGAAATTAAAAAATTTGAAATAACATTCCCTCAAAGACTTCTTTTTCCTCACTGCTTTTATAAGACGTTACCTAGTTGGAATGTTGGACATATTATGGTTATGAATACCTGCTCTTGTTATTAGCTGAGAGAGTTTCTAATGTGTGAGGTGGTGCATAGCTCTGGCTTTAGGGTGGTCAGCCAAGGGTCAGATCTCATGATGGCTGAGCAGATACCTGCCCATTATTTGTATTCAATTACCGTTATGAACTGTGTAAATAAAAATCTAATGCCATTTATTGAATAAACAAAAATGCAGTTAGTTCCAATTTCAGTACATCTCTGTCATACCATGTGAATGGTAAAGAGAAATGTCACACATGAGGACATCTGAAATGAAGATTAGTTGAAGTACAGAACCATTACAAAGAAAGGAGTCAGAGAAGTGATGAGGAGACATTAATCATGAGCTCTGAGTGTGGTTCGTACACACACACATTCTCACACATGTAACACCATGTGCAGACTCACACACTCAGAGTACACTGAACTCTTTTGAGTATACTTTATTATGGTTTTCACTCACATTTTCATTTAAAATCTGCATGTTTTGGCTACATGATCATTTACCATTCTACACAAACTGCACATTGAGAAACTTGTGGCTCTGAGCGCAACCCATGTGACTGTAGTAATTGAGCTGGTACCTCAGGGAGGTGTGCGTGTTTGGTGAAAGGTTAGAAGGGTCATGCATAGTCAGATGCACAACAGTTGGTCCATTGTGCTGAACATGTATCAGATTTTTATGGCTCAGATATAAATAATATACATGGCATTTTATAACTCAAACATGTTAACTAAGATTTTGAGATTCTCTATACCATAGGCGGAGGGTGAACCAACTCCAGGGTAAGGCCAAGGAGATGCGCTTCCTCTTTAAAAACATTTAAATAGAATGTCATGAAATAGTTTCAAGTTACGGGTCGCCTAGCAACAACCTACACATCCCAGCATAAACGCTTACAATAACTTATGTTATTTAAGCTCACAAACCACTATCATTTGAACAGAAAAGCAAGCATACTTTATGCGTGATTTAGCATATCAGCCAATTTGAATAATAAATAACCATTGCCCTAATGCAGCAAAACAAAAGTTTTATTCAAATTCTGAATGGATTATATATCGTCTAGAAAGCACTCATAGAGTGCTCCCTTTATAATCACTAAAAAGATGCCGCTCATCTCAATTCATCGTAATCTCACAAAGTTCCGGTATAATCAATGAAGCTGAGTGCACAATGAATCTCTTGTTTAGCCTACATAATGTCTACACTTTGTTTTAAGTTAACTTATTAAGAGAGGATTTGCGAGAGTGCAGAACTCGGCAATGGACAAAAACTATGGCATTTTGAGAGATGAGTGGATTCTAACTAAAACATGTCCGTTTATAATTGGCTACAGTACATTGGTCAACCCTGCAAAACCTTAGAAACCTTTGATACACTCAAGAGCGCAAACACAAAATCTGTTTCGCCAATATGCTATTATTACAGGGAAAACTGACCCTAGACCAGCAGTTATGGGCAGCTTTTCCCTTTAAAAGCAATCATAAGCAGCAGCAGGCAAAATTCCAGGCTAGTCTTAAATTTGTGGCTTGGCCAGGGGAAGGCTAAGCCATGTCCAACCTTACACATAATCCGCCTATGCTCTATGTTCTTTATGTCTGTGGGCCCAGAGACCCCAGTGATGTAATGGCTATATAAAATAAAATATAAAATGATACTATATCATACTATATCAAATATTAAAATTTTAATAAAAATTAAAATCCAATAGACAGATAATGACATTTCACTTTGAAAAAAAAATGCCTTTATCTCAAGAAAAGCCTCTTGTCCTGCAGTAGTTTCTGTTTGGGGTCAAATTGATATAACATAAAATAAATAAGACAGTTGTCATGAGTGCATTTCTATAGTGTGTACATCTTTCAGAAAATCTTACCATGTACAAATTAATTGCATTTATTAATGTTTTGGGTCTCTGAGACCCCAAACATAATTCATTCAAAGTGAATGTTTAATCCATGTGGAAACTGTTTTCATAAGATTAGGAGATTAAGTATCAACCTGGCTTCAATGCTAATAATGTTTTTGAGCTATTAAAATTTCCTCAGGCCCCAAACAGAACATGAGGACCCTGGAGATGACCACTACTGAGTCATCTGACTGATTGTTGTCTGAGTGCATGTATGAGTAAATGGAGGGCTTGAGAAAATAAGAAAAAGATAGATGGCCGAATGTGTGTGCGTGTGTTTAAGAGCGAGCGAGTTCATTTTGGGGTTAATTTTCCATTCATTTTTCATTTTTGTGATCATTTCTAATCACTGGCCTGATGAGAGCAGCCTCTGGGCAGTTTGATAACTGTTATTCCATAGTGAATAGCCTCCATTTTTAAACAGAGGATGTTATGATAGCTGGGGTCAAATGGAGAGGTCACTCTTCATTCAGATAAAAGGAGGAGGAAATGACACGTTAATGGCCACTGCCTGTCATGGTGGTCCCACACAGAGTCATCCAGCTGTTGCTTGGGTCAAGCAGAGAATCATGGGTAAAGTGTAAAATGTCTTTCAATGCCCTGTTTCACAAGGGTTTTGTGTAACAAGTTACTTTTGAATATGAAGCTTCTTGTTTTGGTGATATCCAATATCTAAGCATCCTAAAAGACAATGTTAACATCTCTTATTATAGATCAGTGGTTGCTACTGGCCCAGCTAAAAATTTGTTACAGGTCTATTCTATTTGGTGCATACATTTTTTTTTTTTTTTTTTTTTTTTTTTTAAAGAAATTAAAGGGATAGTTCACCCAAAAATGTAAATTCTGTCATTAATTACTCATCTATTGACAGATGATGAATTAACACTTTGAAGGCCCAAAAAGGTAGGAAAGACATCATTAAAATAGTCCACGTGACTACAGTGGTTCAACCTTAATTTTATGAAGCAACGAGAATACTTTTTGTGTGCCAAAAAACAAAATAACGACTTTATTCAACAATTTCTTCTCTTCCGTATCAGTCTCCGACAAACTGTCCCTTTAATACTTTTACTCAGCAAGGACACGTTATATTGGTCAAAATTGACATACAAATATTTATAATGTCACAAAATATTTCTGTTTTAAGATTTTTGTTTCCTATGCTATTTATTTGTCTGATCAGTGGGAGATGGGGGGAGTGTTTGGGTGACCTGTTTGGAAACAGTCATAATTTTTACAATTCCGTTTGGTGCTGCTAGTGACAGAAATTACAAAGTTCACCTTTAATTCAGCTAACTACAGGCTTGAGGTTTGAGAGGTTGAATAAATGTAACTTCAGTTATGCTCATGTGCAATGTGAAGTCTTAATAGTATAGCTGTGGTGTTATTATCTTTGGGATAATTAGATGCACACATCTGCGTGTCTCTATTCTGATATACGTGTGTGTGCATGGACATAGACACAAACACATGCATACTTATGACCTACAGGCCTGCCTATTTACAGCCCCATATGCACAATTACATCAGACAAATGAAAGGCTTCAGTTTGTTATTATGGTTCAGTTATTTTGGTTTGTTGTATATGCAGTCTTTAATATCACCAACTTTAGCAAACATACTGTACACACTCACAGCACGGCCGGCTAAAACGCCACCGTCTCCATGCAGCAGCCACAGACATACCATAATAATCATCCCGTATCCAGGCCTGCGGGGGGCATTCCCCCTTCCTCCCTGCTCTATGATGTGTTGAGTGCCGTCCTAATCAAAAATCAATGCCCCCACTTGAGCTGGCCAGCCTGGCCTCATGTCAGCCGCTTATGTAATCTGATAATATCAATCATAACTGCGTTGGAGGCCATCCGTCTAGTTCCCACTGCTCTGGGGTCGTGCGGGGGGAAGTTGTGTCTCCCGAGCCATCAATTATTGCTTATTATGGGCTGTGGCTCAGGCAGAGAGCAGAGGAGCTGCTCCTCCATAAATAATATTAACAGCATCACCCCCATCAATCAATAGTGGTACAGTTGTACAGCAGCAGAGTTAATGGTCTCTCTCTCATCCGCACCTCTCTCTCTCTCTCTCTCTCTCTCTCTCTCTCTCTCTCTCTTCATCTTTTTCTCTCTCAATTCCCTCTCAGCCAAGATCAATGTGTGTGGCTCCTCTGTTGTACTGAAAGTAGGTAAACTGGGTAAATCTAACCCCTCTGCTGCGCTGGGGAGGTGGTAGCCGATGAACGTGATCAAAAAGGACGGTGATGGGACTTGCCAGTCTCTCTCTGTCGCGCTGTCTCCGTCTGTCAGTCAGCCTGTCTGTCTCTCTCCCACCCTCTCTGGTCACCGCTAAAATCATGATGGCTGTTTCTCTGTCATGAATAAGATGATCCTCTTAGTCTAGTTTTTCCAAATCGACTTGTTGACTAATTAGTCTTGAGGAAACTGAATAATTAGGTTGGTTTTGAGTTCACCTGACTTTTTTCCCCATAGCATTTTTACATTGCGAAAGTTGTTTTGTTATAGCACCATCTTTGTTTCCATCAATTTAACAATTTTGCAAATTTTTACTCAATTTGAGAAATTGTTATAGTTTCTGCTCTATTTGCTTCATTATTAATGAAATACAAAAGTGAAACTTCACAGAAAAATGAAAATCACAGAAGTGTGAAACTTTTTTTATTTTTTTCTCAAACTATTAAGGCAATTCTACTTGAGATTAAGATACGTATTTTTGGATGTAGCAACGGTGCATTAGTTACAATACCAAATTTTCACTGCATGATTATTGTCTCCAAAAAATACAGTAACAATATTATCATGATGTCTATAGAATGTTTGGAGAAAAAAAAAAAAAATCAATCTCTGTGTGAGACCTTGTAATACTAGTGGATAGTAAATCAAAAGTTGATGCTTCAAAAACCATGCAAAGCAATCACGACGGTAACCCATAAAACCCCAGATAATGAATCAATGTTTTCTGAAGCGAAATGATAGGTGTGTGTGAAAAAAATACTGATATTTTAAACTTTTTAAACTGCATCACTTCCAGCCAACTGGCACGTTCATGAGTTCACGCTTCACGTAAACGTCAGCATGTTGTGTTGTTTAGCGTGACTTAAGTGCATTGTGAAACTCGTGCAAAAGTAACATGGAAGCACAATGGACTGTCACATCTATGACAAGTTTCACAATGCATTACTTTACAAAAATAACTTCTAAAACCCCGTCTTTTTTTCCGAAATCCAAATAACTTCCACAGTGGCAAGGCTTTTTTTTTTTTTGTGCTTTCTCTTCTGTCATAAATTTGTGTGGCAGTAGAAGCCAGCTACACACTACATCATCATCTTTTTTCTTTTTAATGATAGGTGGCAACGTTAAGGAGAAACACTGCCACCTACTATGAAGGGTTGTCAACCAGTTACTGGCACTGGATCATTTATTGTTTTATTGTATGTGTTGTATTAACATGACATGTATATTTATTCTACAGTTCTACAGTTATCATTAGAGCCCGACCGATAAAGGATTTTTAAGGCCGATACCGATACAAATATTTGGTGATTTAAAAATCCGATATTCCGATATATCGGCCGATATATTTTTTTTTTTTTACAAATCCAGAAACGTGTAACAAAACATGAACAGATTTTCCCTAACATTAGTTATTTGTAGTTATTTAAGAGTCCTCAGCCTTACTAAAATAATATAATGCAGTTTAAAAATAAACTTATTTTTTAAAAAATTAACTTTATTGTCACAACAGAACAGAATATATTAAAGTTCTGATAAATATAATGTATATTAAAAATACAAACTTAAGATATGAAACTTAAAGTCCTTTGAACAAAAAAATCAACTATTATTATTAATATTGACAGTAATAATTAAAAAAAATCAATGATGATGATATTATTATTATCATCATCATTTGTATTATTATTAAACAAGACAAAGGTCACTCCTAATTCTATCCATCTATTGCATCAAGCTACAACAAACCATTTTCAATCATCATTTGCTGCCTGCCTTCTAAAATCTACGACTTAGTGATGCACTAAATACATTATGTGAGGTAATTAACACATGGTTACCGAGTCGATCGTTCCCTGGGATGTGTTTTCATGAAAATCGAATGTAAAGAGTTTTATTTCTAAAAACAGATTAACGTTAGCTTATAACACTAGTATATGGGGCACAGAGTAAGTAAAAGTAAATCGCTAGTTAATACCACTAGCAAGGCTCAAAATAGCCTCACACTAACACGGTAGCATAATGAGGGTCCCTACATGCAAACTAGGGATGTCCCGATCAGGTTTTTTTGCCCTCGAGTCCGAGTCATTTGATTTTGAGTATCTGCCGATACCGAGTCCCGATCCGATACTTTTATAATACATAAAAAAAGAATAAAGAAGAGCGAAAAAACAGATCCAGCATGTTCCTTATTTTTTATTTAATTCACCTTATTTTACCATGCTCTAACCAAGCATGTTTCCCAAAAGCATCACTGGTCATCTATGGTCACAAGTTCCATTGATAGCAACATACTGTAGTTCAACAATACAATGTTTCCTGAATTTTAACATTCAACAACTCTGTTAACAAACAGAGCACTTCTGTGAGGTAGCTTGAACAATCAAGTATACATAAATTCTTCACTTTTGGACTTTAGTGCAACAGTAAATATAAAAAAGTCTAATATATAAACAAATAGCACCTCAACTTAAAATACCTGGCAGGCATGTAAACAAATAAAAAATAGAAGTGCCACAGTGTTTGCAAAGCCAGTAATGTGCTTTTAGGAACTGCACTCTTATGCCGGTTTCACACAGCACTGTTCGCAGAGCGTGCAGCACGTATTTTTTTCGCCGCCCATGTTAACAGATTATATACAGATATTAGAGCATGCACACCGCACGCAGAGGTGGCACGGCTGTGCGTAGCAGAGCAGAGCATCTGTGCCGCGATCGTTTCGGCGCCGAGTCTATTTTTGCTACGCCGCTTTTGCTGAATTAAAGTGACAATACATTGATCATGGCCAAAATACACCGCAGTGTTATCCAAAAAGTGCATTGATGATATCTATTGTGTTTTAAACAGTCAATCAAATGACCAACAGCAATTTAAAAAGAAAACAAATGTCCAAAAACAAACTTGTTGCCATAACAATAAAAACAAAGATGAACCAAAAGTTATATAAATTAAATTATTAATAAAATAAGCTTCTTGACAAGTCTTTTCTCTTAAATGTATTTGAAAACGAAAAAAAGCAATGCCAACTTATCCATTGTAGAGTACTGTCTGTACACAACCCGCGGTTCAGCCGCGCGTGACAAACGCTGCCATATGAAAGCAAAACGCGTGTGTCCTGCTCCTGCTAACCATACGCACTGCTCCTGCGGCGCTTACACTCTGCTAACGCGTGCAGTGTGTAACCGGCGTAACTCTGTGCCACCGCATAACTATAGATGTGTTAAAAAATAATGAGAATATATATCCGAGTCCTGATCGGGAGGTAACGTCTGATTCCGATCAGTCTGAAAACACGTGATCGGGCCCGATTTCCGATCACGTGATCGGATCGGGACATCCCTAATGCAAACCGAAGCATTGAGAACTTTGTAACTGTACAGACAGTTTAATAAGAAGATACTTTATAAAGACAGTACATTACGCGTTTACAGACAGGATCCATCTTGGAAAACAGTCTCGACTAATCGAGTCACGAACGCCGTGCTACGTTAGATTTCACAAACGTAATTCCTATCGACCAGCTCACTTAGCACGGCGTTCGTGACTCGATTAGTCGAGACTGTTTTCCAAGATGACGAATGCCTGTAAACGCGTAATGTACTGTCTTTATAAAGTATCTTCTTATTAAACTGTCAAGTTCTCAATGCTTCGGTTTGCATGTAGGGACCCTCATTATGCTACCGTGTTAGTGTGAGGCTATTTTGAGCCTTGTTAGTGGTATTAACTAGCGATTTACTTTTACTTACTCTGTATCCCATATACTAGCGTTATAAGATTATCTGTTTTTAGAGATACAACTCTTTACATTCGATTTTCATGAAAACGCATCCCAGGGAACGATCGACTCGGTAACCATGTGTTAATTACCCCTACAGTAACGCACACTTGGATTTCACACACGTGTAAAAGAAAAGCTAACTTTTATGCACAGGCTATGTTTGATACTTTTTCTCTATGTCTAAATGTTCACTCCTCGCGTGCCTAACTTACGTTTTACAATGCAGGGACTGGAACTACAGATATGCTAGTTATAAATACAGTAATCATTACTTTATTTAGGCAGAATAAGTTTGTTGTGATTTCCAAGCTCATTGATGTTAGCAGTCTTCCTTGTAGAGTGCGCTCTGGTGGACAAACTATGCAGCGCCAACACTCATAACATGGTTGCAGGGTGTTTCGTCCGCTTTTATTATTATTTTTAAATATTCATTTATCGGCCGTTATAAATGCCGATACCGATAGTTTGGAAAATGCCTAATATCGGCCGATAATATCGGCCCGCCGATATATCGGTCGGGCTCTAGTTATCATTGATATCGGTATATTGCGACAGCCCTACTCCCAATGCTTAAAAAAACTGATTTAGAAAAAATGTGTGGCTCTCACTAATTGATTAGTTAGTCATTGGGGGACTAGTTGGCCATCATGACCCGTCTTTATAAGGCACAGAATGCTTTTAATGGTCAACACTGTGTTTGTTGGATCGGAGCACATTTAGCACAGGATTGAGCTCTGTAGAGAGCCGTTAGCGCTGGGCTCACGTTTAAGGTCAGTGAGTTGTAACACTAAGAGGAAATGTCAGAAATGGATGTCATGGAGAATAATTAGGTGGAATTAATGAGTCACTAAAATCCCCATCTCCTACTTTCCTGTTGCTGCCTGCTGAAATGGTGCGAGGCTCCGTGTCTGTATGTGTGTGAGTCAGCCTAGCACGCACAGCATGAACCAAGACATCAGGCGGGTGTGAGATGAAGGTGTTTTATGTGTGTATGATGGGAGAGACGGAACGAGAGTGTGTTTGATAAATGCTTCCCATTATAAGTTTTTAACTTCTTTGGTGAGATGGCGAGAGGTAGCTGAAGATTACAGGGTTATGGGATAAAATGGTAATTATGAGCATATGTTGTCTCAGCAGTATAGTTCAAGCGGGATTAATTGGCATAATTATCATCATGTGACTGACAAGGAGACATTCATGAGTGGACGAACCCTCATCCCCCGCCACTCACACAAACACACACACAAAAATCCCTGTTGAAAAGTCCATGAGATGCAAACTCTCCCATCGGGCCTCTCCATTAGGCCAGCAAGACCTCTTGGTCAACTGTCTTGGGAAAGAAATGGGCTCCTGAGCAAGACCACATAAACCATTTTGACCAGCATGGAAATTCATGCTGCATGCTTGTCTTTTCAGTGGAGATAATGGACTGTTCCTTCCACGTCTCAAAAGGCAAAATTCAGATCTTGGGACACATTGCATGGTAGAGAAAATTCAATAATTAAATCATAATAAATATAATAACAAATATGTTTTTTTATGACAATTTATATTGATTATAATAATTTTTGAATTCATATTTTATGAATTCAATGCTTAATAAAATAAACATTTTCTGCAGGTACTTGTTCTTTTATTATGTATTTTATCCTATGCTGTACAAGCCACGTTTTTGTTACATACCTCCTACCTCTTTCCCCTTCTCTTTCTCATTCTTTTTTCCCCCCGCTGTCTATCTATATACCTATCTTTCTCTCTCTGTCTTCTACTTGTGCCCATGCCAAGTATATTAGCTCGCTGGAGCCCTCGGCAGTGCTTTCAGAGACAGATGACCTCTTACTGACTTGTTCACATCAAAGCCTGATCAGCTAACCCAGACTACACATCCCTGTACCAGCAATTTGTTTAACAGGAGAGGGCTTTAGAAAGAAATAAGGGAAACAGGGAGAGGAACAGTGTGTGTGTGTGTGTGTGTGTGCCTGTGGAAGAGAAAAAGCTACTTTGAGATGCCCTGCTAACCCTAAAGCACATATTCCCAACATGGACCTCCGCTATCCATTCCGTTTCGCAGGATCTGTATGGATTTGGATCGTCATTTATGTTGAGCCTCTCGGATCAGACCGCGGCCACTACTCTGCTCCCAGGACAGGTGAATTCATTAGAAGGGGTTTCTCAAGGCAGATGGGCTGTGTGTGTTTGCTGAGCGTCAGGCCCATGTGAATAATGAGACTTAAGCTATGAATGTGTAAAAGGTGTGGCAGGAGATTACACTTTTCCGCTTTCCTCTTTCTTCAGATGCTGTTCTCCTTTTGAATAAATAAAGGTTGGACAAGGGCACAAAATTGCATCCATAATTAATGAAAAGACACATTAGTGCTGATGCAGTGTAATCCATAAAACAAGAAGAAAGACGTCTTCTGAGAGAAAGAGAAAGAGATGTGACAGAAATTGGTCGGGAGGTGAGCCACTGAAGAGGAGGACACACAGAGACAGGAAGTTTCTGTTATGAAGTGTGAGTTCCCACTGGCGGTTTCAAATCCATATCTGGAGCCAGGGATGTTCAGATGAAGATTGTCGGTCTGTAGACTCCAGTCTCTGTGCCTCCAGCGTGCCATATGAACCCATATTGACTTACATCCACTCTGCTGCTGGCTGCACGAGCTACAGGCAGCCTGTCGGACCACCTTAGACATTTTACTCTGTGCGTTTAGACACAGTTTTTTGCTAGATTTTACTGTAATTCTTCACTTTTCCTTTAATTTGTATAATAAATGTGAATTTAATCACAATAGTCTAGCATTTAATCACATGCGAAATGCTTGTAATTAAATATAGACGATGTAATACATAATCCTCAGTGTCTTCATAATCATATCACATACTAACACCTCTTTTCCCTTTCCTGCTGTGTAATACAGAGTCAGACACCAGCAATCATTGTCGGCAACATCTAGATGGAAATCTAGACATTAGTAATCAGCGCAGGCTTCTAGATGAGGATACAGTGTAAAGCTACGTCCTGTATTTACGTCTGTGCTCGTTACAGCTGGCTGAGAGCTGTCAGCTGAAGATGTATTACTGGGGATTTAAAATGGACATAATTTCATGCTGAAGATGGAAACTGTTATTGTTGTTTGATTGTCGAACATTTTTGGGACAGGCGTAGTATGCCTTTCTGCGGATGAGGGGTCAATTTAAGTCTCGGTTATTTATGTGCTCAGGGAAATGATGTTTTGAAATCTGCCCCCTCTTTAAACACTGTAAACAAAGGTTATCAATCATAAACCTTGACAGCTGTAATTGTTACCAGATCAGCAGAGGATGCTTGATGAGCGTAATGCAGTCGTTCGCATACATTGCATCCAGTGTGACTTTGAAGTCATACTGTAATGACTTTAACATTCAATCATAATATTACTAAATAATTTTTTTTACTACTTTTTTTTTTTTTATCATTGTTTAATAGGGTTTAGGGAACAGTAATATTCAGTGTTTTTATCTCTTTCTCACATGAAGCAAGTGAGTGAATTTTGAATTGCAATCTACTTCATTATTCTCCTTTCTTGCTTATTTTATGTAGAATAGTTCACACAGATGTATGTAAATGTTTTGCAATAGTTGCAACTCTGACTAATGTCAGGATATATTTGCGCTGTGGTTAAATTGTCTTTTACATTAGATGACATTATTTATTTATTTTTATATTTACTATTGATTAAATTGATCAGGGTCAGAAATGTTTCAGGCAACTGATCAAGATGATGAATCTGACAGCACACGCAATCATTCAGACTAATTGTTGGAAGAAAACAAAATCAGTTTACTCTTAAATTGATAAGTTTTAAATGAATACAAAAGGTTATACATTATGGTGATTTGACGGAGTTTGTTTTGCCCTGAAGGACAACAGAACAATTAGGAGAAATTATTTTGAGATATTTTGTCATTTCTTAAAAAGTCATAGATCGGCATGAGGCAGATTTTTTTTTTTTTTTAACAATGAGCTATCACTTTCTCCTCCCTACCACAATTACCCCCCCCCCCCTCTCTCTCTCTCTCTCGCTCGCTCTCGCTCTGTCACTCTTTTCTATAGCAGTCCCTGATTGGCTATTGCTCCTTATTGATCATGTTGCGGATAATGTTCCATGCTAACTCAAGACACAGTATGTGTGTCTGGGTGTGTGTATTTTCCTCCACTTGGAATCATTTTACTGATATCATGAGCTCTGCTAATCCTAAACACTAGATCAAACTTTTCAGAATTGCTTTTTATGTGAAGCAATATCAATACCATCCGTGCCCCAGAGAGAGTACAATGATCTGTGTCTGTGTGTATGAGAAAGTGAATAAGAGTTAATAGTTGTGTGTGTGCGCACTCTTACCATTATTGAACGCACTAGTGTGGGTTTTTATGGAGCCAGGGGGCCTCCGTATTGACCTGTGGCTGACATCCACTTTTTACTTTCATAACATAATCAGCATTTGACATATGATTATAATAACTCCATTCTCTTTAATGCATTCTCTACCAACAGATTGATTTTTTTTTTTTCAAGCCCCCGAACCAATTACATAAATATGTGTGGCATAATTAGTTTACACGTTACTGAATTACTGACAGATTAGAAGTGAAACCCCACAGTTCATACAAAAGCACATAACTGCCAGAGAGGAAATTAATATGGATTCAAACCCTCCTTAGAGACTCATGCACACACATACACATGCAGAGTAAAGAGAGAGTTCTGGCACTGGTTTGAACTGGATATAAAGAAAGAAAGAACTTCAGATGAATAGAATAAGAGAAAGAAAGAGGGAGTACGGCAGAGAATAAAGGGAGGGAAACAACTGAAATCTTGGGTAATGGGAATTGTGGAAGGAAACACTGTTTGCTGCTGGTTTCCAGTTTCCTACTGAATCCGTTAATCCGGGTAATGTAGGTCATAATGAGATCAGCATATTAATGGCGGGAGTGAGGGAGATGTAATTAAAGGCCGGGGGAAAGGGGTAGATGAAGATCATGTGCAAGGCCCAGAATGTTTAAATGAAGTTCACAAACAAAACTTTTGAGCGATTCCTCTCTCAAATATCAGAAATCTAGACGAAATTGCACTCAGATCTTCAGCTGGGGCCTCATTCACGATACAGGAGCTGAATGAACGTCTGTGTAAATCGTTCATAAAACCTGTCATATGCAAATATTTGCATTGAATCCAATGCCGATTTACGTAAGTATGGATTTACACAGAAATCCGGAAGTTGATCCTTGGATTTGTACAAATATTCTTCCACACATATAGACTGCGTAACACACACACACAGTGTTTTCCTTGTTCCTTGTTGCCTGGATCTTCCTGACCTTTGCTGGCAGTATTGATCCGACTTTTTCCCCGGCCTTCTCTGTTCAGACTAACACATATAATTGCTATTGGGTTCCAATGACCCTCTCTGCATGTCTGGGGATGCTTTACTGCTGATATAAATCAATTCACACTCACAGAAACAATATGTGGCCATTACTGCTGACGAGGGTTTGAAAAGCCTGCAGAGGGAGAGGCTTCAATAAAGGATGATTAGAGCACACAGATCTATGCTGAAGGAAGTGATAGTAAGCAAAAAGCAAGCAGAACGACAAGCAAAAGTCAATCATTCTTGATTTTAGCTTCCGTGTGCTTGAACAATTGTGATTGAACTGAAGTTGTTTTGAATTAATGTTAAGATAAAGATCGGTGAGATGTTTGTTCCTTTCCCAAGAAAGACAACAGCTTCCAAGCTGCATTGATGCAATGGAGAGTTGCGCATGATGATCTTTTTTCCATAAACTTTTGTATGAAAGGTTCAGGCAAGTTTATCATCATTCTTCACTTTGTGTGCAACCTAATTCTTACACATGGCTCTGCTTGTGTTTCCTTCCCATCTCCTGTTCACACTGCCTTCCTGAACTAGTCTCATCTCAACAGGTGTGACTGTATAAAGAGGGAAAATCATTTTTAAACTTTGTAGCTGGCGTCGTACCCACACCTCCATCTCGCTTGGATATCTCTCACCTTTTCATATGCAAAAAGGCCTCTAATACATTTATCAAAGGTGTGAGGCTGTGAACACACAGCCCTGGAAAACATTTGCATAATTATTTTGCGTAATTAATATGCGTGCGATTTTATGCAGCAAGGATTAAAAAGTTTTTAAGCCTAGGTTGTTGTCAGCGTAACCTTTTTTCTTTTTCCAAGTAGTTTAAATAACAGCATATAGGTGCTGATACTTTTTTCCTTGCAGTTAAAAACACGTCATTGGAATTTGAAACAATTTTCACTTCCTAGCTAATTATGTCATTTCAGTTCTTATTTTTGAACATAGGAAGAAAATTTAAAAAAGTGTTAATTAATTCAAGACAAATTAACAACATACATTTTTTTGATTATGTCATTATGTTGATGAACTGAATTCTTTATAAGAGTAACAAAAATATTTTCTGGATTGTCATTAATGGTTTATAAATCTCTCTCTGCTCAGAAAGACAATGAATAGATACAAAGTAATGCTGAATTTTTCTTTGTGTTTCTTAGAGAGGATTGGTCCGGTAGTTTTTTTGTTAATAGCTGCTTCTGATGTCTACCTTCTGTATTACACCCGGACTGAAAGAAACATCCTCACAGCGGTTGCAGTTTGTGTGTGTGTGTGTGTGTGTGGATATGACTGACTTGCGTGCAAAGTTCTCATATTCCAAAGTGAATGCATTCACTCTCTTTCAAGCATGAAAAGTGCCATTGCTCAACTTATTATGGATTCCTTGTTAGCCATGGCAACACCATTACTGTCGTATTTTCAATAATTAATCATTAATGTTTTTAATATGACTTGTCCATTCATTCTTTTCCGTAGCACCTTAATGGTTTTAGGCTGTTGCAGATTTGGAGTCTTTCTTGTACCTGTCCGCAGAACATTCCGGGTGTTTATACAGCTGCCGTGTGACTTGCTGTCCTCTCTCAGGCCATAGGACCTGGTCCCAAATATTTCATTTCCCAACTAAAACAACCCCCCCCCCCCCCCTCAAACACACACACACACACACACACACACACTCAACACACACGTGTATACACACACACACACACACGGTGATGAATGTGTAATCACACTGATTAAGTTGTTATTAGAGGGCAGGAGATCCTCTGTAGGAAATGGGGGTGAGACACACAGATGATTATTTACATCCCTCTATTCTAACCACAGCTGGAATAGAGAGGGGGAGGCAGAGAAATATGAATGCATGGCTTAGTGAGGTCTAGGTAAGCTTTCTGTTTTCATTACGCAATGATGAAAATGATGAAGAGTATAATTTAATGCAATCACTGTAAAGTTTTTTCATTTTTTTTTATTTTATTATTGTTCACACTGCCTTCTATTTCCTTACAGTTTATCTCCTTCTCTGGTGTCTTGTTTTCCTCATACTTTTTCTTACCAGAAGGTGGCGCTGCTGCATCTTAACTATGAAACAAGAACAGATCAAGCTTCATACTGCTTCCTGGTACTCACTATCTCTCTCTCTGACACACACACACACACACACACAAATGGACACAGAGTGGTGTACAGTATACCCTGATTAGGGAAGAGAAAGAGATTAATGCATATTTAAAATATATATAAATATATAAGTTTCTGGTTGGCTCCTGACTTAAAGTGTTCGTTGAAATAAGTAGAGATTTCTTGCTTTTGTTTTGGTATAAATTAGTATAATTGACATGATTGAAAAAAAAAAAAAATATGTAATTACCGGCCACAACATTTAGCGGTTTTCTGACTTTTGCTCTTCTTTTACTTCTCTCACACGCTCTTTCTCTCCCTCTCTTGTGTGCCGTGTTTATTGCAGCAGCATTTAAGTCTTGTTCTGTGACACTGACTCTAGCAAAGAGATAGAAAGAGAAAGGAAAGAGAGCGAGAGAGAAGAAAAGAAATTGTTGTTGGTCTCGGAGAGAGTGAGGGGCAGTCGAGCAGTGATGCGGCGGGAAGCACCGGTATCATGGAGTTCTCAGTATTCAGAGGAGAGAGGTGTGTATTTGTTTAGTGTCTTTACTGATTGTAGTGTGCTAGGGAACTGTTCGGTATGAGGCCTACTCATTGAGGATGACCTCCACTACTATTATTGTTGTTATTGATAATACTATTTGTAGCATTATTTTTGTCATATATTATCGTCAACATAGCTTTTTGCCTGTAAATCATCTGCCATCAATATTAATATTATTAGTATTATTATTAGCCAGGAAATAGGCTGCATTTGTTTGTTTTGAGTTTGGATGACTGATTGATGTTTTATAGTAATTTATATATAGTTTGACAAGATACAAAGATTTGTCTTTTAAATTTCAGAGATAGAAAGACAGAACAGAGAATATATATTCTCTCACTCGCACAAAAAGTTAGGGATGAATTGACAGGTTTCGATGGGATACCGTGACTACACGAACAGGTGTGAAAAGAAACTATATTTAGGAGAAATTAATAAATGATCCTCACCATATATATTGTTAATATGAATTAAGTTTTTATTAACATTTATTGTGAAATGCTGTGGAAAGACGAACTAGAAATGTATAACGTTTCACTTAAACATAATGATGTGTAATATAATGTCTTAAAGTTTAACATTTAATACGTCGAACCTTTAATTATTGTACAAATGTACGTATTATTAAATATAACTGATCAAAACAGTGACTAAATTCAGATGTGCTGCAGCTTTCACCAAATACAGTATCAACATCATTCCGTTCGTATGCTGGGGTGTGTTTGTATGTTTTGTGACAACCTCTCTCTTGACATTCATCTACATGTTGACAATGATTTTAGCAGTTTAAAACCAATCTCTCAATCACTGGGTTCAGAAGAGAGTCTCTTCACAGTTTGGCTGTCTTATAACTGTTGATTGTGTGGCAGTTCTGTCACCACTTTTCTCTTAGCTGACAGCTAATGGAGTGTATCTTTGGAGCACTGCAACTCTATTTTAAAGTTACAATTAGGGTGAAGTTGTCATTACACAGTGTAGTCATTTTCATGAAGTTAATTGGAAGAGATTCTTGAAGTTGTTTTGGCTTTTCTTGCAGTGAAAATGGTGCTCAACAGTCTGCCTAATTTTCCTGTCTTAAACTGTGTGTTCAGGTGTGCTGGAAGTCTTATGGCTGAGAGGGTAGACACACACACACACACGCATGTCAGTAGCTTCGTCTAGAATTGGATGTCACAAGCCTCCAGTCATGAGTTTTCTATCTAAATTATCTTATATACCAGATTCCACCGCCATATTAAATCTGGGGGAGCTCTATTATTGGGGGGGGGGGAGGCTCTGCGCTAATCCAATTGTGCAATTAGTGAAGGAATAGAGGGAGAGGAGAGACAAGGGGAGAGGATCTTGGTCTGTACCATTGACCTTTGACCCCAACATGAGCTCAGCTAATGCCGTGTAGGAGATGAGCAACTTCATCTGCGTTCTTACATTGTGACCGTAATGTGTAAAGAAACTGTGGATTGGTCAAGGACAGACCGAACCTGATGCCACCCTTTTGACACAATTATATTTAAGCAAACAAAAAATTATATTTATAAATGTGTGATGTATAAATCACTATAATTAAACATCTGATTTTTAACATCTGTATAACAAATTTTTTCAACTTTTTTCATTTAAGAATTTAATAGTATTTTTAGTCACATTTAAATACAGCTTATTTAAAACAAAATGTCAATTTTGTACTTTTACATTAATATTATCTTAACATCGTTGGACTCAAGATGATCAAATTCAAGCATTGATGATGCGTTTGAGTATTTAGTATAGGTTACACTTAATTTTAAGGTGTCGGTGTTACGGTGCAATTATACATTTAAGTACTGAGTAATAATAATTAACTACATGTACTTAATATAGGGTTAGATTTTAGGGTTTGGTTTAGGGTTAGTTGTGTGTAATTATGCATAATTTAAAGTTATTACTATAGTAACTACATGTAACATGTAACTACGGCACTGTAAAATAAAGCGTTACTTTAGTATATTAACATATCCTTGTATAATGTGCATTATTTAGATTGTACTGTAATTATTCCTCAGTTATTAGAACTAATCCAAAACTCTTTATGGCTCGTCCTTGTGCAACCTTTCACAGACAAACAAAGCTGTAGGATTGTAATAATCCTATACAATCCTTTTGCTCACCACAGGTTTTCGTGTGCCATAATTGTACGTCTTAAACTATATTCCAGAAGATCTTTTCATGTCGCCTATTTTCACACGTATAATGCCGTCATGTTGCCTAAACAAAACTGTGTCCCAGCTACTACTAACAATTTCCAAATCAAATTTTATTCTAGTGATTTTCTTTTAACTTGCGCACTGGGAATTTAGAGTGTCTTAAGTGAAACTTAAAAAATAAATAAAAATGTATTCAATGTATTTTCAAATTTGTCCTAATAATTAGTAGAATACGTGTGTTTTTTAACGTGTGTGTGTGTTCTCAAAGCTGCCCTGAAAAGGAACAGGAATGTATCTGAAATATACATGTGTCATGTAAGCGTGTTCTTTGTAAGCTATGAAATGGTTTGATATTTCTCTGGGCTAGTTTCAGCAAGCTAATTGCTGCGCATTCATTTTTATTGGTTGCCGAATGCTGTGCCTGTTTTAGTATATTTAAATCCAACATATGCCAACATACAAAACTGCCGTGTTGTGAGGTCAATACAGTAATTGTTTGAGACTACCGTACCGTAGAATCTGAACTCTTTAAATATCATGTGATACTTATTTGAGGGACCAGAATTACTAAAATTTCAGTCGAAATGCCAAATAAACGCTGCCTCCCTTTACTTTCTCTCATTTATTTGGAAAAGGATCTGGTGGGGTCTGGGTTTCACTGTTATAGTCTGGTTTACATTTGGGCTCTTGTTTGTACATGGCTGTGTCTCAAAGAGCAGACCATCTCCCACCCTGTTTACGACAGAGCATTTACACACATTCTCTCACTGGGCTGCTACAGCGTTTCAGTACCTGACACTGCCAAGTTTTCCCTGCTGAGAGTTCCTTTAGCCCCTAACCAGCATTTGGGTTAATCTATTATTAGTGGGATTCATTTTCTGAACAAAGGCCTGAAATTAGACCTGCTAGTATAAGAGATTAAACACTTTCCCCCCCTAATTTCTTGAAAATATAAAATGTCACCTGTGCGGATAATAAAACAGATTATGTTAAAATATACATATTATATGTACAATAACAGTAATATTAAAAGTATGTAGATGATACATTTTGTGTGTGCTACTGCTGCAATAGTTTTTTTTTTTTTTTTTTACTACATCAGTCAGCCCAGAAAATGTCATTCATAAATGTCTCTGTTATTTTTCAAATGCTTAAGCACTGAAAATGCACCCAAAGTAATTCAGCTTCTTCATTTCACACTTATATTAAGAAACCTTCCTCTTCAGTCTTCAGACTGCTTTTGTTTCTACTTTTTTAACCAGTTTTCAGCAACCCGATTCATCCACGCAAACTATTGCAGCGCAAATAGTGTTTACTGGAGACCAACCATGACATCTGTTATCCCTAATACCCAACAGACCAAACAATATGGTTTCAAATAAGATTATGATCGCAGAATAAGCCTTATCTGTGTAATTCAAAAATATATATTGATTTAAATATGCTTTGTAGATGTAAGTAGATTAGGTAATCTGGAGTCCCTATCTGCTCTCAGGTCTGTGCTGGTGGGGGGGCACTGTTATAATCCCGTGGAATAATCCTATGATATCCACAAGCTGTTTTGTGTTATTAAATGTCGAGTGTCTGAGTTGATTTAATGTCATATTAATCCCGTTAACCACCATTTGCTGTCTGCCACAAAAGAAACAGACACTTGTCTTTTAATTCACGTCTGCATACAAAGTAATTAATGTGGCTATTAATTCAATCATTGTCCTGTTTGATGTGAATATTCCAGTCAGAATGGATTATCATATCAACGCACATGTTAAATGCAAATCAAATGGTGATTAAATTGAGATTAAGTCTATGGGATGCCTTGAAAGAGTCAATCAATCTTTTATTATATATTAATTCCCTTCTCCGGTTCTACATTGTCCCTGTACTCTAGTAGTCTGATTTAAATTAAAGATTTATATTTCATGTTAAAACATGAAATATTCAAGATCATTTAGTTATCATTATTGCTTGCTTTTAATATATGTTAATAAATACTATTATATTATCTTATATATTATTATATATCAAATACTATTGTATAATAAATACTATTATTATATAATATAAACGCTTATAATATTAGTAAAACTGATTATATAATTATATAATCAGTGTTATATAATTATATAATCAGTTTTACTAATATAATAATATATATTTTTAATGAATTTTCATCTAGATTACTTTTAATATCATAGTGTTGTCATTTTGCAGAATTTGAAACTTTTTATGTATGTATCTATAAACAAATGACTGCAGAATATGTTATCTTAATCTTCTTCGAAATAAGAAGTGACAATAATTGTATCTTTTGCTGTATTGCATCTGTATACTGTAATTAAATGCTGACCTTTCTGTCTTTGACTTTTCAGCAACATCTCTCCTGGACATAGCAGGAACAAAATCCATCAGGTGGCTCGTGGAATTTGCCCTAATTGGTTTTTACAGTCATACCTTGTTGAATATAATTGGACTGTCATATAAGGTTTATCCTGGTTGTTATGTTGGACTATTTTTACCCTGTTTATTGTAAGTCAATTCAGTTCCTGGAAGATCCCTTTAATGCCCTGACTTGCATGTCCAATATTATTAGGTGCTATGAGTTCAGCTTGTGCAAATCGCTTAATGCATAAGTCGGTAAGAGGCTCTGTGCTGGCAGGTCAGACTGAAGGTACAGCAGATTAATATTTGATCATGCAGGAGGGTTTGTAATCACAGCTGATTGATCCTTCAGCTGAGTGCCCTGGCAATTATCATAATTGTTGTTGCCCACCGTACCGGCCTCTCTCTCTCTCTCTCTGTCTTGCATGTCTTCCTCGCTCTCCCCATAGCGTGGGCCACAGGTTGAGAGTCTGTGAGACAGGAATTCCTGAATAATACTGCCTGTGTGTGTGTGTCTGAGTGAATAATGCAGGAGAACTGTGGGACGAGGGGTTGGATCAGGATCCTCAGAGGCGAGGTTTCCCTCTCTAGGATGACTTTGTTTGTGTCTACGGGGGCAGTGGGACGTGGTTTGCTTGTGTTAGTGTTTCCGAGGACACACACATGCTCTATTCTGGCAGTGTTCAGAGTTAATCCCCACTCAGCCACGCTCCACGCTCACGCTGCGAGGCGGCAATGTAATGCACACGTACACACAAACACTCAGGAAAAAGATGGAACAGGGTCTCTATTAACACAAGACTTTTTTTGAATCAAGAGTTCATGGATTTTTTGGATATCTCTCCTCCATGATTTACTTCCAAACGCTGTGTTTTTCAAGTGATTTTACTAACTGATGCTGAATATCCTTATGGCTCATAACCTGTAATAATAAAGCTTGTATGTTATTTCAGAAATGAATGTTGAAAGAGTCCAGACATTAATGTGTGTTTGAATTCATCACAACAGACTGTGCTTTATTATACCAAATATTTCCATTCATTCGAGTAACCTAAGTGGCTTGAATTTGATTTCTTTCTTTTAAAAGCCTCTTTGTCTTAGTGGAAAAATACCAAACTGTTTTCTAGCTCATCTGCCTTTGAAGCTGAGGGGTATAAGTGCCACTGAATGTGTGAGGCAGCCAGTGCTGTGCCACACTGTGTGTGGGTACTTCCTGTGCCATGTTTTGTGGAGGTAGTTTTTTTTTCTTTTTCTCACAGCCTACCCGGTTGAAGGGCCAGGAAGAGGTTTTCTATGCCAGCAAACTCCCTGTGAATGGACCAGCGCAGGAGATGTGACCAGTTCTGAGGTATGAACCGCTCCGTTTGTCCCTGTGTGGGCTTCCGTAGGGCATAATTACTGTAGGTAAAAGACGACTGACTGAAGACTGATGAGTTTTGCCAAAAAAGGTCAATGCCACACACGCACACACGGGCCGTGTGCACACATGGCCTTGTACAGGATTGTTGTGATGGCTCACAATAATTCAACTAGGCTTGTTAGTTTTCTTGTCTTGTCCTGTCTTCTATACAGTATATGTAAGTGTGTGTGTATATACTATACACACGCACGCACACACGCACACACACACACACACACACATTCAATTGATCAAAATAAATTATTTTACAACGTTACAAATGATTTCTAAACTTTGTATGAATCAAAGAATCCTGAAAAAAAAAAAATATATATATATATATATCAGTCTTTTTAAATGCACAAATGTCTTTTACATTAATAATATAAAATGTTTCTATTATAATGATTTCTGAAGGATCATGCGTCACTGAAGTCTGGAGTAATGATGCAATCAGGAATAAATTGCATTTAAAGATATATTGAGAAAGGAAACGGTTATTTTAATTTGGAATAATATTTCACAGTGTTACAGTTTTTACTGTATTTTTTGATCATGCTGTCTTGGTAAGCATAAGAGATTTCTTTCGATAAATCTTATGAATGAAATGTATTTACTGCTTGGAATTTTTAGCTTTGTCCCAGTGTAAATATTCAACCTAATAAACCTGCTAATTTATAAAACATTGGAATTTGAAGGCAAACAAATCTGTAGATGGATGTATTTAAAAGAAGAATAAAACAAGCTTGTTTCAGATTCTCATTGTCTTGTCTTCTCTGATGAAGTTATGCTGTGTCAGACCATTTGTCATAAAACATGTCTTTAGGAAAAGTCAGTCTGCTCTTCCTGAGAGAGAGAGTCATCTATCTATATACACACACACACACACACACACACACACGGGATGCAGGACACACTGGGAGATGGGCTATCATTAATCTGCTGTGACTGGGGGAAATTGTGTCTTTGTAATGAGTATTAGGTGTGCATCTACATGAATTAAAGCTAAATGAGTGTCTGATTGATCACCAGTACTAAATGAGACAGAGCAGAGCGTCATTATGCTTTAACAGTGACTGTATCATATCGGGATGATTAACACACTCGGCCTGTCGGAAGAACATGTTTATGTAAACAAAAGAGAAGTGTGGCTAACGGAAGTATCTTTTGCCTGCTTTCAAAAGCATCATAGTGGCATTTTTTCTTTTTCATAATGTGTTAAATCCACTTGTGAATTATTTTGTTTATGTGTGTGTGCTGATCTCTGAAACACAGCATGATTAGTAGTACCCCAGATGCACTGATTCCAGCTGTTTATTTAAATTGGCTGACAGTATTTATGTTTATATTTCAGCTTAGTGTTGAACTAATTGAATTTTACCTATAAACAACGCTTCTAAGTGTGCTAAGGATACTCCATTTATCCTGTGAAACATCATTTATGTACATATTTTCAAAATACTTGATAACTAAAATTATTATTATTATTATTTTATATTTTTGAGAGAGAGAGAGAAATTAATACGTATATTCAGCAAGGATGCTTTAAATTGATTAAAAGTGACACTGAAGACTTTTAAATTGTTACAAAAAAATAATAAAAATCTCCATCAATTAAATGCTGTTCTTTTTAACTTTATTCCCAAAGAATCCTAAATTATCTAATACCACAAAAATATCTGTTTTTTCCACAAAAAATGTTTTTGGATTTGATGATCAGTATTAGAAATGTTTATTTATTTATTTTTTATTATCAGCAAATTAGCATATTAGAATAATTTCTGAAAGTTCATGCGACTGGAGTAATGGCTGCTTTACCGTCATCAAAGGAACAAATCGTATTTTAAAATGCATTCAAATAGAAAACAGATTTTTAAAAATTGTAATATTTCAAAATGTTACTGTTTTTACTGTATTTTTTAGCAAATAGATGTTTCCTTGGTGAGCATTAGAGACTTCCTTCATAAACATTAAAACATCTTACCGATCCCAAACTTTTGGGCGATAGTGTATTTACATTATTATATCTTGAAAACATGCCTAGTTCTTTTGCGGAGTTGTTTCTATTTGGATCAAAAAGAGACAAGAGCTCTATTCTCTCTGTAGTCACTGGCACCCTAACAGATGAGTGCGTTTGATGTTTCGGCCAAATTCTCTCAGGTGTTTTATGTACAGTCTGGCATTTACGTGCTCCAATTGTTTTGTCTGCAAGCACCTATACAACACACTACTCCGGCTTCTGTTACTTCATAAAGTCCAAGCAAGCTGGTATGTTGGAGGTCTGAAGCTTAACTGGAAACTATGGACACATCAACAGTCTCTGTGACTCACAAATACAATTGCTGAAGATGTATAATTAGGTGCAAACCTTAAAAAAAAAAAAAAAAAAAAACTGCTTTGTTTAAAAAGAGAAAACCCATGGCAGACACTGTAATTTTCTAAAGCCCATTAGGGCACAATTTCACAAGGGCAGACATTCAGCACACATCAGGCTGTGAGGGGCGCAAGGTCGCGTCACCTCAGGTCCCGACATATTTACTGTACCTGGACACATTAATGTTCCACTGTAACCACGGATACCATAATTATTCTGTCATGCTCCCTGTTGGGCTAATTGTTATAAAAACCGTAATTAACAGGCATCAGGACGTAACTCCTCTTCCACCTTCCTGAAACTCTTTTTTGCACTCTTTTTCACACTCATTCTCTCTATCTTCATCTCTTTGATTAATAAAGCCACTACCACTTGACAGGCTCATAAATTTGACACTTTAAATTTACACTTAATATATTCCCTTAAGTGGTTAAAATGACAATTTCATTGAAATTACAATTGAAAGTTAATCAGACTTAATAAATAAAGGTTCTTTATTGGCATTGATGGTTTCATGATTCATTTTTAACATCCATGGAAACTTTCCATTGCACAAAAGTTTCTTTATATGGGAAAAGGTTCTTTAGATTTTTTTAAATGTTCTAAGAAAAGAAAAAAAGGTCACTGAAAGATTATTTTGGGGAATGAAAATTGTTCTTGTATGGCATCGCGGCAAAACCCTTTTTTGGAACCTTTATTTTTTAAGAGTACAAAAGAGAAATGATGTAAAATATTACATCGATTTTTTTTAATTATTTATTTATGATAAAATATACAAAATAAAAACAAAGGGAATATGTTTGACTAGATTATTGAGAGACTGAAAAGTAATTCAGAAAATACATTTGACTTGTTGTCCATGTTGTTTGAGCAGCATGCAGTAGAAAATCACTTACCATATTAAAGGCAGGACGCATAAAATAAAAGCAGTGGTTTTGTTTCCAGGCTTTCACTCATTTTGTGCTGCTTTTGCTTACCTTAAATTATTCAGTGCTTTGGCTTTTTTTCTGTCAGCAACTGTGTGTTTCCCAGTGACGATATTCTGGCTGTGCTAATCGTTTCCTAGCGTCTGCCGTTTTATGACTGACATAGCAATAAGCAGATTGTCCTGATATTTATGCCTTGTGCAGCTTAGAGAGATAATTAAAGTATATAAATTAATCAAGTGCAATTAATTAGGGGCTTTATGTTGGCAGCGGTACATCCTCGCATGTATAATTTATATTTATTGATTTGTTTGCTTTCATTAGCCTATGAGATAACAGTTGAAATGCATTAGCGAAGAGGGAAATGCAGAATTAGAATGAGTGCTGGCGGCAGGCGAAGCGTGTGGTCGGTCAGTAATTGATAGATCAGCGGCCGCTCAATGCTAATATGCTGCAGTGTTAACTGTCATAAGTGCACAGGATCGATGACTGATATTTTCCTCCATATCTGGTGCTTGATTAATGATGTTTTTGAAAGCAGCAACCTGGTTAATGGTAAGTTGATAGGCATGCTAAATTTACTGTTTAATCAGCTTGTGGATTTATAGTGGCAGTACAGCCAGGGTAGCTGGCCTGAAACGTGATGGTGCTCTAGAAGACTATTTGCACCAGTCAGCAGCCTGTATAAGCATTTAGGGCTCTCCACTGATTTCTCATTGACCCTACAGCTATCATTCATCAAAAACCTGTTGAGAAAGAGAGAGAGAGAGAGAGAGAGAAAAGACAGTTCTTGCATTTCATAAATATTTTATGGTACATATAATACTTCAACATATAATAATCTATCTATATATCTTCTCTGAGAGAGAGCAGAGAGATAGATAGATAGATAGATAGATAGATAGATAGATAGATAGATAGATAGATAGATAGATAGATAGATAGATAGATAGATACTGTAGATAGAATCTTGTGTTGCTGTTGGTTCCATATTTATTTGACAAATGTCTCAAGTGTCCGGTCAGAGGTCGTTGTCATGGTAACCTACAGGAAGACAGATGATGGTGTCTTAGGCCTCATTGTACTAATTGCCCAGGTAGAAGGATTGATTTTTTTCTGATCACTGTGCAACAGAAGAGCTCCTCAAAACCACTCATGTGAACCTAGCAATAATAAAAATATTATTATTATTATTATTATTATTATTATATGATACACATTTTGGGATTTTGAGGAGCTGTCCTTTTGAAATATGAATTATCATTATACTTTTATTTCCTTTAATATTAATTTCTCTTTTTTTATTGTGTTTGAATTAGACAGTGAAAATTTTGAATGGTGTTGATAAATTTGCCATGTATTAATAATAGAAATGTATCAGTTTACCCATCAGTAACGGAAACCTTTTAACCTTTCTGCTCTCTGCTATAAGTGCGCTCACACACGCACACACACACACACACACACACAGAACACTATCCTTTGAACAGCTGGACATGTTTGGTGTGCCGCGCTCCTGCGTCTGTCCTGTATCAAAATGTGTGTGTGGGTAGAGAAAGAGAGACCATATTGACAATACTAGCTGGCTGTTTTTTTTTGTTTTTTCTCAAACCCACTGTGGGCTATCAGGTTTCCCACTATGGACCCCCCGGGACTAACATGGCTTCCACTTTTCTTTACGGCTGTGGAAGTCACCGACTGAAACCAACCGGGGGGGGTCAAATCAATCTGAGTATTTATGACCCAGAAATGTGACACTGTTTCTTAAATGCTGTTGTTCCTTCTTGATTTAGCCTTAAATGTGCGGGTGTGTGTGCGCGTGAGATTCATATGAGTGTGTATCGTGTCTCTTTGTGCATGTCTGGCAGAGACTAGAGTAAAATGCTTTATGACTGCTGCACCAAATTGTCTTTTCCCCCGTCTCACCCCTTGTAAACAAAGATGGGTTAATACGTTCTTTTGATGACAGTTTTATGGAAAGCTTTTAGTCCTTGAGTATGTATCATATTTACTGTAAGTATACTTCAACTACAAAGGCATGTCACGGGCTCATAAATTTACTCAGGGGGGTTGTTACACAAAGCAAGTCATTTATTCAAATATAGTGCTGAAGTATGATTGTTATCTTATTAGATGATGACATGAAACCTTTGTGTTTTGCTGTACTGTATCAAAACAAGAGGAATTGGACACTGGCCGTCTCCTCTTCCCGCAGGAAGTGATGCAATACTATAACTCTACAATAACAGGCTTATTTGCTGCTAGACAGTATGAGGCTAAAGTTGCCATAATTGGAAACAATTCTGTCAGGTGAACAAGGCAGTCAGGTTTGTTTAAATGAATATACATTTCACTTTTTCTCTCGTTCACTCTTGTCCTTTCTTTTATGAACACCTATCCTGTCTAGTTTTATATGATCTTTGTGTGATTGGTTTATTTATAAATAATAGTGGGATTCATACAGAAAATACAATGTTTGAGGAAGAATGCAGGCAGAGCAACAAAAATGTGAAAGCAGGAGAGAATGCAAGAGCCCGTCAGCTCAGTGTGAGGATGATTTTGAGAGGCCCTTGGAGCTTATTGAAGGAAAGGCAGTCTGACAACTCATCAATGTTCTCTGCCACCGCACTAAACTAATGAAAGTGCTATTTGATCTCGGTCTGAAAAGGCTCAATACCACTTCTGCTATCATTTAAGTCCCAGATTTCATCCAAATCTTTCTTCAGATCCCCAGAAATCAGGCCAAACATGACTGAATAAACTGTATTTATAACAATCGCATTGCGAGTTGGGTAGCGGAGGGAGAACTATTCTCTTTTTGTTTGATGGTAAATGTGAATCTGTATATTGATTGTGTGAATTATTCAATGACTTACAGGGGGCTACTTTTTTATTTTTTTGTCTTGTGCAATGCAAATGTCTTAAAACGCCTAGTACAGTTAGCTAAAAGTCATCTACCTTAAAGACATTTTTAATAAAACGCAATTTTTTTTTTTTTTTTTTTTTTGGAGATATATTTGTGAATTTATAATAAATTGATTAGTAATGACAGCAGGCTACTTGCGTTTGTTTTGTCAGTGTACCATCCAGTATTAGTATTACTTCAACAAAGAACTTTAGTATACTGTTCAAAAAAATTGGAAAAGGCACTCAGTAGGTTACCTACTGAGTGCCTTTTCCAATTTTTTTGAACATTTAACCCTTCCAAGAGCACCAGAGGATACAAGGGATACCAGCAGCGCTCCAGTTCCCCTTTGTCTAACTTTAGTATACTGTTGCTATAGCCTCAGCTGACAGCAACTGTATCTTCTTTGTGTATGTAGAAGTATGCTACTGCTTGCTTTTATGTAGAAATATGTTATATATGGAAACATGTTATATTGGTTAACTTTTATCCATTTGAGATGTAAAGTGTTCAAATGTAGAGATTTTTATGATTAGAACTTAATACACTCCCATTCAAATGTCGAACAGTAAGATTTTTGTTAATGTTTTAACCATTATCCTCGTTCTTATGCGGACACAAATAAATGATTAATCATTTAATCATTTATTTGATTACAAATCCAGTAAAAGCAGTAATATTGTGAAATATTACAATTTAAAATAAAATGTTTCTTTATTTATATATTTTAAAGTATAATTTATTCCTGGCCAAGCTGAATTTTCAGCAGTCAGCAATCATGCTGATTTGGTGCTCAACAAACATTTCTTGTCATTATTCATGTTTTTGTGGATAATTAAAATTTTGTTATAATTAAAAGTTCCAAAGAACAGCATTTATTTGAAATAGAAATCTTTTGTAATAATATTTAATTTCTTTCAAAAATAGATAAATAAAATGTTACGGACTTACTGACCCAAACCTTTGAATGGTTGCATCTATAAATGTCATTTTTCAAATCCTATAATTTATCCTGTGTGCATTGTCAGTCCAAGGATGTTAGAAGTTAATAATGTGCAGTTTTGGCCTTGTCTGTCTGTGCATCACAGATTCATAATCTTGTCTTGTGCTCCTGATGGCATAACGCACACCAGGTTATTCCCACACTGAATCATAAGGAAAACAAAGTGTTTCAGTAGAGATGTATGCAGGCCACCCTGACTGTAGAGAGAGACAGAGAGTGTACTGTAAGTTAAAGACTTCATCAGAAGCACATAGTAAAGGAGAACGAGTGTAGTGAGGGGAGACCGAGAGACTAAGGATGACAGATCTGACCCAAGTCTGGTCCAGGGAAAGGGGTGATGCGTCATCGCCATACTTGAGTCCTGCGAATGAAAACAGCCCCATGCATGCACTTGAACTAAAGTGTTTCAAGGTTATGCTAACCGAAACATTGTGAAGTAATAACATAAACAGCTTGATAACCAACTGTGTGGGAGATTTCTGTCATAACTCATGATTGTAGAAAGCCTAAAGACTGATTTTTTTTTCCACAAGCAAAAAGTTCGGAACGAACAATATTTTCATTTCAAAACGTTTATTTTACATTCTTTTCGTTGCATGTTCATAAACATAATCTTCCCATATTTGATGTTTAAAATAACCTCTAAGTAACTTATTACAAGTACATTTAAGCATCTTTGTTGTTTCTCTATTTCTCTGTGTGTGTGTGTGTGTGTGTGTGTGTGTGTGTATATATATATATATATATATATATATATATATATATATATATATATATATAATAAAAAATATATATATATATATATAATAAAAAATATATATACACACACATACACACATGCATACATACGTACATACAGTACACACAGACATATACACACACACACATGCATACATACATACATATATACATACATACATGTGATTGCCTGGGATATCTCAACAATTAAGACTTTTTAAAATATTATTTGTGTTTTCATCCTAGTAAAGATGAGGACAAGGTGAGAAGGGCAGAGACCAGTGAAAAACGTGTGGATGCAGTTACAGATTAGATTTTTCGCCAGACCTAACTGTTCATAAGGATTTGCCCTGTTAATCTCTACATTCTGCATTGTGTTAATCTATATAGTCTGCTAATTAATCCTGATTATTCCCTTCACCTTCCTTGAGCTACCCTGAAGTTAAACTACTTAATGAATCAGACATGAATCAGGTACCATTACAGCAATGTGCTGTGCATGCTGTGGTTGAAATCCCTGGAGACAGAGGCCACCAATAGCTCCTCATTTCTCCTGGTGTACTGGTTAGTGTCAGGTCAGAGAGTAGTAGTTTGTAGCATGTTAGAATTTAATCCTTTGAATTTTAAGAACCATTCTGTCTATTGAAATAAAGTACATTGAAATGTGCATTGAACACAGTGACAGCTTGAAACAAAGATAAAAAAAAAAAAGATTGTGAGTGATGGTTGGCTCTGTTTCACTTGGCTCCTAATGTTGTCTTCTGCATAGAGAAGAGTGCATTTATAGATCTGCTGTTTGAAAACTAAATTTTATGGGCGAGCAGGGATGTTTGTATCACTTTTTGTTTTTTGTTCATTTATTCCAAAATGTTAAAACTCAATTATATACAATTGTAATTATAAGGTATGTGATAAATATAACATATAAAAAGGAATTATATTTTGTGATGTGAATAATTCTATTTTACATAGACTCATTAGTCAATACACACCCTCAAACCTGCATATATTTTAAGATTGTGCAGGATGTGCTTTTATAATGGTATCAGATCAGACTATTAAAATGCAGTTCTTATTAAAAAAGAAAGACCGTTTTACTCTCTCCGTTGTTCTGGGAGGAGGTGGTGAATTGAATTGTGTGTCCACGTACAGCCTGTGAGTGAGTTACAAGTCGTATATTTATTGAGTGTTCCACTTATCCCAGCTCTCACTTTACAATTGAAATAATGTAATAATGAAATGTATTTGGTAGTTCTATTATATCTCAAATCTATCTTTCTCAGTGACCCGCTGGTGCTCATGTGTCTTGGAGCGGCGGCACACACATCCCAAGAGACGATCTCAGTTGCTTGCTGTCTTATTAACCAGTCTCCATTCAGGACCCCCGCTCACCACCCCCATTAACTCAGTCAAGGTCAATCCACCAAATCTACTGCTCCGCAGATGAGGACCAGGCCAGCACACTGATAACTGACCTGCCCCTTTCCGTCCGGGTCAGTGGTGTTGAGCGGAAAGGTCGTCCGCAGGCTGAAGCCGAAACGCTTAACAAATGAACTTGGCCCGCTGATGTTGGGGGTTCCGCCATCCTCGTTTACGCCAGCCTGTCCTGAGAGATGGGATTGTGTGATGCCGAGATTGTTTCCTCGATTAGGCAGTGGCAGAAATGGGGAGAGAGAGAGAGAAAGAGAGAGAGATCTGGATCTCTCTCTCTGTCCTCACAGAATCGGCTTCATTCTTCGACCTCTCGGAAAACAATACCCAGCTGTCCCTCTCTACTTTGATCAGCCAAATGAAAGATGCTGGCATTTCTTATGGAGTGGAGATTGCTTATCGATCTATATCAAAATATTCATGTTAATCCGTGGGCAGACTGAGCGTATTTTCAAGCCAGGTTAGCAATCACAGCTAGCCGGTCTGTCTAAGGCAATTGGCAGAGCCATGGAAGATAATCAGACTGGGGTCCAGCAGTCAAATGCACTTTGCTGTTTAAATTTAGACCCCTGACAGTGATGGAGGAGTCCACAGAAAGGTGTTGACAAACCAAATTGTTTGTTCCAGCATTATTTTGCCAGAGATCAAGTCCAGAGTAATGTGGATTTGTTCATTACAGGGGCAGGCTATTGAAAAGGATTGGGATACAGAAGAAAGTGAGGGGGGGTCACGAGTAGCCCTAGCAATGAGTGTGTTAGCGTGTGTGTGACAAGTATGAGATTAAACTGTTTGAAAGGCTAAGGAGGACATGAGCTCACCTCGTTTTGTGCAAAGATTGTTTCGCTTGAAAGGACTAATGAGAAAACTCTGAAGATTTAAAGTATGAAATCCACCGACAGATTCTGCTGTGCTTTGGAAATATGTCATGGCAATAAAACAATATGCATTTGAGAGGAACATAACCCTGAAAGTGTTTTATGAAGAGACTAGATTAATAAAAGACTCACTTTCCCAATTGAATAGTACTGATTCATCTGGTTCGGTTTAGGCAATCGGTTTAGAGTTCTCAGTTATGAATAAAAATAATTCAAGATCAACTGCTAGTATTTATTAAAATATTTATTTTCAGTTTAGCCCCAGTTTTCTGGGGTTTTCAGCAGAAATCATCGTAGTTGGGTGAAACGTATATATATAGTGGTAAATGGAAACTACAACGTGTGTGTGTGTGTGTGTGTGTGTGTCTCCAATAGCAAAAGAAAAAAAAAAATATACTTTTCTAAAAGAGGAAAAATTATCATATTATTGATAATGGTTGTCAGAAGAGACAAATTTGAAAAGTAAAATTTGCCATCAATTCCTCAGCCGTTGTGTTCCACACCCACACCCACACCCAAGGTAACATAACACAAAGTATTCATCTTATTTTTCAATGCGGAACTAAGCTATTTTCTGTGAATGTGACTTCTGATTGGTTTGCCTCTATAGGTCAATAACTGGAAAAATAAAAAAATGCTGTAAATTGAAAAAAAAAAAGCCCTACAAAACAGTGTTTTGATTATGATACTAAATTTGAATAATAGAGTAACAGTCAAGCTGTATAACAAAGTTTTGTACAGCTAAAATACCTGGTAGTGGATGAAACCGGAAGCCTTGACACAATCAAGTTACAATGGCTGTGCCTGATCTCATTAAGAATAAGGCGAATAGTGTTATAAATGTACATTCAATTTATTTATCTTTTAAATCTAAACAAAATAAAACTTTGCTAAATGTACAATGTTAATAACATGTCATCAGTCTGTGAAAAGGGTCCATAGTAAACATGCAAGTGTGCAGGAGGCCTGTGTATGTATTAGTATCTGTGTGTCATAAACACATCAAATGATGTACAGCAAGATTGCTGTTTTCCACCATCCTGTCCAGCTATTTTGTTCGTAGATTACAGTAGATTATGTATCCTGATTTCCTCTTACGAGCTGGATTATGCCCCGCCCTCTTGCTGTGACACACACAGCTCACTAAATCTGTCTCAATACGTTAATACTGTCATGCAATTATTTCTCTAAAGAAATCTGTGAAGAACCAGCAGTGCCAGAAAGCAGAAGCTAATCCTGCTGAAGGCCAAAGGGGAACAACTAACGCCATATGGCCGCACACGCGTAATGACCAGCGTCCTGCTTTCAGGTCACTCATACAAAAGTATTAGTGTCAGGTGCGGATTAATGCAGTGATGTTCCTTCACCCTCAGACAAAACACTCGCTACCTGATTCTGGCACCTTTCCAGGTTAGGCCGACATTTGTACAGCTGTGTTTACCACTCATGCTAAATCTAGAGTTCTAAGCCTTCGGACCTGAAAAACCAATGCTGTTGTTGATCCACTGTTTTTGTTGAAAAGTGAGCCGAGGGATATTATTTGTGTGATTGTTTATTTTAAAGCGCACAATTCCAGTTAAACATGATAAACGGTTCACTTAAAGAGCAGTAAACCGATGCATGCAGTAGTGTGATATGCCATAATAGCTAATCAGTAGTCACATCTTTATTTCAGCACTGATAAACATATCCCTTTTAATGGTCAATTTTATAATTACTATGAGGATTCATATTAAAAAACATTAGCATAAATATATTGTAGCAGTATACATTTTTGAATTACGGTGATACCTTAAAAGCATCTCATTAAGCTCTATAATATAGAATTGTAGATTGTGTGTGTGTATGTATATATATATATATATATATAAAATTTATTAGCTCACTCTATTATTTACACATGCAAAAATATATCCATCTGTTATCACACACAATCACTCCTGAGACTCACTCTCACCTTTGCAGCAAACCCTAAAGATATAGAATAATGCATATTGTACAGGCAAGTTGTTTCCTGATGTGAATACGGGCGGATGCAAGTGACATACAGATTGGCATACTCAAGATATTAGGTGTCAACAGCCTGTTTCTGTCACCTTATGTGCTCAAGTGTACTTGTGCATCTGTGTGTACGTGTCTGTGAATGTGCATGTGTGTTAAAGGTTTGCTGTAAAGGTGAGAGTGAGTCTCAGGAGTGATTGTGTGTGATAACAGATGGATTTGCTTTTGCATACATATAAACAGCACAGTGAGCTATTAACATGCCTCTGTACAGATGGTGAACCATAATAAAGAATAAACCGTAAGGCTGCCTTTTTTCACAAACTTGTAGAAACCTAGGTTTATATGGGTGTATTTGGTTTAGAATAGTGTTGTTTGTCATAATTCCGGCATTAAAAAGGGATATTGATAAAAAATAAAAAAAAGTAATAGGGTCTTGGGGAAACTGTCTCTTATGCTCACTATGGCTGGATTTATCTGATCAAAAATACAATAAAACAATATTGTAAAATATTATTAAAAAAATCGATTTAATATATTTTAAAATGTCACATGATCCTTCAGAAATCATTATTTATGCTAATTCTTATTATTCCCGTTGTTTGATAAACAAAAAGTTCAAAATAACTGCATTTATTTGAAATAATTTTTTGTAACAAAGGTCTTTACTCTCACATTTTATCAATTTAATGTGTCCTTGCTGAATATAACCATCAACAGCTTTTTGGATAGCTTATTGTCTTGTTTGTAGGATAAATACCCTACCTCGTGGTATTTTGTGTGTGTGTGTCTGTGTGTGTGTGTGTGTGTCTGTGTGTGTGTGTGTGTGTCTGTGTGCGAGTGTGAGGATTGCGTGCCAGTGTAAATGAATTCATCTCTTTGTGCATGTGGTATCGCTCCAAAAGCAACGGATATGAGGAAGAGAGAAGGAGGGAGAGACTGTACTACAGCTGAGCCTTTTCAGGAAACCTACATAGAGCTCACTCTTAACACGTGTCATAAAGATAACTAAATTATGTGTGCACATCCAGGTGTGTACTGCATATGTATGTGTTATAATTCTGATGATATTCATTCATACAATTGCACGTACAACTCAAAATTGCAGGTCACCATCTCCCATCATCCTCATGTGACAAATTGCTCTTGTGTACCACACATGCTGTGCACGGACCTCCTGTGTTTAACCCTCACATATCCCGTCAGATTTCCCCCTCTCACTATCTTAAACAGTGTTGCATACAACTCATCCTCCCATCTCACACTCTCCCAGATCACTCTACAGTATAACAGTGTTAAACAAACAACCCCTTAAATAGTCACTAATGTAGTGAAATGAAGGAATGAAATGAAATTTTGAAAGGTTAAAATCTTTTCTTGGGCATTTTCAGAACAACAGAAAATGAAAACGAAAAATGTCTTGAGACATATTTTATTATTATTTTTTTGTTCAGTTTGGCTTTGTATTTCCTGTGTAGCCTTATTAGATATTCAGATTGGAGGTTTGCCAATGGCTGGCACAGATCTTTCATGTAAATGAATGTTTAACAACATGTTCCAAAAAAAGCTTTGAGATGAAGAAAGATACCTCTAGGAAGTGTTGTTCATTAAACGTGTAACTTTTCTTCCACACACTACAAAAAATTCTACAGAGATTGTGAGAAAAGGGTTTCTCTCTCTCTCTCTCTCTCTCTCTCTCTCTCTCTCTCTCTCTCTCTCTCTCTCTCTCTCTCTCTCTCTCTCTCTCTCTCTCTCTCTCTCTCTCTCTCTCTCTCTCTCTCTCTCTCTCTCTCTCTCTCTCTCTCTCTCTCTCTCTCTCTCTCTCTTTCTCCTCTGACAACATTTGAAGTGAAAATTGGCAGAGTTCTTTACACATTTCCGTGTCTTTTCGCCATTTCCTAAGAATTTCCAGAGTCTTGTGTGATGCCTGCCTCCCAGCTATACTGCATATGTTAAGAGTTAACCACAAAATTCCAAATGTAAGGAAAGATGCGGCTGAATGCTTGGACGCGGCAAGCTGTTTGATATTTACTAACCAAAATGGTGTCTTAAAAGTTGATAATACTCTATATTGCACAGTTAAGCATAATGTAAGCCTTTGCTGTAAAAAAAAATAAATAAATAAATATTTTATGCATTTGCATGATAAAGGAAAGAGTGATCCTGTGGCAAGTAGACCTCTGATCTTTTACACAGTTTAAGAAAGTTTGTCACAATCTGTCTTTTTTGTCTTTTCCCCAATCTCAGCATTTGCATAGACTAATGTACTTGAGTCTGTAGCACTCAACAGGCCCACACACAAACACACACACAATAAAACATGGTTTGGCCAATTTATGAGCCTTTGAATTGTGCGGACCTCTTCAAATATCCTAACAAACCGTTTCACTATGCTTGTAAGGACATTTTCAAAAATGTATTTAGAAATGAGAAATTTCTGAATCTGTTTTATTTGCCATTATGTTTGGGACAATGCAATTTATCTTGAATGTGCACATTACAGTACAGTACACTGATACACATTACATTATGCATTTTGAAGAATTGAAAGTAAAGGATAGAATAGAAGAATAGTAATAGTATCTAAATGTGTGAAGTCTACACCTGCCCTGAGACCTGTTAAGAGACACACATGTAATGACACACATTATAAATATTACAGATTATTCTGACAATTAGTCACCTCCTTTCTAAAGACTTGATTAAACCCCGACATTCAAATCTCTACCAGCTCAGCATTTATTTGTGTGTGTGTGTGTGTGTGTGTGTGTGTGTGTGTGTGTGTGTGTGTGTGTGTGTGTGTGTGTGTGTGTGTGTGTGTGTGTGTGTGTGTGTGTGTGTGTGTGTGTGTGTGTGTGTGTGTGTGTGTGTGTGTGTGTGTGTGTGTGTGTGTGTGTGTGTGTGTGTGTGTGTGTGTGAGTGTGTGTGTGTGTGTGTGTGTGTGTTTACTGGGAAAGAGAGAGAGAGAGCTGGCCTCACGCCTCAGAATATGGCTGCCTTTGATATCCAGCAGTTCCGTTTTCAGACCTTATCTGCCTCTATGAAGAATTATATCAGCGTATGAATCTCAAGCTTTAATCATGTTAACCTGCGATAGGACCTTCATTGCATAATGAGTTTATGGGGTTTGTAATAGACCTTAGAGGATTTCTTTCTCCTCTTCCTCTCCTCTACAACGCCTCTTAGGCTTACTTAAAATCAATTTATTACATGCAGGAGTTTAAACACACAAATATGCCTTATCTATACTATATATAGGAATTAAAATACTGTGTACAGTATTCATTACAGTGTGTTGTTGGTAGCATGTAGTGCACTGTGTGTTTTTAGTGTATAGTGTTTATATTGCTGTATTTTTATGGTGCAGGTTTTCGGCGATCAATGAAGTAGTGCATGCTTTTTATTAAACATTTTTAATGTGCCATGGCTCATGGCTGGCAGCATTTCCTGGCTCGGTATGGCTGGCTGGCTTGTGTGTGTGCCATCCATTTGATGCCAGACCTTCTAATTTCCTATCAGTGGTTATTACAGGTGTTTCCGCTGTGTGTGTGTGTCTGTCTGTCTGTCTGTCTGTCTGTCTGTCTGTCTGTCTGTGTGTTTGGCACCAGTGTAGTGATATTGGTAATACTTGAGAAAGGAAACCAATGCAAAATGCTTAACTTTTTGTCAGACTGATAAAGGTTTGCAGTGCATTTGATTTGAACCTCCAGGGGAAAAGGTTGTCAAATAAAAAAAAACTTGAAAAGGACTGTCCCAATAAAAGGGATTTAGAGGTATGAAATCACCTGCTCTAATTTGAGAATTTGAATTTTAAGTCTGCGTTATTTTTTGTTATAAAGTGCTGTTCAGTCGACACAAAACAATTGTTTAAATTTGTATTTTAATTATTATTTTTTTTAAACACAATACATTTGTATTATTAAACTACTATTTTATTTTAAGTGTGTGATTTGGTAGAATGAAACTGAAGTGCATTAAGGTCTGCTGGTTTTGAGATTCTATAGGTCCATCTTGTAGATTCTTGTTTTCAGGGATAACAGGAGTTAGGAGTTTTTTTTGTTTTTTTTTTAAGTGGGTCTGGGTATGTCTAACTGAACTGTACAATTGTTTTAGTAATATTAGTGGGTCATTTAAGGTGGCTTGGACAGGTATAAGGTGAAACCAGTGTGCTAAGTAATCTTCTAATACATTAAACTCCTTAAGAATCATTCTAATATATTTGTGTCACAATTAAGCAGAAGCAGATTGTGCCAGTCTTATAGAGCAACACTAAGGCATATTGTCATTAGATTAATGCTCCCTCTCTGCACAGCGTCCTCCTTCTTCCCCCAGTGCCTCGCTCACTGTGAAATATGTTTAATAAGTGCATAATTATGACATCTGTTAGCCTCATTGTACCTTTCAGTGGCAAGTGAATCACAGGAATAACAGGTTTAAGTGCGTGTTAACACTATGATAGCATGTTTAATTGAAATATGACTGGGGAGCAATGAAGATTAAATTAACCCTGAAGATAATCGCCTCACACGAAGATAATTGAGTTGCAATCATCCTTGCTGTGCAATGAAGAATAGCAAATAGAGAACAGGAGAGAGAGAGAGAGTGTGGCAGTAGCTGGGGGCCATAAATAATCAGGGATTTCTCCATCTGAAATAAACCTGTTTCTTGCTGATAGCAGAACGATAATTTCAGTCGTCAGATTAAAGTGTGATTAATCAAAGCACTAATCCTGCATTTGAGTTGGAATGAGAATGGCATATGTCTGTTTTATGTAATTATGTTGTGCTGAGAACATCAAGGCTTTTTGAGATCTCCTCATCATCTTTGCGTTTAAAGATGAGTTATCCGATTGGAAAGACTAGCAAAATGTTTTCATCTCACTCTCTTGGTCTCTCTCTCTCTCTCTCTCTCTTCCCGCTCAAAATAGTGCGAGGGGGCCTGTGTTTTTCATGAGGCATATGGTCCCAACACAAGTGGCCGTGATAGTTGAAAAGAGATTAGAGAGGCGCTATAGCCGATTCTCTCTCAGACATACAGCATTTGTCCACGTCTGAAATGAAATGTATCTTAATATATTCATTAATGTAAAATATCTGCTGAGCTTTTAGCATGTGTGTTCTTTTTACTTACAGCAATCCATGATCTAATATCACTCTTCCATCTTCTTTATAACCACAGTGTTAATTTTTCTGGGCAGATTCAAAACATTAGACACACCACTTAAACAAGTACTGTTGTAGATGGGAGATGATGTATTAATTCATTTATTATTATTTTTTTGCTTTTGCTTTTGCTTTTTATAGCAACTCTTTGATTCCCATTTAAGAGATTTGTCTAATGTCAGTTTGAATATTGCATCAATAGCAGTGATTCTATGTTCTAAAACTAAGAATTTTGTTCAATGTACAAATCCTGGAGAGACATGCATTTACAATTTACTATTTGGTAATGCTTTACAATAAAGTTTAATTTTCTAACATTAGTTAATGCATTAGGTATCATGAACTAACAATTTGTTACAACATTTATTAATCTTGGTAACATTTTAAATACACTTTTGTTTATTGCTAATCCATGTTCAATCATTATACAGTCAAGGAATAGTTCTTCAAAACAAAAAATAAGTTAATGTTATAAAACAATCATGTCTCTTAAGAAGATTTGTATTAAAGCGCTCAAATCATATGGGTTTCTTTTATGATGTCTTTATGAACTTTTTGAAGTGCCAAAGTTTTGGGTGAAAGCACATTTAATGGAAGGACAGAAATCTCTCAGGTTTCTTTAAAAATATCTTCATGGATGTGAGTAAATGATGACAGAATAACTTTTTTTGTGAGCTATCTTTTCATGTTAGTTTATAAAACAAATATAAAATATAATATGAACGTGTATTACTACTTTTACGGATTAATAAATGCTGTAAACGTATTGTTCAACATTAGTTGATGATATCCAATGCATTAAATAATATAAACAAATTGAACCTTAATTTAAAACGTTACCCATTGTCTTACACCCCTGACAACATGACACATCTCTTGCAAGCATTAGCGTTTTGAGTGAACAAATTAGATTCCTCGGGCAGGTTGCTAATTATATATATAAATAAGCTGGGGGCAGAAAAATCATTTTTAAAAGGTCAAAGGTCATACTTTATGGGCTAACACACAACTATGAATAAGTTAAAGGGCTCACGCTCATTCAGCAGTTCTGAATATTATCTGTGTATAGTCAAGAGGCTGTTTCATATCTGTGAGTGAGATAAAACAGTGGCAGCAGTAAGCCGGCTCATCTTTTACTATTCAGCGGGTCACATTTTCACAGCCTGTCTCTCTGCCTCATGCATTAATTAGCGATATTGATTGTCTGGACCTTTCTGTGGAGATTAAAATCATAAACACTCTCAGGACCAAGGACACCACCTGAGTGTCAAAACTCATAATCCCTGAGAGTCTGATAAGGCCTTACATATATGCAATGCACATCACATATATCCATAGACAAAATACAAGCAGCACACACGGAGTAGGAAATGAGGACCGGGCACAGACTCTATCACACGCACACGCACACGCACACACACACACACACAAATGGAAAAGAGGCGAGTTATCAGTGAATCGACTGCCTGCTATTGATGTGAATGTCATTATCTGAAGATTGGCTCTGAATTAGAAGAATGGCCACTCCAAGCCCATGTCCTCTGGGCTGAGCTGCATGTGGAAGACATTAGAGTGCTGTCATTAAGCCAGGCTGACCAGGTCAAGACTGTTTCTCTGTACACTCAACATGCTCTAATTGACTGAATGACTGGATTGTTTAAAAATGTCTTCTTATCAGATATAGAAATAAATACTTATGTTTATAAAATTAAGAAATTATATTCATTAATAAATATACACTACAGTTCAAAAGTTAATACTTTTATTTAGCAAGAAAATATGTACCAAAAGTGAAGACATTTGTAATGTGTCAGCATATTTCTATTTCAAATAAATTCTGTTCTTCTGAACTTTCTATTCTTCAAAGAATCCTGAAAAATATGTATCATGGTTTGCACAAAAATATTAAGACTGGAGTAATGATGCTGAAAATTCAGCTTTGACCTCACAGGAATCCATTACAAAATATATTTAAATAGAAAACAGTCACAATATGAATATATATCACAATATGAATGTTTCTACTGTATTTTTGATCAAATAAATGTAGCCTTTGTGAACATAAGAGACTTTCTTGCAAAAACGTTTTATTTTTTTTTACCCCAATCTTTTGAATGGTAGTGTATGTACGTAGTATATATAATTATAGTAATTATGAAATGCCAAATTATGTATATAAAGTAATAAATTATAGTAATATAAATACTAATTAGCAACTACTAAAAGAATGTTGATTAAGGTAATACCATATTTGATACAGTAATTTGCATGTATAAAACTGTAAAATACAGTTAAAGTATCATAAATGAGTTCTTCTGGTCTGCATTTTCAATGTCTTATTTGTTCTCACAGAAAACAGTATAAACGCGTCAGTCCGTGGTGCATTTCCTGAGAGACAGAAAGCTGTCAGAAAGATGTTGTTGCGCCTTAATACCTCGACTAAGACAGTGCACAGAGTCATAAAACCAGTCCAAACATTCCAATGTCACCATGGCACCCTGGCATACACACTTCTGTGTGTGCTGTTTTGAAGTCGCTCCCTTGGGGAGGATTCACTGCTCTGCGTGGAAGTGTCCGCCAAGAAGCTGCAAAGACCAGCCCTGTTCCCAGGAGCGAGGCCTGTAAGGCAGTACAGACACCGCCACACTCTCCCCTTGAAGGCTGGGAACCAGAAAGATAGCAGCAAATCAGTGTTTGTTCAGCCTCTCCGCAAATATCCCGTGTGCAGATTAGTAGGGGTTTCAGGAAATAGCACCGCGTCCACACTCTGAGCATAGAACGGTGGCTGTCCATGACTCTACCGAGTGCTCGCGCTAAACACGCTAATAAATTTAACATGTCCGGCTTTGTTTTGGTTTCATTAGAGCTAATCTCCAGCGCAGAACAGAGAGTGTGTTTACTCTACAGGCACTGATGGATGGCTATAGCTGGCTCGCTCTTCTCTTTGCATTTCCATAACTATAATGAATGAAAGACCCACATTGTTAGAGGCAGAAAACAAGCGTGGATTAACAAATATAAAAGTTATCATTTGCAGTTGGTCAGATAGGCAATCACAAAAGCTACTGCGACCTGTCCTAGTGACATGCACAGGAAGAAGTGCATTCTCTTGTTTTTCATTTATCTATTATATGTTGTTATTCATGTCAGTCATTTGTGTGTGATACTGGCACAGAGTATTTTGTACTCCATTATCTCCCGACAGGCAAGGCCAAGCGAAAGGTAGTGGTGATTCAACTGAGGGTTTTTACAAACAACGACATCCCTAAAAAGATACTTTTTTTTGGTCCCCATGAGGAAAACACCTTATACATCATACTAAATTATTAATATTTACTTTTTTTAATGTAAAAATGCAGAAAGTTGTCTGTGATGGTATGTTTAGGGCTAGGGGTCTCTCTCTCTCTCTCTCTCTCTCTCTCTCTCTCTCTCTCTCTCTCTCTCTCTCTCTCTCTCTCTCTCTGTCTCTCTCTCTGTCTCTGTCTCTGTCTCTCTCTCTCTCTCTCTCTCTCTCTCTCTCTCTCTCTCTCTCTGTCTCTGTCTCTCTCTCTCTCTCTCTCTCTCTCTCTCTCTCTCTCTCTCTCTCTCTCTCTGTCTCTCTCTGTCTCTCTCTCTCTCTGTGTCTCTCTCTCTGTCTCCTGATCGGACTGCTGGTTCTTGCAATGCAACGGACAAAATTAGCCAATATTGCCATGTTGAAGATTTTAGTGTCAAACTGTTAAATTACTACAATAGTGATTTTAATCATTTTGAGTCATCTTCCATTATTTTACTAATATTTTTTTTCTGTGAAGAATGGGAGAGTCTGTTGGCAAAAAGAAACCACCATTGACAAAAAAAATTATCAAAGGTTGTTCCCATGTTTCTCCATGTTTTTTTTCCTTTTTCCTAAAAAAAAACAGCCTTACAAAGAGCGAGTTATTACAAAATGGGAGAAACACTTCTTATTTCCCTGTTGTCTTGGTAGTTGGAATGTGGAATGCTGAATAATAATGTCTTCGTTTTTCCAGTCCATTTTATTCTTATCGATGTATTATATTATTATTTTTTTATGTATATCTTATGGTATTTTAAGTATTTATTATTATTATTATTATTATTATTATTATTATTATTATTGTTGTTGTTGTTGTTGTTGTTGTTGTGGTGGTTATTAAAGTACTTTTTTTGTAAAAACACCATACATTTGACAAGCTGTTTGGAAAATGGATGGATGTATAAACAACTGAACCATAATAATGCGTTTCCACTTGATTTGGCAAAATTTGCTTCTAGCATATTTTTCTATATCCGCATGTTATAGACACATTCCTCTCATTTCAGCTGATAACAAGACACCCTGAACTATATATTCCCCATATTTATTTATCAATCACATATAGACAATTCTAAGATTTTTCAATTCCACTTATTTATTTTTTTCTCTGCTTTTTGAAGAAACAAAATTAAATCAATAAATAAACAAATAAATAACTGCTTAAGAAAAATCTTAGTCCACAACAGAACATGTCACAGTCACAAAATGTCTGAATGGTCAGTGTTATGTGAGGGTCATAGAAGGTCTTGTTTGATTGGCCGTGGTCAAACAGGATTTTACTTGATTGGCTCAAGCGGCAGGTCATACTGTGCCACGTGGCCTTTGTGCTAACTCTTAAAATGTTCAGGAAGTTAGCTTCACCCTTTACAGCCTGGGACATTTCCTACTGCAGGAGTTAAGCACTCTGGACAGGAAGCTGTTCACTCCAGCTGTAAGATCTTCTTAATGGGTGTCTAACTGGAACCAGACTGTCAGAGAGAGAGAGAGAGGGAGAAGGAGAGCAAGTTTTGGGTCTCTCCATCGTAACTCTCTCTTTCTCAGGAGTCTTTTTTGACATGAGAGCAATAAAATTTACAATGACTTTTTTTTCAGTCCGATACAAGGCAAAGTGTGGTCAAGAGAAGGTAAAAAGAAGAGATGAAAATAGCTTGCAGATCTTGCTCGAGCAGTACGGTGTAGTGTTTGTGTTTAAACAGAAGAAAGGTTAAGAGGGGAGCACATGCAAGAAAGTCAAGTGGCCCCACAGGATTCGGATTTGTTTGTTTCCTTTTTCATAGCTGTACAAGATATCAATTGGCTTGGATAGTGTTTCTTTGTAGCTCGGTATATATTCAACATATATGAATATACATATTATATTTTATACATACATATATACATACATATTTTATATGTAAAAATGATGAGAGTTAAATCATTCAGATGTAAGTAGTGTCTATCAAAGAGCTCTTATAGTTTGACAATGACAGACTGGAGTTATTGACATGCTGTGACGGGCACTGTGTATTTTTCATTAGTGTTCATGTTTCAGTGAAGACACTGTGAAGAAATGAAATATCTTCATGTAGATACTAAAACACTGATTAATGTAAAAATAAATCTGTTGATATTAAATCACTGTTTAAAGACCAGAGATATAAAAGTAGTTAGGAAACCACAATGGCACATTTGAGTCAAAAGGTAATGGTTACCTCTGTGTGTGTTGGGGGAAATGAGGTGGGACTACCACAAGGGAGGTGTGTATGTGTGTGTGTGTGTGTGTTTGTCCCCCCCAGCAGACTCAATCAAGGCAAAAGTCTCTCTCTCCAAAAAAATCTGTCCACTTTTTTTTTCCTAATATGCCACCCTGTCTGTCCGTCTGGTTGAGGTGACACACTTCAGTACTTTAGTTTCACGGCATTTGGTCCCCCAACCCCTTTCTCTCGCTCTCCTTCTCTCTCTCTTCAAGGATTTAAACAAACCCAGTCAGAACTAATTAGTGAGGAGTGAGAACAGCGCAGGGAGAACTGACTCATGCTAACTTTGTTCAGCTGCTTCCCGCTGTGAGGAGGCCTCCTCTAAATGATTCGCTCAATAACCCTCCGAAACACCCGCCCGGTGGGGGGTGGGTGTGGAGGGCCGTCGGTCGGAAGGGGCAGTTAAGTGAGGCCTGAGCTGACCACTGTTGTTGCAGGAAGAATCAAAGTACAACTTGTGTATGCGTGGGCACTTTTATTTTGGTTCACTGATTTACACCGTTTTCACCTAAAAACTGCTTTTCGGCCGTTAATTTACACACCAGCGTGGGCCTGAAAATGCAAACTTTTGAAAACGGGTTTTAAAGTGCACATTTTTGAAAACTATACTGTTATTGTCTCCATGTAACCTACAAAAACGCATTTTTTTTAAAAAACGATGACGTAATGTGCATGCGTATTTAGTGTTGTCAAAAGTACCGAAGTTTTACTGAAATTTTTCAAATGTGACGTTTTGAGTGCTGTTGAGCGGAATCGTAAACACCTCTGATTGGCAATTGTGTTCACGTGCTCGTCGGATTCATTTGTCTGTGATTGGCTACAATGATCAACGCACACGGAAGTGTTTGAAAGGGGTTTGAAAGCGGGAGCATTTGAAAGCACAAGCAGGCGTCTATCAGCGGACCGTTTCCGCTCAAAGCTTCACATTTTTCAAATTTCAGTACCGACTTGGTACCGAAGTCGGTACTTTTGGCAACACTATGCGTATTATGTGTTCAGTCAATAGGCGCTTAATTAATTTTCCTTTATAAAGTGACCTTGCCAACTACTGACCTGGCATGCATAACACAACGCTTTAAATCGTTTTCGCGAATCCGTGTGAATGGGGAACGTAGTCGTCTGTACGTGAAAAACACAAAACAGAAACTTTTACGTTTTTAGTACATCGTTGTCATGTAACATTCACAATCAAGGCCATTTCACAGTAGATACAATTGACTTCTTTCACCAGCCAAATATACAAAAGTGGTATGAATACCCCAGAATGTACTTTACTTCATAAAAACTTTACTGTGCATACAACAATTAAAAGATTTTTTGACAATGTACAGATCAAATTATAGAGTGAACTTTCTATTTATCAAAAAATCAGCAGCAGCACAACTGTTTTTGACAATACAGAATATTTCTTGAGCACCAAATCAGCATATTAGAATGATTTCTGAAGGATCATGTGACCCTGAAAACTGGAGAAATATATATATTTCAGTAGCCATTACTCCAGTTTTCAGGGTCACATGATCCTTCAGAAATATATCATATATTCTTCATATCATACATATAATATATATATACACGCTGTGACTTTAATACCTGTAATGTAGTACATTTATTTATTAAGTATAACTTAACATATGTAAACTATGTGAAACTGCATCGAGCAATAGTTTCATATAGAAAATAGACTGACTGACTGATAGAATAAATGATGTTAAGTGTGTGTTTGTGTGTCTGTGTGTCTGTTGTGTGTGTGTTTGAGCATGAATTCTCGATGTGAAACTCTTTGATGTAGTGTGTGTATTGTCTTGGCCAGTCTGCTACTGCAAGGCTTCCAGCAGATGGGCCCTTTGTAAATGGAAAATAAAAATCCAATAAAAATGGTAATTATATAAAATGCATCACATTGCTGACAGGCCCTACAGAGGGGTCCTGTAGTTTGGAGTTAGTCCAAAGATCGACAAATAAGTCTCTCTCTCTCTCTCTCTCTCTCTCTCTCTCTCTCTCTCTCTCTCTCTCTCTCTCTCTCTCTCTCTCTCTCTCTCTCTCTCTCTCTCTCTCTCTCTCTCTCAACACAAGTCATAACACAGTGAGAGACGTTAAGAGAATGCAGAACAAATTATTGCACCACCCCCCTTGGCTACTTTGGCTCGTTGTCTTAGAGACTCACTGAAAAACGGAATGAAAAAAAAAAAAAACTTTGCCACAGCTTTGACATGCAGCACTTGTTACTGAAATACTACAGGAGGATTAATATGCCATAACTAATTGCTCTGGGGAACACGCAAGTCTGAGCCAGACCAGACATACAAGAGAAAATCACTGGTACTTGACACTTTACACTAACTCAAAGACACTGACGTATACGCATACACATACATGCAAACAAATGAGAGAGCGCTCGACTGTGATGGGCAGTTAATGATTCATAGGGGGATTGGGGAAATATCAAAGACTTCACACGCCACATCCCTCCTCCTTCCTTTATCTTGAGCATGTTCTCTGATCTTCTGTCTTTAATAATGTCTCAGACTTCAGCTGGCAGTTTTAAAGGGGTGATTTACATGGTTTATGTAGTCATGGATGCTGTGACAACCTTAAGATGACAAACTATAAATACAAGCCAGTGACCCCGGCTCTATGATGTGCCACTCTGCCGAGGTAGAGATACATTCTAATTTTCTCTTTGTGAAGAGCGACAAAGTAAAAGACAGAGAGAGAGAGGTTGTTCCTCAGTGCCAGCCGTTTAAACAAGACCGTTGGAAGTTCGTTGTGTCATCCTAAACCAACGCCGTTTATCACCCACTATATATATTTTTTTTCTCTTCTGCTCTTTTCATTTAATGTCATCACTATGGGAACCGACAGCACCCTGGAAATCATTTTCAAAACAGCGTATTTGTTGAAAAGGGCCGATTGGGGGTGAAATATGTCTCTGGCACAGAGCAGGACATGGTGGCAGGGTCTGATGCATTAATAACCAGAGCTCCAGGAGGGGAGAGGGGGCCCAGCCCACCCTGTTCTCCACACACCAGAGGTCTTTGTCAGAGTGGGGCCATTGTAAAAAGTGCCCCTTTATTGCTTCTTCAGCCGCATATTGTCATGCCACGATGCACATATACTGTGCCTTTCTTGCTTTTTCATGTCTGAGATGGGGTTGATTTCTCAGAGTCGAAGGGGGGAAGAGAGAGAAACTCAACAGACCTGGTGGCACCTCATCTGAGTTTACTTTACCGCTCGCCTCTCTCTTGTAAAACCCTTTGTGTTGTTGAACCAGACTTTCCTGCTTTATGGACATGCAGAATTAAAAATGTCTTTAACTTGACATTGAGTGCCAAACTTGATCACCTTGGTCCAGTGTTTGTCAGCATGGCTGTATTGCTCCTCAGTTCCAGAGTGTGTTAATCAAACCGACGTTATGATGGCCACTGGCAAGCGCAGCTGCTTTAGAGGCTGTGCGCGTCTCTGTGCGGCTGGGGTGTAAAAGCTCACCTGGGCTCTGTCGTAGGCTTGGTTTTAGTGGCACAGACGTGGACTGGCATCTGGGAGCCTTATTTCCCACTCCTGTGAGGATGTCTCTGTTGGCGTCATTCACTTCAAGCCCACTTGTGACAAGAGCACCTCCTTATGAATTTTGCCAGCCAAGGACAGTGAGAGAGCTGTGCTGTGGTTGTAATCTAGTCTGTGCAGAACACTGACATAATTATGTTAAATATATGGTATAAAATTAAGAATTTACTACTGACTTTCTTTCTCCTGCACAACAGGAAAGAATATTTTATTAAAAACAATTCCGGTTTATTTTATTTTTTTTATTTTTTTTTTCAGCACAAGAAAAAAAGTCATACAGGTTTGGAACGATATGATGGTGAGTTAACCACGATAGACTTTTCAGTTTTTGGTGAACTATTCCTTTAATTAAATGTCATTTCGTTTAGCATCAGTATAAAGTGTAGATTGTAGTCTATTTCTGCTGGTGCAGTGCTTGTAACCTGAAAGATGTCTGCATTATTAATCAGCTTATTGATTTACAGGGACTCCACTTCTAACCCTATACTAAGCCTACATGTGACCCTGCTGACCCTACTGATCTATCCAAACCTGCAGGTTGCAATGGGAGATGTACATATTGGCATCTGTAATAATTTAGGTATCAAGGGTCGAGGTTTAGACAATCTCTAAAATGATTGTTTTTTTTGTTTTTTGTTTTTTTAAAGTGTGTTAATGAAACCATCTCTATGAAAATAATTGGGTGTAGAACTTGAGCTTTAGTTGAGCCCAGCTGATCTGAATCACCTTACATAAAAGAAGAGATGATAAAGTGACAGCTGGTGCTGATGTAAATGTGGAAGAGAAAAAAATCTAATTACCAACAAAAACAATAAACACCACTGAAATTAAATTTCATTTCTTGTCACAGACATGTGTGAATAACTACTAAACCAACTACTCACTCCCTCACCCAATGTTTAACTATACCTTTGCACTGCTGATGTTTAAAACTGTAAGTTTTACATTTTATAATGGCTTTTGCTTAATGTAAAGCTGGTGCAAAGACTAAAATACAAGTAGGCTTATATAAAATATAAACCTTTGTTCATCAGCCTGCATTTCATCACCACCTCATTCCTTGTCACCTGCTGAAAAGCACACATTAGTGATGTTACCTTAATTTCCTCTATTAAATATTAAATTAGGTTGAGAAAAAAAAAATATTACTATTTATGAGTGTTTCTTCATCTATATCCCAGTGGTTTATATTCATGTATCACTTTTTTACTGGGTTTTATTATTATTATTATTAATATTATTTTGAACATACTGACCAACTTTTTTTCTTTCCACGTACTTTTTATGTACATTATTTTTACCCTTGTTTCAGACTTTTGAACTAGGAGAATTCACTATATTAAAATCAAGGTATATGTCACTAGTGAACAGAATATTTTTATTGTGCGTTATTTCCACAATCAATCCACTGTAATTGTCAAATGACACAAAATTTATGAAAATGTTGTTTAAGGATATTTATCATTAATATCATTTGGATTACAAGACAAACAAGTCAAACGTTTTTCCACAAATGTTAAAAAAATTATTTCCACCACAGAATGATAAAAAAACACAGTAAATAATTTGAGATGTGGTAGAAACGACACAGTTGTAGAAATGTTACGACTTTTGGCATGCATGGGTTTTTAATGTTTCACTCCGGTATACTGTGCAACTGCTTTTATTTTGAAACAGTAGTGCTTTTTTCATTTACATATCTTACATCGGTATTTAGTCTGGCTCTGTCACTAAACTGGTATGATCTGTTCATTAGTTCATATTCTAACCTGTGCCAACCAGCTTGTTAGCGTACGAACATGTTATGCTAGCCCATTCTATTAGAGTAAACATGTTACGCTAATTAATTCTATTAGCGCATTAAGTAGCTATCGTTGTATTGGCCTAAAAGCCTAACTCATTCTGTAGGTGAGAGCAAGGCAAAGCTACAATGTCATACTTACATTTTTATTCTGCGTAGCATAGGCTATTTGACCTAATTGATAATATGCTATTCCATAATCAAAACGATCCATCAGTTTATTAGCATGCTAACCAGTTCTGTCTGTGTTAGCTGTGCGTGTGAGAGTACAGCTGGTTGTAGTCTGTTCACTTGAGTCAATTATGCATAGACCAGGACTGTGCCACTGCTGTCAGATCATATGATGAATGGGGCAACTTGACAAGATGCTGAGGAGCAGAGGCCTCTGTGATAATTGGATTATTTACACACAAAAGCTCAAGAGAACGGTTCACGTAACATGCCCAACTCAGCGCTCGAGAGGAAGAGCCTTATAAAGATAGGAAGGACTTTAAGACTTTTAGCCAATTGCGTAAAATAATCATTGCACGGAATGTAATTTTTTTTTTTTAAATAAGAATGTATTATATTTCTTAGCTGTAACATACATTAAGATATGATTTGTCATAATATTTGAATATATTTTATATGTATTTATTTTTTTATTTTTTAAATATTTTAAATATTTAAACTTTTCCCATTTAAATTTGTTTGTATAAAAAAAAAAATAATACTATCTAATATTATTACATGTTATCCCAAACGTGTTTACTTGGTCTGTGCTGTTTGTGTCCCACAGCAGTACAAAGATTGTAAGCATGCAGTTCATTCAGCACTGAGAGTTGCTGCCCGCTACCTTCATTTTGTTATGAAGCATCTCAGTTTTATTTTAGCCAATAAAAGTTTTTAATGCAGAGTGATTTTTAACATTGGATTAATATGTAAATTTACACCTGGCTCCCTGCTCTATGCCAGCTCATATGATATTTTTTATGAGTTTGCTTTGAAAATGAACAGAGCCCCTGCAATATAAAGAGTGGTGTATTAAAAGGACAATGAACCAAGCTTGCCCTCAAAATATTAAATTGCAAATGTAATCAATCTCCTAACGCTTGATCACTTTACGTCAATCTGATGGAATTTATGTAGCACACGGAGATGTTTGAGCGAGTGCTTTGAGCGGTTTAGTAACCAGAGTTTTGATGCAGTGTCTGTGTGATGCTGGCGGGAGACTGAGGCCATTGTAAATCTGTCTGTGGAATAGGGTGGAGTGCCTTCAGTCTGTCTGAGAGCAACTTGAGGAAATTCAGGGGAGTTTAGGAAGAGCCCAGTATGCTTGGCTGTCTTGTCACATGACCCTAGTTACGTCTCTCCCAATGGTAAGACAAAACGCGCACAAGCCTTGATGTGTTTGTGTTTAATTACCTAATTACCTGCATACGTAACCGTTAAATTTTTTAAAAAGTATATTCATCATTTAGTGCTTTGCGTTACCATAGGACCATAGATAGGGAGTGTGCTTACATGCTGTTTCTCTAACTGCATAAATCCAATGGAAAATTCCTTAGGATTGTTTTTTATTAGGCTGAAGTTCCCAGGAGCACAGTGCCCAATAAAAGGCAAACCAGATAAAAGAGAGAGAGAGGGATTAGAGGAGGATGAAAGCTGTAAAATTTTCCATATTATATTGTGAACTGCTATACTCACCTCTTTCAGTCCTACATCTGCCTCACCAAGGGCGAGCGCGAGAGGTCTCGAGGAGGAAGTGCCACTTCTGGTGGTTGTATTCTGTGTAGTCTGATGTTCAAATATCTTCTATTGAAATTGCTTTCTTTGATTGGTTGAGAGGGGCAGCACAGATAAATAAGGCCCATTGTGGTGCGAAGGCAACCTGCCTGCATCACCACCCTCAGCCTTCACCCCCGCCCTCCGCTATTGCGTGTGTAGGAACCGCATGGTGAGTCCTAGTGGCTCGTAAAGAGAAGGCAGAAGAGACATTGAAATATCTGAGCCCAGCAAAGATAAACAAACTGAGGTATTCATTGCAGACTTTATGAGCTGTCCAAAGAATCCTGTCCTCTGTCAGAGCTACAGGAAAGAGGAGCCAGCGTTTGGACTCCAAATCAGTGTACGCCGTCACACACATACATGCACAAACACATCGACTGTACTCGAGCACCTCGCCGGCGAACAGATACTCGCAAGTCACAGTTCCTTTCTCCGACACCCAAGTGAACGCACGCACACACATAAAGTATGTCGACATGCAATAAGTAGTTTAATGAATGAATAGATAAATAGGCTGTACTTTTTCCCCATCTGAGAATTGGTTTTCTCTGGCCTCCTCTATAGAACCATCTGGATCCTTCCTTTTCAGAGTTCTCCGCACTGCCCAGATGCTTCTATTGTGATGCCCTCCAAATCTTAATAAGCAGTTAAAATATTTACCGAGGCTCCTTTCTCTCCCACACCATTTCTTCCCCCTCGCTTTTCTTTTTTTTTTTTATCGTTATTATTATTATTTGTACCTTTTCAGGGACAAAAAATGGAGATGTCCACTAAATGTGATTGATTGGGCCTAAAAATGGCCATTATTGCCATTAAGACCCACATGTCAGCTGCTGCCTTTGTGCCGGCTGTATCTCTAAGCTAACCACTGATCCATGAGAGGAGGTGGGGGAAGAATGTACTGCCCTGAAAGAAATGCCCATTTCTCTATGGATCCTGCTTGATTCAAAATACAGCTGCGAGGAGGAGGAGGAGACTTATAGAGAGAGAGCGAGGGAGAAAGAGAAAGAAAGGAGAAAGTTTAAGAAAGGGGGTAAGGAGTGAGACTTTTTCTTCACAGCATACAAAAAAAAAAGGCTTTTGACAAAAAGATTAATAACTCTGGCTAGCTAATCAAAATTCAACACAGTGATAAGCTTTGCAGCTCTTTCCCCTCCTCTCTTTCTCTCTCTCTCTCGCTCTAATGTATTCATGTGTTTCGCGTGTAAGACGTAATTAAATTTTCTCCACACATATGAGTAATAGAGCATGGAATGCCGAAAGAGTTGGTGGGGCAACCGTCTAAATCGTTCTTTTGTTTGCCTTTTTTTATTTTTTATGTTTTGTTAAAACAAAAAAAACTTACAACAAGTGTTTATGAGTGAGAGTGCCTGAAGGGCAGGGGTGTTACAGAGACACACAGACTCACTGGCTGTTCTCTAGGTAGCACAATATAATGTACAACAGCAGGTGTTCAGCATGCAGGGATGTTGAAACGGGAGCTAACATGTATTCCGCTGCTTATGTGGGTCTTGAGAGTGTGTGTGTGTGTGTGTGTGAGTGTGTGAGTGTGTTAAAAATAAAAATGAATTATTACAATTGTATTAATTTGTTAAAGTTAACGAATAGAAATTTCTCTTTATGAATATCTCATCGCTTTGGTTTTCTGGCTTGTGTTTATTCATAAGTCTATGATAAAGTACCCTTAAAAGGTTAGAGATGTGCTGTATGCTGTGTATACTTACTCAGAGCACATTCATTCTGTTCCTGCGATGTGACAGATATTTGCACAGCAGTTCTGGGCATGTTGTGTATATTGAGTGCACTTAACACATTTACCTAACATTTATCATTCTGATGACATGGGCAATGAACGTAGATGAATGATGCCATTTCTGACCTAATGAATCACTGTGCGCATACACACAAACACACACACAACCTCTAAGTTGCACTTCCTGTGCACTAAGTGCTTGCACATTTTCACATCATGACACAAATATTTTGTGTGTGCGAGAGACTGTGTGTGGTGTCAGTCTGAAAGCTTCTATTAAGAAATATGTTTTGCGGGCATTGTTAAAAGCAGGAAATAACATTTAAACAACTTCCCCAAGATTTGCCCATACCTGCATATCAGCTTTATTTCAGCCATATCTTCTTTATTCTCTTTAGTCATTTAATTGTTTGTTTGTATTTATTTATTTATTTATTTATTTTTGCAGCCAAATGAGTCTTATGTTATAATATCATATTATATGATTATGTCCTAAAAAGGGTGACAGAGTGAACACAAACATAAAAAAGAGAGAAAAGGGGAAAAAAGAAAACGGCTACATGTCTCCACAAGTTATAATGATTACTAAAGCACTAAATGATTACTAGTTTTATTCTTTTGTTGTTTTATTTTATTTTATTTTATCTATTTATTTCAATTTGTTATATTTTATTTTATTTATTAATTTATTTTATTTGTGAACTTTTAGCCAGTTCATAATAAATAGAGAGAATTGTTAAACAACAGCAACTCTATCATTTGTGTATCAAGGTCACACGTGGGTTTTCTTGGTAATTATTAATACGGATATTTTCTTTTTTGTTTGCACTTTGAAATTTGTTTTAAAATTGTTTATTGTACTTTGAACTGTGCGTAAGATGACTACACTCAATGTAAACAGGAAATCTGTATTAAAGTTCACAGAAATGCAGCTACCACCAGATTTGTGTCCCTCTTTATCAGATTCGACGTATTTTCATCTCATAATATATATGTATATGTGTGTGTGTGTGTGTATATATATATATATATATATATATATATATATATATATTATGAAATTACATTTCTTAGATGTATATGAAGAGTTCAGATGCAAAGCCTCTAAGTACCATCTGAAATTTTCTTCTAGAATGATCATTTTTATCAAGCTCGTATATTTAAGTTCAATAATTTCACTTAAATAGCAATGAAAATTACCTATTAATTGTCATTTAAGTGAAATTACTGAACTTAAATATACAAGCTTGATAACAATGATCATTCTAGAAGAACATTTCAGATGGCACTTAGAGGCTTTTGCATCTGAACTCTATGAACACTGTATATATAATATTTGAACACTGTAATTTATGGAATAATTAATAGAAGCCTTACATCAACTCTTCACTTTTATCTTTGAATGATATGTAATAACATAAAAACCTGTGAATTTGGATTATCCCCTCATCTAAAGTGATGTACAATAGGTTTGTTGTTAGGCCAGTGCTGATTTAAGTGTTTTGCTCAGTGGCCCATGCAGTGTGACCTCTGTGACCCTGTAGTTGCTCACTCTCCCCACCTTTTAGCAGCTCAAGACTCAAAGCACCACCCACCAACATTTCAATCCTTTAATTGGTTGCCACTGTTAATATTACTGTAAATTCACCCATCCAAGCAGTTTTGTTTTTCTGACCGGACTGTAGAGGTAACAGACACTATGTAGTACATGCAATGTGCACTGTGCTGCCCTTACAGGCCCTTCTAATCCACTGTCTAAGGTGATTTCTGAGGGATGTCCAGGAGTTATCTAACAAATATGGGTCTGGGAGCAGAGAGGACAGTGGTCATCCATCTCTCTATCGCTCTGCTTTACTCATCTGTCTTCCTTCTCTCTTTTATTCACTCCATTAATCCCAGCTAATGGGCTTTGGACTGTTTTTAGCCTAATGTCAGCATTTCAAAGACTACTGCTGCTTGACAGAATGTGCAGTATGACTGAGTTGAGGTGATTTGAGGCACAGTCAGGCTGTCACAGTTCAGGGGTGTACCAGTGATCTGAAAAGCTTAGTTTATGAATATTAATTAGGTGATGTAACATTTGTTCAGTAGTCCTCCTATAGGAATTTATTAAAGGGATCTAGGCATAGTAAGATTACTGCATTTCTTTAGTCCATTATAGATTTAACCAACTGGCAAAGGCTCTGGTTTGAAAAATCATTGTTTTATAGGGCTGCCAAATTTTATTTCGTTTTATTTATTTATTTTTAATAAAAGTGACCGAAGACAGAATCAAGTACTACTGCTATTATAAAATGCACTTTTTTTTTTTTTTTTTTTACAGGAAACATTTACATTTCCTGTAAAACAACAAAAACAACAACAAAAAAGTGAATTTGTGACCCTGGACCACAAAACCAGTCACATGGGTCAATTTTATGAAATTGAGATTTATACATCATCTGAAAGCTGAATAAATAAGCTTTCCATTGATGTATAATCTGAGGGTGCAAAAAAATCTAAACATTGAAAAAATCGCCTTTAAAGTTGTCCATCTATGTTCGCGATTGTACTGCATCCACTCACAAAAATAAATGTTTTTATATGTTTACGGGAGGAAATTTACAAAATATCTTCATGAAACATGGTCTTTACTTAATATCCTAATGATTTTTGGAAAAGAAAGATCTATAATTTTGACCCACACAATGTATTGTTGGCTATTGCCACAAATATACCCGTGCGACATGTGACTGGTTTTGTGATCCAGGGTCACATTTTATAATAGCAGTAGTGGTGATAATAATAGTGTTTTTGTATTATTATTATTATTATTATTATTATTGTTGTTATTGTTGTTATTGTTATCATTATAATTATTATTAATATTATTATTATTAAGGAAAACTCTTCTGGCCTACATAGGTAGCAAACTAAAAGAACACAATGATTTCTTTCTTTCTTTTAAGTTTATTCCAAAAATATTCAAATCAAAAGGAGCCACATACTGTACCTAAAGACTTGTTTCACTTATTCGAAGAGAAAGAAAATAACTTGTGTAGTCAAGTAAATGTACATGGATGTGGTATAGGGAGAGATTGTGACGATGAATTATTCTCATTACATCATATCTTTACTCAGCTGGTGAAGTTTTGGTGTGCCGAGGGCCACCCGCTTTTATTTACACCGCTGGCTTCTGCGCTCTTCCACAGGAGAGGAGAATCCTGCTCTACCTTCACTGAGAGCTGTCTCAGGATGAGGCCTCTATCACTCTTTTATTTTATCTTGCTTTTTTAACTGTCTCGCTCTCTCTCTGTCTCTCTCTCTCCCTTTGTCTCTTTCTTTTTCTCCCCCTCACTAAACCTCCCCCACTATCACTCTTCATCCTTGGTTAGTCTGAGTGCTCTTTCTGAGCATAGGCAGTATCAGTTTGTTTTAGTTATCTGACGTTGCGGTGCCGTTGCATAGAGGTTATCTTCTCACTCTCTCTGCGGATCGCATTACTGCCTGCACCGGGCCCTGACCCAACGCAGAGTTCACCTTAGAATCTGATTCTTATCATTACCTCTGTGATAAATAGAGCGGGCTTACTATGAGATTAGTCTCTTTCTCTTTCCCACACATACACACACACGCACCCCTCCGTCCTAGAGCTGGGCTGTCATCGCTGCGCTCTCAAAAGGAAGACACACACTCCCTTGGTTCCTCTTCAGATTTGTGGACTTTAGAGAAAAAAAGGTGGAAAACACACTCATTCCCTGGTGTCCGCTCTCAGATCCCGCAGGTATCAACATAAAGCCTCGATCATTGCCACTGAGTCACACGACAAGTCAAGCTCTGACAAGTGCTCTGGAGGAATCGATTTTTCACACGAAGATTATCACTTGTGTTTCTGAGAGAGAAAGTGAGAGTTTGATACTTTCTGATGAGTTCTTCCAATACAAGAGGTGACGTGTCACATGCACTCACAAAATATCAGTCATCTCCCATCTGCCACTTTAATTGTGTCATTTGAATACCGTATGGTTTTGCATAGGGATGTGCTGGTTAAGTCATCCCAGTTGTGTGGATGTGTGTGTGTGTGTGTGTGTGGAGGGTAAAATATATCAGAGATGTATTGGTTCTCTTTGACTACTGTCTCAGCTGAATCGGTCTTCTTTGATTGATTGGTCTCTAAGCGCGCTCTTTCACACACACACACACACACACACACACAAACACACACACACCATTCTGGCAAATATGGAATTCATCAATAATGTTCCCTGGGTCAAAGGCTAAACTGGAACCATGATAAAAAAGAGCTCAGGGGCAAGATTAGGGTCTGGAGCTGTCACACACACTCACACATGTGTGCACACAAATGCCCCACACACAGGCTCTCTCACACACACACACACACACACACACACACACACACACACACACACACACACACACACACACACACACACACACAGAGCAGCTGGGTCCACTCAGCTGGCAGTTTTAATACAATCCTGATTGAGTGTGTTAGTGCTCTGATGCATCTGCCGTATGAAACATAGGTCACAGTACCTGCCCAATGTCGTGAAAAACTCTGTCTGTCTGTCTGTTTGTCATCTATCTATCTATCTATCTATCTATCTGTCTGTCTGTCTGTCATCTATCTATCTTCACTCTCAGAAAAAAAGGTACAAAAGCTGTCACTGGGACAGTACCCTTAAAAAGGGTTTTAATATGTATCATTTAGGTACTAATATGTACACGTTTGGTACCAATATGTACCTTATATGCACTCTTTAGGTACAAAGGTGTACCTTTTGAAAAGGTACCGCCACAGTGACAGATTTTGTACCTTTTTTTCTGAGAGTGTATCTGTCTGTCTGTCTGTCTGTCTCTTTGTCTGTCATACTACCGTTCTATCGTTCGTTCTGTTATCTATCTGTCTGTCTGTTATACTATTGTTCATTCTATCATTCATTCTGTTTTCTATGTCTGTCTATCGTTCTATCTGTCGTTCTATCGTTCATTCTGTTTTCTGTATATCTGTCTGTCTATCGATCTGTCTGTCATTCTGTTTTTTCCGTTTTTTCTGTCTGTCTGTTCTATTGTTCTGTCGTTCTGTCTATCATTCCATTATTCCATCTGTTGTTGCATCTATCTATCTATCTATCTATCTATCTATCTATCTATCTATCTATCTATCTATCTATCTATCTATGTCATTTTCTTCTATTCTCCCTCTTTAAGTGCTGTATATGTTTCGGTACTCACTAGGCTGGGCCAGGCCCTTTGACCTCTGAAGGCTAAGCCCAATTTGGTCTAATTATTAGCCAAAATGACAAATTTAATGTCCTTTCAAAAACCTCCATATAACAGGCTGCATCTCCCCGTAGCATGTTTGGGCAGCGAACTAGTCCTTTAACGATGAAAGATACACCACACTGCTCCTTGGAGAACAATCATTCCCATAATCCCCTTCTGTGTTGTGACCTTTTGCCCTATCTGTGGATGCAGGATGGGAGGGATCTATAAGTTGATTTGGAAGTGGTCAGTGCAGTGGCCAGCGAGGCTGACCACTGTTGTTGCCTAGATGTGAGTTCTGTTTGCAGAGTAAACATACCTCACACTGATTATCCCAGTTTGGAATGACCCTGTTTTAACACTCAGCTTCTGTGTAAAACTGTTGGACAAGAAAAAGAAAAGACGATCATGTGCAAGTTTTAGTTGTAAAAATGTTCTGTCTGTGACTGTGTTGTGTGTGTGTGTGTGTGTGTGTGTGTGTACTCTGAACATACAGGAGCAGTTAGTTGCCAAACACCTGCTCTGACTGAAGCATCCATTGGCTGGAGATCTGCTCCTGTCGTTTATTTTTTACACTTCTTCCAAATGGGCTGCTGTCTTTACAAGCAAGGTGATAATCCCACTTTTTATAGCTGTTAAGATTGCAAACTGGCCTGCTTTTGGAGTGTTAAAACCAATGACTGGGATCTGGAAGACAGGAGATCTCTAAACAGCAGTCGCCACAGCCGCTCTGAGCGAGGCCTACTGTATGTCTCAGCCAAGCTGGATTAAGTCCTAACCTCATCTTTACAGTGAGATTTAGCACAGGAAACATGACTGTGGTGGGATGGAGAATTTATTTTGTGTAGAGACAAATAAGATCCCCATATCTTAAATATCCATAAGGAACAGAAGGAAGAGCTGAGTGATACAGACTGAATGCCATTGTTTGTCTGCATGTTGTTTTTGTGTGAGGTCGTATATTGATGTAACCTCTTATCAGAGCAAGGCAGGTCAGTTTCATCTGAACAACATTAAATGGAGCCTTTCATACGTGTACCTCAAATACAAACACACTTCATTCAAGGCCAAATTGTTTTCCATGAAAAACTGATAAAAAAATGTGTTCATCACTGTGCAAACATTGACCATTATTTACATCTGTGAGGCAAAAAAAAAAAAAAATCCATTTTGGGTGGAAGGAGCAAGGATTGATGGCTTATAGCTGACAGGGCGTGGGAGGAGTGTTTCATGTGGTCGGGCTACTTGTTACTAAATATCTTTCTCACCCTTTCTGTCGCGCTCTCTCTCTCTTTCTTACTGTGAGCATGGAATAATATCACAAGTTAGGTTTATTAACTTTCCTGGTAGATGATTTCAGACCTGATCAAGGTCTACTAGACATACAGGAGAAACACAGATGGGAAAATTCCCAGAATTCCAGAAATGTTAGTAGTTATGACCTCAGTGAATAAAAAGCTAGTAACAATTCTAGGCCTTACTGTAAACAGTACAATGCTGGAATCACACACAATGCAGTGTGGTCATTCAGTCATCAAATATTAGGTTAGAGTAATATTGTTTTGCCAGATGTTCATGTTGTTTTACCCCTTATATAGATAATTAGCTCACATTTTTACAGGAAGTTGTGTATATTTATCACAACTGGAGAACTGACTCATACCACAGCTTTTAAACATTATGTGTGGAAGTGATTCACATAACTTAAATAAGCACTTCTTTCTGGAAAATCCTTGTTTTTTGGTTAGCATAAGTGCATAGGTGTACGTTTTTTTACGACTTTGTATTTTGAGGTAATATCTTTTATTTATTTTAAGGGGAAAAAATCTAAATTATATTTTTAAATTATAATAAATATAAATATAAGTGCTACTATTATGCTACTTTAAAGGTTCCCAAATTTATTTTGCGGGTCTCCTACAACAGGTTTACATGCATCAAAGGCAAAAAAAACACTTCTCATCATATGCATTGTTGCACATCACCTCATTTCGCAAAGAGTCTGAAAACAGTTATTTCGAAGATTCAGTCTCTCTAAGAGCCTACTCTAGTCTGATTGGTCAGATGACCCAGTCTGTTGTGATTGGTCCACCGCTTACAGCATGAGTCTGAAACGCCTCTCACCATATCTGAATGTCAGCTCCGGAGGCTTTCTCAGCGCTTGATACACTGTGATACGAATGATGCCGCCTTTTTTCGCCCCCATCAATTCCAGTGCAAAGTGCATAAAAGCGAATTGGTAGTGCTGAAAACCGCGTTATCAACAACACAAACCAAACTCTTCCAGGCGTCAGCTACAACTACAGTGTTTGAGGGCGGGTCAAAGTAGATGTCATTTGTGGGCAGCGAATGAAGACCATAGGCTGGCATTATGCAAATTTGTTACGTTGTTACGTAACAGGAAGGGAGGCTGGAATTGCTGACGACTCATTTCAGCAGTTCAGAATCGATTCTTTCCTTTAGGAGACAATAACTTTATTTGTTGTGCACTTTGATCTTTAAAACTTTGCAGACCTGTTGCAGTACATTCACAAACAGCTATTACACACTGCATTAGAGGTAGTGTACTTTTAAATAATAGTTGGGTCTTATTTTTAAACTTTCATCATCATCCCAGGATGCCAGGGTTGGATCTATAGTATCTTGTTCTTGTCAGTGTCAGAAAGAGCCTGCATGTTTAGCCTGCCTGTTCCCAGCTGGAGGAACTGGCTGATCAGAGCAGACAGGTGTTCACAACACAAGCACAAAGGCACTGCCATTGATGACTACATGTACTAGGCACACAAAAATATCTATAAAATAGATCCCTTACTCGCGAAAATAGATAAGGTCAGGCGGTGCGGAAAAAAGAAAAGAAAGAAATCTATACGGCAATGATGCTAAGAAAAAACACTGTTAAGCAGATTTTATGGTATGCAGCAAGAACCTTTCTAATCAGCGAGAATCTATGAGAGCCGCAGTGTGGGTGTTTGTGCACACTAGCGTGGAAGCTAAAAGCCGCAGAGGTATCATAGTTTTAAGTTTGTGTGGAAGTGTGTGTTTGTAGGCAATAGCGTGTCAGGAGAAAGCCACAAAGCCAGATATCATAGTCCTGGAGAATTTGTCACCCCCCATAGAATAGCCACCCCACTATGTGCTGAATGAGTTCTGTGTTTCATGACGTTCAAAAAGTCTAAAATAAGTCTTCTCGCCATATACTAGTTTGTGGGATACTGATCATTTCAGCAGTTAGAGATGTAGTTGAAAACTAAAGATACATAATGCAGCGATCTCAAGCTTTGTAATTTTCTGTATTGCATGATCACTTTCACTTAAGATTCTTAATTTTAGTAAATTAAGAAAGAGGGGATGAAAGAGAGAGAGAGATAAATGTAGATTGCTCTTTCCCAAGCATTTCTAAGATTCATTATGTGCATAACTTACTTAATAGCATTCCATTCATGCTGGCTAGGCGCTATGTCTTCCCTACATGCACTGCAAAGCCTTTATGTTCTCTTGCAATGAAGGAGAGGGGGATGAATGGAGGCTGGGAGGGAGGGAGAGAGGGTGCAAGTGGGAATAAAAAAACATTTTTAGACATTAAGTTTAGTAAATTTTTAACATGAAACAAGCTCCAAAAGTGGGGGAAAAATGTGCTATTTGAATTTTGATGCACAAACACACACACACACACACACACACGTGCACAGAGAAACACATGAATATAACGAGAAGGGTACATTATGTTTTTGGAAATAAAGCTTGGGGTGAACAAAAAATGTAGTAATAAAGGGGAAGCCACCGCAAACAGAGCTGATTAATCCCCCGCTCCCTTCCTTTTTCTGTCTTTCGTTCTCTCTCTCTTTCACACACACACATACCTCTGAAATGGTTGAAAATTATTCAGCGCAAGCTGTGGAGCTTTTGGCTGTGTTTAGAGCAAATGTAATTATGGTCTTGGGTAAGCAGCCTTCTTTTCTCTGCCTCTCTCTGCCCCACACTTCACTACCTGATGATGTCATTGGCCTTTGTGAGATCGTAGCAACTTTTCAAATCAACTGCTCACCGTGACCTTTTCTTTCTCTAAAGTGCTTATCTTCTTTACCTCTATTTCGTGCTCTCTCTCTTTTCCCCTCAACCATTTATCTTAACGGAAGTCCTTAAATAGTGTATTAGGTCACCGATATTGCCCTCACGTTTTAATGACCCAATCGAGCCTGTTGAGGTTCCGCATGAAGTTTTCACATTTCAGAAGGAAAATCAAGCATGCTATTATTACGCAAATTACATTATTCCAATTTTGCGTTCATTATATTTACTTTGTGAAGGAGTAAAAAATAAATTAAAAAAAGTTACACCCACTGAGTTTTTCTGTAGTGAAGCTGGTATATAAATATGGAGTATAAGTGCATTTTGTTGCCATTATAAATTTTCCAGTACGTCAAAGGAATGCAAAAATCTGGAAAACAAATGTTGTGACAATTGGTCTGTTAGTCTGGAGAGATTTAAAGAGCGTCTGCCTGTTCAGTCAGCGGTTTAAACATATCACACACATCTGCCCATTAAACCAGCGGTTGAACCATATCACACACATGCTTGGAACAGCATTCCAACCCATCTCGATTAAACATAGGCCATATACTGTAGATCAGAACAGAATAGTACAACTCTAGAGTGTGTGTGTTAATGGCAAATACAGAATATTACAAAATATAGGCTAGATTTAATCATGTAAATTATATTAAGCTCAATATAATATTAGCTCAGTACAGAATAGTTTAATCTAAAAACCATGGCAAGATCATTTCCCATCCGTGCTTACGTTTTACATAAATAACGGACCAAACAGACAGTGACAGTGAATGGTATAGTTCTTTTCGGTGTATACACTGTATATGGCCCTTTAACATCCATTCATTAATCTGTTCTCATCTCTCTCTCTCTCTCTCTCTCTCTCAGCCCCCACCTTTACAACCTTCCCACCCCCTTTCTTTTTCTTGTTCATCTCTTCCCAGAAAGAGCGATAAAAGACCTCCTATGTTACTAATTTGGCTTGCAGTTTATTAGTGATACTATTATCAGAGGGGCTCTATTCTTGCCTGTCGAACCGTGTGTGAGCGGGAGACAGCATACAGCTTTCAACACTATCCATAACTTAGACAGGCCAGTTATATACCCTCTTTTGTGCTTCTCTTTGCTCTCTTATCCTCCTCAGCACAGACACCCCTTTTCTTTTCCTTTTTTCTTATCTTTAGTACAAGTACTTGTAGTACTTTAGTATGTTTTTAATATAATGTGACATTTTGCATAGAAAATAACAGTGTTTTTAATAAATTCTAAATAAATGTTAATTAAGATCATAATGGGGGGAGGGGGTGTAAATTAAGCATGGTATGCTGTGACACAACTCTTGTGTATGACATTTGACTGCATTTAATACTTGTACCTTCAGTTGACTGTTTTTTTTTTTTTTTTTACCACATATATAGTTTATTGTATTATTATAATTTTCGTTTGTTTATATTTAATTGTATACATTTTTTAACAGTACAAGCATACATACAGGCATATAGAATGGTGCGCAAGTATGCAATAAGGTACGAGAGGCTGTGCTGTATCGTGAAGTCACAGCTGAAGGGCGTTGTTAGGCACGACGCGAAGCGGAGCACCTTATTGCTATAAAATGGTTACCACACAATACAAATATTAAAGCTAAAAAATATGTTTAAGAGGGGTTGGATTAAAAATTCATGTTCCGTTGAGTTTGGAAAAGTCTTTACACAGTAATCATCAGAATATCTCCCGTCTCTGAAAATGTCCAGATTTTTAAAATCTTCTTGCGGACAATCATTTTAGGTGGCGTTTAGTCAACTAGGTGACTACAACACATTAAAAATATACATAACCGGAAATAAATTAGTTGTACTATATCAAAACGGAAGTGCATCTCGAAGCAAGTAGTCCTGTAAACACATTTCAAGGGTTCCGCCAGAAGTGGGCACTCGTGCAACGTGACGTTAGCAAGTGAAAGGGCATACAAATTTGGAGTGGAACAGCCCTGAAGTGTGCATTCGATAGACACTATCCCATGAGACCACGGGAGATGATTTGTAAATGGTAGTGAAGCGACTTATCTGACGCTGGTAGGTCTCATGATAATGACAGCATGGCGAATGTAGAATGTCCTGATTACACTTATAATACACTTACTCATACTACATAGAATGCACCTTTTTTAGTGGTCGTGAAGTAATTATTTATTCAAATACCTAATAAGTACCTACTCAAGAGAGTATGCTATTTTGGACGCAGCCGATCTTAGAAATCCAGGCTTATTACATAAGAGATGGCAGAGAGAATAGAGACTCGCGTTGCATTTTCATTTAATTATTCATTCCAGTGTGTGTTTCGCTTTAAAACACGAGCGCTGTCATATTCTGTGATTGTTTTTCACAGCCTTCAAGTTTTGCGCTGTGTGAAATGTAGACTGAACGGAACGCCAAACATCCCACCGCTGTATGGCCAGATGATACGCAAACTACGTTTCTCGGCTGGATAAAGCAAACCAGTGTTTTCGCTTGTGAAGTTTCAATGGATGAGTTTTGCAATCAAGGATTGCGGTGTCATACAGGAACCGTATGCATGAGTCCGTTATATTGATTCGCAAACAAACCGTGTGTGGGCTCTCGACGCACTGATCGCACATTATATTTATGCACAGACACATTTCAGTACATTCACGGTGTTTACACACACATTCAGGATAATGTTTTGATTTGTCATGCGTGTGTTGCTGTGTTAAGTAATTCTGAATGGATCCGTGTACTGTAGTAGGTATATATGCAGTCAGGTCAAGGGCTAGGCGGTTGGTTTCATAGACAGTATAAGAAATGGACACAGCGACCCCATAGACTTCAATGGAGAAAAGTGAAGTCAATTAGAAGCACTCACTTCCTGATGGCTGAGTGTACTGCACAGCCTCAAACTGAGCTTGACGACGTGGATGTGACGTGAGCAGCCTGTCTGACAGTTGTAAGTCTTCTAGTAGCTGTGCCAAGAGAAATCTGAATCATTCCCTTCCGAATCTTGCAGAGACGGAGAGCATGAGTAGGAGCTGTCCATGAGCTAGGAGCAGGAGCAACTTTATGACTCTCTATGGGCTTCTCCCTTGACTTTATCAGGCTTTATGCCTCCACGTCCCCCCCGATTGCCTGCGAGCTTCTCCTCCTGTCTATACGGTAATTTTTCTACTGTGCGACAGAGTCGCGTGGTTATGATGCAATTGTTAGCCTATTTTTACAAAAACTGCTTCTACGGGGCCATAGCGTAAGATACAAGGTAATGGAGCCTTTTATACATTGTCGTGTTTCTTTAGAAATAAACAATGGATAAATAGAGTCTGTAAACGCCTCAGATGTAAAGTTATTCGCTGTCAAAGTGACGGCAAAATGAATGGGAGTCAATGGAATGCTAACAGCAGGTGATGGCTTGCTAACCAATGGCGGCCCCCAGGGAAGGTACGCTTTCCAGGTGCTGGATTACCCCCTTGGTTGGTTTTTGTTTGTTTTTTTGGCATCTCCACGTGGTCCTGTTCAGTATTGCAACTTGACTTGTTTAAAATGTAAACTATGCTTTGGTGTGCATTAGGGCTGTCACTTTTTATTCGATATTCGAATATGCAATCGAACATGACGTGAAATATCCGTAATCGAGCTATAAATAAACTATTCGGTTTTTAAAGTGCTATGTGTAGCGCATTTTTTACAGTCTATGATTAGACTGTTTGTTTTTTTATTTTATTGTTTGCCATCTCATCCAGTAGCGGCCGCTCTAAATGTATTGTAGCGTAGGCCCATGACCAAATCAAGCAAATAATAGCCAATAGCCACCCTGTTTTGAAAATGGAAGATAACACACAGAACGGCCAGCCTGAGTGGACAATTACGACCCCAACTCATCTAAAAAGCAGTGTCTGGAAATATTTTGGGTTCTACAGCGCAGATGGTAAAGTAACCGTTAAAGATAAGGTAGTTTGCCGAATTAGCAAAAAACGGTTTACTTACGCATCCTCGACATCCAGTCTTCGCGCTCACCTGTCAAGTTACCATCTCGTAGATACCATCTCGTAGATATTTGAATATATTCGAATACATTGCTTGATATTTGATACCCGTTCGAATTTGATTTTTCTCAAAAGTGGCAGCCCTAGTGTGCATAAATGTATGAATTATAAGGACTCCTTAATATCATTTGGTTATTTGGTGTCCTTTTGGAGTCTCCAAGTGTCCTTTTTTGGAAAGACACCTAAATTTACATTGAAAAAAGCTTGCAAAAATTACAGTTTTGTGAGAATCACCCTTCAATATGATTGTTTACTTTGCTGGATATAGCAAATTATGAAAAAATGAATGTGTTAAACAAGACAAAGGTGTATGCTTAATTTCACGATAAGGGTGTGATTAATCACGTTTAAAAAAAAAAAATATCTATTGACAGCCCTAATATTTTTTGGTGAGTTCGTTATATGACTGTGAATTTATTTATTTATTTATTTATTTATTTATTTATTTATTTATTTATTTATTTATTTATTTATTTATTTATTATATAGTTATATATCTTTAAGGATTATGCATGACAGCTTGGTTCATTAATGATGCTTTGCCCTGTTGTTTAGTTGTTTATTAGTGTGTTAAAACCTAATGAGAGACTCTTGAGTATTCATCTTCTTCAGCAGTATAGGATCAAAGATGTCCAGCAACTCGGGGTTTAGCAGTTTGATAGACATGACTCCACCTCTTAATGAGCAGCCTGTTGTTTACTTCCTCCAAACTGTCTAGCCTCAGACAGGTAGACAGGAAGTTCATCTCCGCCTTTTAGCGGGCTGACCTTTGAACTGCCTGTAAGAAGTTCAGTCGCTCTCTAAAGCTCTCCTTTTCGATAGATAGATAGATAGATAGATAGATAGATAGATAGATAGATAGATAGATAGATAGATAGATAGATAGATAGATAGATAGATAGATAGTTAGATAGATAGATAGATAGATAGATAGATAGTATGTTGTGAATTTATAAGTTCTCATGTACCACTGATCTCTCATTTAATTTATGCTATTTTATCTCTGTAAATATGTGATCCTCCTAATGACCACTATATTGGAACATCCAACAATACCATTAAAATATTTTCCCACAGCCCAGTATAAAGGTCTTTCTAAAACCACCTACTTAATAATATGTGTGTGAGGTGGCTTAAATGACTCATGTGTTCATTGTTTTGAGCACATGTAGTACCAAATCATGCATTTCCCTTATTACACAACATAATACACATTATGTTCATGAAATATGAGAATAGCTCACTACATGCTTCACAAGGTGTGAGTTTTGTGTTACTGGGTGTCATGGCTTGTAGAGTTCAGTGTGTGTAATGACTCAACTTTGGGACAGGGATAAGGGTTTAGGGAAGACAGAATGTTAAACACTGATGGTTTTCAAACATGCCAAAGTTTACGACATAAGGGATTAACATTTGCTAAAATTGTTAAAACTGCCAGTCCATATCTTTGTGTGTGTGTGTGTGTGTGTGTGTGTGTGTGTGTGTGTGTGTGTGTGTGTGTGTGTGTGTGAGAAAGAGAGAGAGAGAGAGAGATTCTTTGAGAGCCAGTGAAGCCAGGGAAAATTGTTTGTTGACTGCACAACAACAGTCGAATCTCAGCTGTCAACCTCTACCAGACAGCTTTAAATTCCTTTGGGAAACAGATTAATAGTTTATTTTCATGGCAATTGCATTTAAAGAGGGAGAGAAAGAAGCAAAGTAGTTTTGCTCAAATGTAGCTCTTGTCACCCTTAATTCACACTTTTTTCCCCACCTATGAATATACCTCATAATGCCTGCTGGATCTTGACATATCCCATGCATGGCTTAACATATGCTAATACAGGGGAAGGGGGAAATAATGTTTCTTTAGATGAACGCATTCTTTCACTCTGTCCGTCAGCGAGGAGGCGGAGGAGTTTTGTTACCCTCTATTTAAAAAACTACATAATATATGGGAATGAACACTGGGAAAAGAAATCACTGCTTTAAGAAAAGGAAATTCATCGCTGGTCTAAATAGATTGTCATCAAAGACACTCCAGACAAGACTTGAATTTTAAAAGAAATGCCAGTTTTACAATATTTGCCCCCTTTCTCTCAAGCCTTTGGGAATGTTTTGTGACCATAATTTTAGTTTGATTAAGGTAAAGTCTGTTCTCTTTAATCTGCAGTACTCTATACACACAACTCTCAGGTGAAATAATCCAAAATAATCTCGGCCATAATATTATAGTTTTTATATTAGCATGATGTATTTAAATCGTAGTGCCTGAAACAGAATCAGTGTAAAGAATGAAGAACAGATGTGACTAGTATGACAAATCTGTAGCTACAAATCTTCTATTGAATTATTATTATTAATATTATTATTATTATTATTATTTATTTTTATTTTTATAGATACCACAAACTTATGACTGTATAATAAACAGAACTGGTCCTATACATTAAAACACCAATTTAAGACATTTTGAATGTCAGAAAATGTGTTAAAAGCTTTGTCTCATGTGACTTTAGACTTTGGAAGAGCACGTTTCTCCTTGAATATTTTTGTGTCATCCTAACTTTTAAAGGTGTTAAAAAAGCCCTCGGAGGAGGTGATCGATAAGGCGTTTGGCCGTTTACTGTGCATTAGCAGCCACATTAGCCTTCAGTGGATTTATGAGGAAGCCCCTATAAATGAGGAGTGAAATCAGCATAGTGGACTGGGTATAAATATCTGTATAATGGCAACATTGTCCTATTGTTGCTGTTGTATAACAGAGCCATTATCGATTGTTTGTTTAGTATGGGTTGGCTTATCAGTGTGCTCAGGAATCATAAATCTGTATAAAAAAGTATAATCAGGGACATATGACGTACAGTATGAGAATAATTTTCATACTCTGCATGTTTTTTTTTTTTTCTTCTCATTTGTATGTATTAAGAGACAGAGAACAAGAGTGTGAATGCACATGCGTGTGTGTGTTACATGTGAAGAGTTTAAACTGATCACCCCGTCCTGCATCGGCAGGTTTGCTCTCTGGCAGATAGACAAATGCCCAAGCTGAGCTTTCTGTCATTCTAAGAATTTGTGTTAGCCATAAGTGTTATCCTTCCACTCTTCACTGCGTTTCTGTTGAACGCTGTCTCTTATTTATTGAAGGCGGTGAGAGCCGCATGTGAAATCCTTTCTCTCACACAGACATTGGTTATATTACACAGGGCATCACTCATGAAGATGGCTCAGGTCAGGGGGGTTTGCGTTGTGCCGGATGATGAAAAGGACATTTTAAACAAAAATGTCACAATAAAAAAAGAGTTCACTTAAATCACAACACATTGTGAGCATAAACTTAACAAAACAAAGACTTTAACAGAACTGTAGATTAGGGATGAAAATCCTTTTTAAGCCAATTGTGTTAGTGTAATTCCTTGAAGGACATTCAGAAACCAATCCTCTCTCTCTCCTTGTAAAACCCTCTTTTGAGAATAAGGCATACAAGATAACCCTCTGAGCCTGCTGAGGATAGACCGATCACACACGCACAAATGCATCCTCACTCTCACATATGACATATGGTTCAGGGTTTTATGTGGAATGGTCTTGTTCCAGATTAAAGTTGGATTTCCAATGAAGTACTTTTTCATACTAGATTCATAATGAGCATTATATTATTCTCAGATCTGCAGTAATAAACCAAGCTACCTAAGCTGCTTTGTATTGTGCAATATGTATTTCATAGTTGTTGAAATATGTATAAATGTGTACATTTTCAAGTAAATTTCAAGTGTCAGTGTCATTTTTGGAAATGAAACTCGATATATCGCAATATATATAAGGTCACGCTGTAGATTAGGGTCCAATTCTCATTGGACTATTAACTACAACTTTTGCCTCAATAAACTCCTAACTACTGCTTATTAATAGTTAGCAAGGTAGTTAAGTTTGCGTATTGGGTAGGATTAAGGGGTGTAGAATATGGTCACGCAGAATAAGGCTTTAATGTGCTTTATAAATTCTAATAAACAGCCAATATCCTAGTAATATGCATGCTAATAAACAACTAGTTAATAGTGAGAATTGGACCCTAAACTAAAGTGTCACCGTGTGTGTGTGTGTGTGCGTGCGTGTTGTAGCCAGTGCCTGTGAGCAGAGCTGAATCTTTCCCTACAGACACTTAAAGAGTTTGACCCACTGAACTCCTCTGCAATGGGACTAATGCAGATTACAATGGGACAAGCGCTGAAAGACTAGACCAGCTGTTTGTAGTCCCTCTCTTTCACATACATCCTCTAGATGTGAGAAAACCTTTTCTTAAAATCTTAAATAAAAATGTGCAATAGTTTAGAGTATTACAGAAATTATAGAGCTGGAGAGAGAGACTACAGCAGTGAGTAATTAATAGGGAGTGTGTGTGAGTGTGTTATGAGAGCGGGACAAGGAAGGGGGAAAGCAATAACTGGTTAGCATTTTCAAAGAACACTCATTTCAAATAAAATGCTTGCATTCCACTACAACGTCATCTCCTGTAACTTGTTTTTTTTTTAATCAGCTTTAATGGAATTTGATAAAAAAAGGACATCTTATTTGGTTCCATAAATGCCTCATAAAACCAGTAGGTTAATGCTTACAACCTGTGAGGTTCACAGTAATGAGATTTTATAATTTCCCTCTGTGCATGTGTGTGTGTGTGTGTTTGTGTGAGCGTGTTTGCGACTTTAAAGCTGTGTAATTCATTATGCTTTGTCAGTGGATCGCTCAATGTATTGAATGTATTCTCTCTAAACTAACTGACTAGTATGGCAGAGACAGGCTGAATTACGCCAATAGGCCTCAGGATAGGAAGTTGGACTTGATTTACTACTCTGAATGCTGAGCTGAATCAATGTCCCAGCCCCACAAAACCCAAGCATTCCTCCACTCAAATCATTGTTATAGTCCAGAAAAGGGAGATTATGCAGCTCTAATGGGTTTCACTCACTCAGCGTGTTTGTGTCAGTCAGAAATCATATTTAAAGCCTGACTTCTCTCTCTCAAGGCCTCTTTTCTTTCTCCCTTCTTCTGTTTATCTTTTTGGAATATGACAGATGTCAAAAAGAGACTGACCTGTTGCTTTTGTTGTAACGGGTTAGTTCACCCTAAAATGAAAATTCCGTATTTACTCGTCCACATGTCGGAGCACTAAATTTCAATTTTATTATTTAAATTTAAAAGCCCTGGCTTTTATCTTAGTGAATGTTCATTTTTTTAATTCATTCATTTGTTTGACGCTTTCGCAGGAGTAGTTGCCTGGGTGTGTAGATGAGAAGTGTTGTGAATGTGTATTCTGTGAAGAGAGAGCGAGTCTGTTTCCCTTCCCATGAGTGGAGATGTCATTTATCCCGATCAACCAAGAAGGGAGCCACGATTATATTTCCACAACTACTACTGCATTCATTTGCAAATCGCTCTCGTCCTGTTTCTGCCTCTCCCTTCTTCTCTCTCTTTCATCCCTGAAATACTTCTAATTTGTAATGGGAGCTGAGAGAAGCAAACATTTGGCTTTATTCCTGAGTAGCCGCTCCAGGTCGCCCCCCTCTTTCTCTCTCACTTTCCTTCTTTTATTCTCCCTAGTTTGCTTAATTTTTATTTCTAATTCTTATTGAATCTTTATCTGCTCTTCTCTCTCATTGTTTATGTGACCTGCCTGACCACTTATCTGTGGAGGGCAGAGTGCATTGGTCTGCACAAAACGATCACATTTACTAGTATCGCTGACACACCAGGGTGGTTTTGCAGCAATATTCCCACAATGCTAATCTGATCAGCTCGAACAGTCAGAGATGCAGGCCAGACTCGAGAGGATGCTGAACACTTACAGCGGCGTTGTGTTTTCTGAAGCATCGATTCAGCGCTCGATACAGCTGATGCGGGCACAGATGAATCACACACCAGCCGACTGGACTGCCCCAGTAGACAAAACTCAAACCCTGAAACGAGAACACCGTAATGTTCCAGTGCCTTTGAACACATTATTTGTAGAATTAATTCATCTCTTAGTCAGTCTAAACCAAGAGGGTTCACAGGCACAGAAATTTCACCATGAGGTCAGAATATTTTACAGTAGAAAGTCAAAAGCCATTATGGACCAATACTGACACACAAACTCTGCGTCTCAGTGGAGCAACGCATTTCGCAGCTCTAACCTTTAGTCTGGGCTATTAGAACTGATCCATGTGGTAATTTTCTCTTTAATGAGCACCAGGCTCATTTTATCCATTGATTATGCAGAGCTAATATGTAACAGTGCGAATCGATGGAAAGTTCATTCACAATTTACCCATCACAGAGCAAAACTAATTAGTCCTGGTATGCTATATTAATACATATTAGCTTAACAAGAGCAGACTGGCATGAATGTATGTAGACTGCATAAGCATCACTGATGTCCTCCAATAAATGGGATGTAGCATTGTGTTCTCAAAGCGTGTCAGTGAAATCAGTTGTCTTATGAAGGATTGTTAATTTCAGGAAAGAGTAGAATAAAGAACAGAGAGAGAGAGAGAGAGAGAGAACAAAACATATGTCTGTTGTGTTTGTTCCTAACCTATTTATCAGGATACAGCATGGTTAAGCTTTCAGAATTACCTTGGATCAACCCTGCACCATATGGGACCTCTATCTTCTGCACACTCTGATATGTCTATTGGTATGATCTTGGTCTCTTTTTTTCCCTTTTCCCTCTGTATCTCTTTCACTCTTTTTTTGTACCTCACAATGATTAACTGCATCAAGTATGATGCTACAGTTAACTTACTTCTCCTATAATGATAAAATCAATTTATTAATAATAATAATAATAAAACCATTTGTCCTATGTAGAGTCATGGGAATGCTGGAGCCTATCCCAGCATCTCGAGCCAAAGGCAGGGAAACACCCTGGAGAAATGGCCAGTCCATCACAGGTTGCACAGACTCATTCACACTCTCACTCATACGTACTAGGGGTGTAATGGTTCATATTACTCACTGTTCTGTTTTTATCACGGTTTTAGCCTCACTGTTTTGTACGGTTCGGTATGTGCTATGTTCAGGGAAAAAAGGACTACTGTCAAATAAAAATAAAGAAAATAGGAACAAATAATCAAAGTAACAGCACATATAAATACAATAGAACAAAGATACAAATGAAATAGTGCTTTTCAGGTTATTTAGGTATCTTTTCAGGTGCGGAAATCGAATAAATTGTAAAATAGCATTGTTTTCACTGTATAAATTAAATAAAGATGAATTATTATTAAAGTTACAAAAGCTATTCAGTCAAGAGCAGTGATTTCCTTGTCTTTTGTAGCCTAATTAACATTAAAGGGATAGTTCACTTTAAAATGAAAATTCTGTCATCATATACTCACCCTCATGTTGTTTCAAACCTGTATGAATTTCTTTCTTCTGCTGAACAGAAAGGAAGATATTTAGAAGAATATCAGTAACCAGACAGTTTCTGGTCCCATTGACTTCCATAGTAAATTTTTTTCCTACTATGGAAGTCAATGGGACCCAGAAACTGTCTGGTTACTGATATTCTTCTAAATATCTTCCTTTCTGTTCAGCAGAAGAAAGAAATTCATACAGGTTTGAAACAACATGAGGGTGAGTATATGATGACAGAATTTTCATTTTAAAGTGAACTATCCATTTAAAAGCAGATACCAGGTATATTAGGCTGCTGCCACTTTAAGACATGATGCACGGATCCAAAATACTGATTCTGGTGCACATGGGTTGTCTTTCTCGACACTTAAAGGACAAATCCAGTGAAAAATGAACCTAGGGGTAATTAACACATGGTTACCGAGTCGATCGTTCCCTGCGATGCGTTTTCATGAAAATCGAATGTAAAGAGTTTTATCTTTAAAAACAGATTAGCTCATAACACTAGTATATGGGGCACATAGTAAGTAAAAGTAAATCGCTAGTTAATACCACTAACAAGGCTCAAAATAGCCTCACACTAACACGGTAGCATAATGAGGGTCCCTACATGCAAACCGAAGCATTGAGAACTTTTTAAGTGTACAGACAGTTTAATAAGAAGATACTTTATAAAGACAGTACATTACGCGTTTACAGACAGGCGTCATCTTGGAAAACAGTCTCGACTAATCGAGTCACGAACATTCTGTCAAATCTACATTAGATTTCACTATGCGTAATTCCTATCGACCAGCTCACTTAGCACAGCGTTCGTGACTCGATTAGTCGAGACTGTTTTCCAAGATGACGCCTGTCTGTAAACGCGTAATGTACTGTCTTTATAAAGTATCTTCTTATTAAACTGTCTGTACACTTACAAGGTTCTCAATGCTTCGGTTTGCATGTAGGGACCCTCATTATGCTACCGTGTTAGTGTGAGGCTATTTTGAGCCTTGTTAGTGGTATTAACTAGCGATTTACTTTTACTTACTCTGTGCCCCATATACTAGTGTTATGAGCTAATCTGTTTTTAGAGATAAAACTCTTTACATTCGATTTTCATGAAAACGCATCGCAGGGAACGATCGACTCGGTAACCATGTGTTAATTACCCCTAGGTTCATTTTTCACTGGATTTGTCCTTTAAGTTCACTTTAGACATAACCTACTTTGTTTGCTAGGATACTCGCTAAAAAGGGCGTGTTGAACACATTTTTGTGTGAATTTGTCTGTTGAAGCTCAAGACTTGAAAGAGAACTTCGTATTTACACACTGTCTGTGAAGCAGCTCTCCGTGTGTGCCAAGTGTTTCGCACAAGTCGATCGCCCCCAGGTGGCTTGATGCAGTGTAGGTAATAAATCCCACCCTCTCCATTAGTGTTGTCAAAAGACCCGGTACTTTGGTACCAAGTCGGTACTAATTTTTTTTTAAACGTCACGGTACCAGGTTTTCTCAAACCCGGTACTTGATGCGCGTGCATGCCCGAAGCGCGTGCAGTTGCGTCCTCTTCATAAAAGCGCTGATGGCGATCGGCGGTGCTGCTGCTGATGTGGTGCTGATATTTTGCGCGTGCAGATACGTTATTTCAAATGGCGCGCGGTAAGCGCGCTCATAATAGAAGCGGCGCGCTCGCTTTTCCATGCGCGTTCATGGATGCATAGCAACGACAGACGCCACGGGAGTACAAACCATAGATATCATATAAAGGCTAGATGTCTTAAGGCGGAGTCACTTCCGGCATCACCGGCGGCCATCTTAGGACAGGGCTCTGTGAATTAAGGTGAGTGAGCAGCACGCACACAAATCCTCTTATCTCGCTGAAATCTGGACGGATTTACAAACGGTTTGGTTTCTTACAAACGTTATTAACGTGGCTATAATTCTGAATGCTTAAACATTTTGAACATAATTATTCATATGTATACAGTATAATAGCTACATCTCTGACGTTTATAACAAACCAAACCGTTTGAAAATCGGTAGAAAATTGAGCAAGTTATGGTTATTTAAAAGTACATGCACCATGTTATGAGTGAGCGAGCACCCTGTCGTAAGATGGCCGCCGTGTGCGGATGTCGAGCTCCATTGGCCAGCAGCGCGGACGAGACATCTAGCCTTTATATGATATCTATGGTACAAACGCTTGTGCGAACTGCGCTCTCCATGACGACGAGGAAGTGTGACATAGGCCTATTAATTGATTTCTAGCCCTTGCATTAGCTTTACTACTAGATATATTTATGGAGATGAGAAATAAAAAGCCGTCATTAATATCAGTCCGTCAGAAAAGCAGTTCTAGTCTTATTCTTGGCTGGATAACTCTTAGCAGGTTTAAAAAGCCCTTTTAAAGTTAAATATGAATACAGTTTTGGATTAAATAAAAGTATAGTCAAGTCAAATAAAACATATTTTATCTCCTGTATAGTTTGGTAATGCTACAATAAGATACCATTCATTAACATCACTTAATGCGTTATCTAACATAACACATTGAGTGAACAATATATTTTTACAACATTAATTAATGTTTGTGAATGTTATTTAATACAAACACTTGATTGGTCATGTTTGTTCACTTCATTCATTGTGCATTAAATAATGTTAACAGAAATAATGTTAACTTTTGATTTTAAAAATGTATTTTTAAATTAACCCCTAAAGGAGAATAATTGCGACAGTATATAACTATTGTTTTTTTGTTAGGTCATTTTATCTAATGTTATCTAACAAATGGAATCTTATTGTAAAGTGTTTTTAATACTACAGTTTCCATCTTTGTAACTGTGATATACACTTTAATATAATTATGTAAATTTAATCTAAATTAAGCTTTGGTACCGAAATTGGTACCGAGAACCATGGATTTTCACTGGTATCGGTACCGAATACTGAAATTTTGGTACCGTGACAACACTACTCTCCATGTAATCTAATGACGTGAGACAAATTAAACAATCAAATTACACTTCAAATATTTTTTTTCCAAAGATGGTTTCTGTCATTTTAGGTAGTTTTTATCACGCTGATGTAAGTTCTGGTGTTTATTATTTAAATAAGTGGTTTTTAGTTATTTGTTTAAGGGGTGGTTGATTATGATTTCACTTTTTTAACTTTAGTTAGTGTGTAATGTTGCTTTTTGGGCATAAACAACTTATGCAAAGTTACAACGCTCAAAGTTAAAAGCAATGGGAGATATTTTCTTTTAAAGAAATCGCTTTTTAAGGACTACAACAAACGGCTGGTAGGGACTACACGACATTCCTCCTGGGTTAGTGACATCACTAACCCAAAAATCTACATAAACCCCGCCCCCGGGAGCGATTTATAGATTATCATGACAGAATATGCTAATCAATGACTAGAAGATAACTACTATAAGCTTCATAAATTCACCAACTAACCATTCAGAAATGTCTTTCTTCTTGAGTCTCTCCATCTTTGTCTGACTCCAGTTTGAACATAAAAGGCTAAAAGTTTTTGAAATTTTCAGTGCATGTCTGTGTGAGGTAAAAGGACACAAGCTCTTGAAGCTCCGCCCTCTGCATCGGGACAAGCAGCTCATTTGCATTTAAAGGAACAGATACAAAAACGGTGCGTTTTTGCTCACCCTCAAAAAGTGACAACTTTAACATGCTGTATAAAAATATCTGTGGGGTATTTTGAGCTAAAACTTCACATACACACACTGGGGACATCAAATACTTATTTTACATCTTGTGAAAAGGGCATTATACCACCCCTTTAAAGTTATAGTTGTAAAAGTTATTTGATGTTATAAAAATGGGTGTGTGAAGTCATGATGTGATTTACAGCTTCTCTGCGAAGTAGTCACTGAGGCACCAAATTACTTTTTTCGGGATCTTCGTGAGGAGATTGGAGCTTTAACTTTAATTTCTACATTTCCATAACTGTTTATTTCACATTGACATACTGAGTTGTTCTGCTGTAAACGGTACTAACCATTTCTGTGGGAATGTGGGAGGGGCCTTGATACCGCGGTTCCACTTCACGCTAAGGGTCCCAAATCAGCGCAAGATGTCAACGCCATATTGAGACATTGGCGGCTTCACTTTTATACAATGGAAGAGAGTAATTTAATGGTGTGCACGCTTCGGATGAGTGCACACACAAATCAGTGTACGCGAGTTCTATTTTGTGTCTTCTTGTGCTTGAGTGTTTAAATTGACGAGGCTTAAAGATGAACGAAAGTCTTTTGGAAAGTCTTTTGGGGTTTGGAACTACATGAGGGTGAGTAATTAATGACATAATTTTTCATTTTTGGGTGAACTATCCCTTTAAATGAGTTTAGTTTAACACAGATAGCAACGTGTGCTGTTCAGGTCTCACCTGCACTCTCTCGCTATCAACAACCGGGGGATGACGCCGTAAATGACTGGTCATATTGAGCATACTGCACTTCTATTGATCAAAGTTTTCAAAGAGTTACTGTTTTGTCCACTTTTTTTTTTTTGGATCATTGCTGTTGTAACGCGTTGGGAAGCCAGAATGCGTATCCATCAACAGAAACATACATTAGCCGAACTCTGTCTGTCTTTTTTACGGATTGATATTTTCAACTAGCCATATTATAGATGCGTCATCAGATTTAAGATGAACCGCAGTGCAAGTGCATGCCAAATTGTGGGTTGAGAACGGTACGGTTAGACTTTTTATCGAGAACCGTTGCACCCTTAATACGAATAGGCAATTTACTGTCCCCAATTCACCTATCGTGCATGTCTTTGAATTTTAATGACAACATCATCTACATCATAACATAATTCTTATTTCATTTTTACTATTAATTTATAATCACTCTCTTTTTGTTCATCTCAGTGATTAACTGCATTAATAATGATAGTACACTTGGCTCAGGATATTAATAATTATCATTGTTGCTTTTACTATTAACTTTTTTTTCTCTTAAAAAATATTTAAACTGTAAACAGCTTTTCATTAAACCCTCCTCTTCCAGTAATTAGTATTGGTCAGTTTGGATAGCATGCACTTTTAAATAAATGAAAAACTGAACCACAGTAGAAAAAAAAGATTTATACCAAAACAGAGTGAGCAATGTGTGAAATTGGGATATTGTTCTTTGTGTGCCGTTACTTACTTTTGCCTTGAGCGATTTGAGTGGGGACCCAGCAAGCGTGTTGGGACGTCAAGCCTTTGCTCTAATTACAGAGCAAGAGCAATTACAAGAGACAGAACGAGAGAGAGAGAGCTAAATCTGTATAGTATAAGCATGAATTGCTCCTCCTGATGTTACCTGGGCTTCCAGTGGTGAGAAGTGCAAATAATCCCATCAAAGAGAACAATGGACCTCCACCTGCTGACATCTCTAGCCAATTACACACCGCAAAACATGTCCCCCCTCATCTTGCTCCTTCTCAAGCTGAAAGCGTCTCCTCCAGTCTCTCTCACAGACATGCAAACTTTGTCATATTTTTCTCTCTCTGGTTTTCTGCACTTGTGGTGCTTGCTTACCCACTGTATGTGCGTTGAGAAGTGCATGTCTTTGAGTGTGAACACAAAAGTAAACTTGCCTGTGAGTGTTATTTTCATATCGCTCTGATAATGTGGCTCATTATCATGGACGTGGGCTGTTGCTGTGGTAATGAGCTGACCTTCAGGAGCGGAGGTTAAGCTCTTTCGCAGTTGAGTTGTCAACACAGCAGGTCCATTGTGTCTGGGGTGGCAACCACAGAACGTCATAGTGTGTGTGTGTGTGTGTGTGTGTGTGTGTGTGTGTGTGTGTGTGTGTGTGTCTGTGTCAGGGGCTAAATGTTTTATTTGTTGTGATTCACAGGCCACTGTCACCCACCATCGTCAAGTGTTCCCTAAATGTGCACACTGCATTTTAAAACACAAACCATTTCATATGTAACTTGAATCTCAATTACAGGTTATAGTTTTAGTTTTGTTATTGTTGTTATTAAATCAATAAGCTACAAGAGATTATTACATTAATATATGATATTAAGCGGTAACAGGTGTGTTTATCTGCATTTCACAAATGCTTTAAAAGTGGCTTGTCCAATCAGAATTTAGAGTCAGAACTATTCATTTGATAATTGCTTGTTTGTTGGTTATTTATGGATTGTGTTCTCCTTGTTTATTTTTTTATTAATTTTTTTGGTACAACAATCCTCCAGAAACTTACATTGTAAAAGCCCCTCACAGTCACAAAGAGTTTCTCCACAAAAGTCTGGATACCAAAATTCTTTGTGTGTGTGTGTGTGTGTGATGTCTAGACCTTGACACTGTTTCCCCCTCCTCAGACTATAGTAAAAAGCTTCATTTAGGGTGGGATAAGAATGGGGTCGTCTGTGACTGCCCTCATAGACTTATGGGAAAAGTCTGAGTCTGTGTGTGTGTGTGTGTAAGAGGATTTTAATCATATTTTCTAAAGGCGTTTTCACCTCTCACTCTTAACAGTACAACATTCATCATCACCTTGTTTTTTTTGTTGTGTTTTTTTATAAGATCTATCAATTTATTAGATGTTTACCACAGATGTGTGTCTCAGCTTGTGCATCTTCATAGGTTTGTTATGCTGCTGGCCAAGTTTAGGCTTGTTTTTACTGAGTCTGTTTCCTCTGCCTGTGTTTGAAGTTTTGTGTTCATCCTTCCTTCCAAACACTCATACCTCTGTCACACTCCTGTCAACCCATGAAATGTGCAGTTAACAACAGATATTACAGTCTGTAAGACGCACCCACCCAGGATGAATGATGTATTTGATAAACCTTATTTAAAGGGATAGTTCACTCAAAAGGGAACATTCTGTCATCATTTGTTTCCCCTTATGTCATTCAAAACCTTTATGACTTTATGACTTTCTGCTGCAGAACACAAAAGAAGAAATTTTGAAGAATGCTGGTTTGGGGGACTTGCACTGTAAATATTTGTTTTTCAAGTAAAAAATTATTTACTTGCACTGTAAATATATGAACTTTAAGACTTTAATAATACTTTTTATTTTATTACTATTTATTATTTTACTTTCAATTTTATTTTAGGCTCTGTAAAACATTTGTGTCTCTAACACGTCTACTTAAGTGAATATTTCTTTCATTTATTTTCTCTTCTAATGAAACTCTAATAAGCATGGTCACACATGCACAAACAAGTCCTCACTGTTTCTTCAGGGCTAAATGAGCCTATTGTCTCATGGCAGCGAGACCCTAATCTCTGCAACTACAGTATTCCTGTCATGGCTGACAATTTGATAGTTTTTCACACTTGAGTTTTGCCAGGGGTTTGTATGTCTGCTGTCTGTGTGTCAGCTGCAGTTACAACCAATATCAAATCTCCCTACACACAAGCTACTGTAAGTTTGAGAGTCACGTACACTTACAGAGACTTTGATGGCAATTCAAGTGACACTCCACTAATGGTTTACAAGGGAGGATGAGTCTCGGGGAGACTATGACTATTTTCATATTTTTTAAGACTGAAATTCTGGTCTAGACCAAGGGTAAACTGTAAAAATGTACATGTAAATGTATTTAAATTACTTGTATATGTATTTTTTAAATAACAAAAATGTATAGTACAAAATAAGCAGTGAAAGCGTAATAAATCAGTTTCTAAGATATTTTTAATGATGATTACTGATTTGATTTAATTAAGAGGGACAGACAGACAGACATACACTTAGTAACACTAACACATTTGTGTTATTAACACAGTTCAGTTGCATCTCTTCTACAGTTGATTTGTGGTTAAGAGCAATTCATATACTACACACATGTATAGATCTCACATGCAAAATTAATCGCTGAATTTGTTTGTTCTTGAATGAATCACATAATTGTTTTCCTTTTCCCCCCACATATTTATTTAATTTATTCAAAATCCTGATGAATTTGTAATATTAGCAAAAAAAGTTCCAACTAATTAATTTTGTGTGTGTGTGTATGTATATGTATATCACTGGATGTTCAATCCAAGTTGCTGCATATCGAGTAGGCATCATTGCCTCATAAATGTGTTCAGTAATGTGTTTATATATAACTTCAATGATTTCTGGATGATACATTTTTGCAGGTTTTTTTATATATATTTTTGGGTTCAGAGGAAGTTTTGATTTCTGAAAATTACAGTTAGTCCTACATGTTCTTATAGTACATTCAACTCTTTTATTTTAAAGGATTTTGCATGAAACAACCCCTTTAAAGTCAAGGAAAAAGAGGTTATGGGGTACAGGGGGTCCAAAGTTACAGTGTTGTTATTTTAGTGTGTTATGTGCTGAACTATGAGTGGTACAGAACAAATATTAATCTATGTGCAGACTTTGTTCCCTGTTTTCTGGAGCAGGCCCAAGAGCCCTGTCTAGCCTACATATGTCTTTGTATTTGTGTGCGTGTGTATTTATGCTGATTTATTTCACAAACCCTCTCTCCAGTGTAGATTATCACCACCTCCTCCTTTTGTCACCCATGTGTGAATGCAGAAGCCTTTGACCGGTGCTGACAGAACACATTTTTCTTCCTGCTTAATATGCACTCTTATGCTTCATAACAAAAACTTCACCCGAGGCGAGAAATATCGGAGGACGTTGTTCACAGTGCAGTGTCATGATAATGTCACGTGGTGTCACGCTTAAGGCGAATTATCTGACGTTTCTTCAGTGTTCTGACACTTCTGTGTGATGGGGACCACATTGTGCCTAAATCATGATGCTGATTCATTGTTTCCTTCATTGAATGTCACAGAATTATTTACATTCACAGTCATGTTTTAGATTGAGGTATTAGCGTGTTGACAAATGGATGGCGGTGATGTTGATATAGTTATTTAGCCTTGTATATTTGTCTATTCACCTCATGATCTGCATAAATGTGTCTGTAATCAGTTGTTATAACAGGTGTCGGGTTAAGTTTGGTGTGTTCTAGTTCTCAGAATTAGGTCAGACGCATATACAAAAGTCTCTCATTGTCTCTGACTGGTTTACATGAACAAAAGATATTTGTTATTTGCAATAAATTCTTTGAAGGGTGCATATTTGGGTTGAGACCAGTAGTTATGGTACACTTTCTTCTCCTTGTGAGCAAAACACATCCGTGAGCAGGTGTTTTACAGGAAGCTTCAGGCTTGGTGTTAAATTTCAGAATGTTTATGCTTTTCTTGCAGGGTTTAATTTTCTCATGCCTCCCAATCACTGTGTGTCAGTGTGATTGCACAGAATCACACTGGCACAAACATTTCATCATATTTCGCTGATAGTATTATCTGAAGATTGCTTTATCTAACTGAATTTGTTTCCCCTTTAGAATATCAGTTTGTAGTTCATTGACGTCGGTGTTGTTCTGTAAGTTTTAGCCACCCCGATCAGAGAGGAATTCAGAGTACAAGACACACTGATGCAACATTTAATCATTCATAGTAAACATAGTGAGCAAACATGCATTCTCATAAGCTCTCCAGACTAGAGCAAATCGATGTGTGCTGTAATCTTTGATTTCTGAAAATGAAGGGAAATTGCTGGAAGAACAGAGAGGTGAGAGAGGTAATTTTAAGCTCTCCTAAACATCTGAAATGTAACTCAAGACATTTGCTTGAACACTAGAGAGATCTTGGCTTTAATCCGGGGACCATTTGAAGATTGACAAATACATGCAGGCAGACACAGACAACCCTAAAGCTGCGACTATTAATCTGGCTCGATTATAAGATGCTCTTTATCCCCTTCAATCCTGACCCCATTACGCACAAACACACTGTTTACAGTAGCTGTATGGAATGTCAAAGGATGTCATATTTTGTTAGTTTACATTGTGTTTAGCCTTTAACAGCATTTAGTACTATTAGTATCATTAATAATTGCACTAAAGGTTGTGATAGATGTTATTTATTTGTTTATTTAAAATTCATAACAGAGAAGCAGTAAGGATTATCACTCAGATTCATTTTATATTTCATTATAAAGAGCTTGGCCACAGATGTGTTCACAAGGATCTCCTGCGCTCTATTCTGGGTCATTGTGCCCACAAGCTGGAAATTAATACTGATAAAGTGACCCTGTCTCAGCCCCCCCGAACCATTCCATTCCCAAACATTTTTTTTTCTCCCATAGTAGGAATGTAAGCAGTGAACATTGACACTTACAGATTCTGGCCTTTCAGGTAATGTTAAAAACTCTGTACAGTGTGTGCTCATCTGCCTCCATTTAGTAGCAACGTCCTACTGTCCAATCAATTCCCGAGGACAAAATCAAGTCCTGCCTTCATTTTTTTTTCTCATTCCAGAAGCCGTTTCATTAGGATATGTCACAATACGGAAGACTATTGCAACTACATTTTCCTGCCGATTTTTTAAATAACAATAAAAGGATTGTAGCGGTATAACATGCATGTGCTTATTTATGGTAATGGGAGAAAAAAAAACTTTCCACTTGACTGCTTAAACTCTCAACTTGCTCCACACACACATACAGCTGAGAAAATGTCAGATATAGATGCTGTTAATGCTAATCTTTATTTCCTGCTGTAAAAGAAGTTAAAATTTGCAATATGGGAATACTTTGGATATCAAACAAACAAATGCAAGGTTCTTCTCGAGGAAAGATATCCAATAGGCTTTATGCTGAACATCACGTGAACAAACAGGAAAACAGGTCTCATTGCATCCGCTTGTCGGAGAAAGTGTTAACTGCAGTACGAACTGATGCCGATATCTTTGGACATTTAAGGTAATCAGCTAACCAAGCTAGACAGCTTCGATTTAAATATCTAAATGTTTGTGAGAAGAAGAAAAATAAAATAACTTTTAGATATCAATCTGCATATGCGATGGACATCAGTCATGCTCATCTTTGCTCGCTCCTTTGAAGGTATCCTGTGTAACACGGCTCTATATTTAACAAAGCACATACAAAAGACATGAACCGGAAGTGATGCAACCTGTTTTACAGAATACGGAAGTTTTTTATGCATAGAGGTCTGCTACCTGACCCAAACCTAAAGGGTCCTGAAGAACTTACGGGTTTTGGGTCGGGTTCGGTTTAATGTTTCATGAATATCTTCTTGGGTGGGGAAAAAAAAATATTTTTATTTAGTAGTAATAATAATTACTATTTATAGTCATATTGATATATAATCACAAAATTTTGGACCAAATTGTGCAGCCCTACGAAAGAGGCACAGCATTGAGTTTACATTTTTTAAGAAATTTGATTTATTCCCCAAATCTTATCAGACATTACTCATAAAGATTAATGCACATATGCATTCCTGATTTTGAGCAAATGCTGATAATTCTAACCCATATAAACCTCAATTCAATTGCTAAGTGTGTCAGTAAGTACCCGGGATGTTGTGTTAGCATATAACGATCTTCTATGAACTTATAAGTGTGTCAGACTTAACTACATCCAGCTTATGATTTCAGCGCTATAGACTGATAAATCACTCAAACACACACACACATGTATGTTGCGCATGACTCACGCACAGAGAGCGGAGCAGTTATGAGGATGATTCTTGCAACTTATTACGGTTTAGGCTTGTTAAAAGCAACCTCTCGTAAATCAACAATCCAGGGCTGTTTTTGTTTTCTTACTGTGATATTATAAGGAGGAAGCGACAGGGAAAGCTTTACAAACAGACAGAAACTCCTGAGTAATCATTCTGATTGGAGAGGTTCATGTTTAGGACTCGTCTTATTATGGGTTAGAGCAACAGTATTTTAGATGAGTATCTTAAAGAAACAGTCTTGTTGGCTTAGTAGTGTTGAAATACTTGTACTCAGCCTTGAGCAAAAAAACCTTGGGTACATTTCTCTAAGCTGTGTCACAATATTTTTCAATCATTGACCAATTTTAAGAACATTATGAGCACATGTTGCAGAGTCTGGGAAGCACACAGAACAATATTATGAAGTAGATAGAGATTTTCACACAGTCAATTTCTCAGAGGGCCCTTCAGCTATGTGGGCTGGGGTAGTGTGAGCTTCTTTACGAACCATTGTATCAAATGCATTAGTATGCTTACATAACCCTCAGTCTGACAGGATACTGTTTTGACTATAAATGACCATTGTGATTGTATGTGTGTGCTTACACGCATATAAATATGCGTGTTACCGATTCTCTTCGGCGAGGGTTATTAGTGATGACATAGTAGTGAGTCACCCTGCCCCCCCTAGTGTGAGTAACCGCAAGCGTCAGTTACAGGAACACACACACACAAGGACAGTATAAGGGAACCCACGCCTGTTCATACGTTCTCATTACTGAATCACTCAGCAGTATTTAACAGCTCCAGCCACTTGTAATAGAAACCTCCCGAGACATCCTGAGACAAAAAAGGGGAGAGGAAAAAGGAAAGAATTTTAACTCTGAAACAATATATACCAGATCAAAGAAGGTATCAACTGTGTTTGGGTGTCCACAAGACATTGATGCCCATGTGAAAAGTGACAATTCGTGGACTATATATATATATATATATATATATATATATATATATATATATATATATATATATATATATATATATATATATACCTAATCTGTATCGTTTACTAAAAATAACTGTCATTCACTGTATCATAAACTGCATATATTCTAGAAGTGACTGTAGTTTATCTTTTTCTTTTTTCAGTTTAACGTGTTAAAAATATTTAGTGCAATTAATGCAGCATCTCTTTTTTCTGTCATCCTTTGGCTGCGCTACAGTATGCTCACGCTATCATTCATTCAAGTGCTATTAAACCATTCAAGCGCAATAAGATGCAAAAAAAGAACTCCAATCTGTACTGGCACGCTGTCTGTGAAACGACTCTCTGTGAACAAACACCCGAAACACATTGCGCGCACAGAATGCCACTTCAGAAGTTCCCTTTCACTCTTGAACATACAAAAACACATAGTTATATTAAAATTCACATTTTGTCAAGTATCCTCGTAAACAGAGTCTTAAATGAGTTAAAAAGATTTAAAAAGAGTTATGTAAATAGGTGTGTGTGTCAGATCCGGGTCATGTGTGTTAGGTCTTAGTGACAGCAGCCTAATAAACCTGCTGCTGTCTATCATTAATGTTAATCAAAGAACAAATGACAAAGAGAAAATCACTCACTGCTCTTGACTGAATATATTTTGTAGCTCTAATGAGGATTAATCCATATTAAATATGTAAGTTATGCAGTGAAGACTGTGCAGTGTTTGATTATTCAATTTATATATTTACCTGTTAGACCTACCTGAAAATATTAAAGCACTGTTTACAAGGTGGCAAGGGTCAAAAGCAATGAAAACAATTACTTTTTTGTGCAATTTAGCAGGACAGTTAAAAACCTGAACTGGCCCGACTGTACCAGAAGAAAAAAAAATCTTAGTGTTAAGCCCTGATATATTAAAGGCACAGCTAAATGTGACATTTATTACACTGGTTTATGTGAAGATTGTTGTAAGTTCACTTAAATTAAAAGTTGTTATTTTTTAAAGCCCATTAAAATGATAGCTTTCAAGTATACTGTAATGTTGAATGGCTATAATTAATGTCTATAAATGAGGGGAAAAAATCAATTTAATAGAGACTTCAGCAGTGTTCGAATTGAGGGGGGGCTGTGGGGTACCGGAACTCCCATAAGCATTAAGGGACCCCCTATAAGGCCCAAAAATTACCCTTGGGGGTCCCCTGGTTTTTCATTAAAACTAGAATACTAGAAGCATAATATATGACAATAGAACTTTTTTTTTAATCAAATTATTGCACTGCCGTTCCCAATTTCATTAGAAGCTTCTCCAAGATTTGCGTCTGAAAATCCGCTCAAGTGCGGCACAGACTGTTTTCTAAAGGAATTTACAGACAGCAACGTCGCTGTGTGACAATGGCAGAGTAGATCCTCATTTTCACCTCACGATTATGGTAAGCTATACATTTTCTTTGTTTTATGATTCTTTGGTACACATAATTTACTGATACTGAATAAGTGTTTGTCTTAGAACCGAACAGTCCCTAGATTATTATAATTTTGATCTGCAAGTCTTATACGCGAAGCTAGCTTACTATTGGACAGTTGTAATTAGTCATTGTAACGAATGTTAGTTGTTGGAGGAGGCGGGAACCGGCGAACATTCAACACACTTTAATCATCCAAAAATAAACCAACACAAAACGAAAGTAAAAGCGGCAGCCCCTCACGGATGACTGCCACACACATAAACAAAACAACATAAAATAGTCCAGGCCTGGTCCTCTCTCATCCTTCACTGTCGTCGCTTCCGAAGCTCCTCCGTGAGAGATACGAGACAGGTGCAGGTGACGCTCATCATCAATCATCCTTCCCCCGTTCTCTCACGGCCCTCAGTCTCGTCTTTTTTTTTTTTTTTTAACAACGTAATTTTTAGAAAAATGTTATCTTGATTGGAGCTAGCAACCCATTCTGAATTAAACAAATAATTTTAAATCTAGTAGCCTAACCTAACTAATATACAGTATATATATATATATATATATATATATATATATATATATATATATATATATATATATGCAATGTGTTATCTATGTAGGCAGATTAGCTCAGTGTGCATGTCTAGTGAAGCAGTATCAAAATAACTCATAGTAATCGCTCACAGAACAAAGACTGGCATTGTGCTACTGTGAAGAGAAGGCAGTTCACATACTTCCTGTTACTGACGGCCTTGGCATGACCAATATTTACAGAAATGTTATGGGTTAGACAGCACACAATTAAACTTGTCATAACACAACTCATCCAAGAAAAAGATGGGAGGAGAGGTGAGAGGATGATGTCAGCTGGCAGAGAGAGAGAAGGAGAGGAGGTAAACAGCTGTTATGCTTGGACAGTCAGTCTCCTCACATTTGTGTGTGTGTGTGTGTGTGTGTGTGTGTGTGTGTGTGTGTGTGTGTGTGTGTGTGTGTGTGTGTGTGTGTGTGTTTTCTTTAATGTGCCTTTGTAGGGCAAAAGATCTGAGTTTAATGGGTCGAACCTCGATGGTTTATGATGATGCATTTCTGTGCCACTATTAATCTGTCAGTTTCAACTCTTTGAAGTTGATCTGCTTTTTGAAACATTGCCTTGTGATATTACAAAATTTGAATTATTGTGGGGATGTTAGTTGGAAACCTTATACTGGTGTGTGTCTGTGTCTGGGAGGAAGGAAGAGCAAGGTTGACCCTTTGCTAAAAGGTTGGTGTGTCTGTTTGGATTTGAACTAGACTTACTAGACTTTCAAAGAGGCTATTCTTACCTAGCAATGTAAAAATGACAGAAAGAGATGTGTGTGTGCGTGTGTGACAGGCAGGGAGAGAGGTGTACAACGCTAACAGAACACTATTCAAAAGCTGTGTTTGGTCCAACTAACATGTTATCAAATAGTATTTACTTGTTCAGTCCTAAGGTCAATCCTTAGGTGAGCCTTATGATTATTGTATAATAGTGAGATTTGTATTCTGCTATTTAATATAATTACAAGGTGAAAGGTTAACAGTGGTTATTAGCTAATAATATTAGCTTCCATGTACTTCCTATGTGTTTATGTAAGTTAGCTTGAGTCTTTGAGGGATGCGGTCTGTGTAAGTTCTTGAGAGAGCAAATAACATGTTTTCTTTATCTTCTTTCGTCTTTTTTTCTGGTGAGGGGGAGGTTTTGAGTCTTTATATTTTTTTCTTCCTTCTTTCCTCCTCCTTTTCTAAAAAGCCAGTTGTCACTGCATCATATAAAAGAAGATATACAAGCGATTCACATGCTAATGCTGGGACTGGTTTAAAAGAGGACGCAGAGGAGAAGAGGGGAAAAGTGCTATTGATGGAGAAATGGGGGGAGGAGAGGAGGGGAGGGGGGCAAGAGAGGCCAGAGCAATGGGAGGAGTATGAGTTTGCTGCTGTAGAGACAGAGAGGTATTTGTGTGTGTGTGTGTGTGTGTGTGTGTGACGCAGGCCTCTATGTATCAGCACTACAGAATAATACCATAAAAAGAAGCCTTACCTCATCTGCCTGGTACAGCCAGGACATAAAGAAAGAAAGAGAACAATACCGTCAGTTCTGGCCTGCCCCTCATGTGCCACTGTACCAACACAGCAAAGAGATTAATACTCTGCTTAATATCATACAGGGAGTAGAGGAAAGGAAGAAAAATACTTCATAATGTATTTTGCAATGTGTTGTTATTTGCATACTGATTATATAAATCCTCAATATTTATAATTCAATGTTAGGCTGCATAGATTAGGTCAGCTGGAACCGGGAACACTTCCCATAAATCCTTATGTACTCGTTACATCATAAGAAGAATGGCATCTACGCTAATATTAGTCCCTTTGTTTATCCCGAGGTTTACCGCAGTCCGCCGGATCCAGGCCGTATCCAGATCTGATGTAGGACCTGCGCCTTGACACGACAGCAACGCAGTCCTGAAGTGTCAACTAGTCTCTCCCCTGTGAAGGCCTCTCTCCCCTCCCTTTATCTCTCTAAAGATAAAGCGTTGTCAGGATAATTCCGGTTCGCGTGGCTACGCGGAAGCGATAAAAATTCTGTATTATAAATTTTAAGGCCAGACAAGTAGTTTGTTGAGGGTTGATTTTTTAGGGAAGGACTACACGCCTGCACAAATATATTCAAACACGCATACCTAGACTGAACTCGTAATACACATGTGCACGCCATCAGCGTTCTCACGGGTTTGCGTTTTTGAAAGTTTGCGCAGAAAGAACTTTTTGTTAAAATGGTGTCGTGTTAGCGGCCCCTAAGTTAATAACTAATGATCGTTGCAACGGAAGTGAATCAATCAAAACTAACTTTAGCTGGACAATAACTTTATTCTAGAGCTGCTGTAAAGCCAAAACAATCTCTGTTACTTTATTTTCCTATTATCAATGTAAAGCCACTTTGGAACAGTCTACATTGTTAAAAACACTGCATAAATGAAGATGACTTGACTTGACTTGACTATTTGTTGTGCTGTAGTAGTGGTCAATTTAACAGAGTTAGAGAAAAGTGTAAGCTGTGTAACCTGTGCTACTATCAGACTAAACAGTTAGGCCAATAAGGCCTATCACATTATTGATTAATCGTCTGTTTGTGGATATTCATTCAAATCACAATTATTTGAGAAGCAGAGGATTCATAATCTAGTGAGGAGTAAAGAATAAAATCTGTATAAAAAACACTTTTTAAAGTAGTCAATTATTATTATTTCTATTATTATATTATATAAATGTTATTAATTGTCACAGAAAATTGTCACTGTAAATCAAATGGGCCTATTTTATTTTAATTTTGAAAATAATTCTAATCTCTTGATTTTTAATCATTTTAAATATTATTGTATACGATTCCAAGTAAAAAAAAAACAAAAAAAAACATATTAGGCTGACACTGTAAGTGACATAAACAAAACAGAATTAAATCGTTAATTGCAATTTTTTTAAATGACAATTAATCGACAGCACAAAATTCTGGCATTGAAATGCTTTAGTCTTCGGGTTTTTGTAAACAGACCTAAAGTGTCTGTAGTTCGGCTTCATTAAAGCAACACTAAGGAACTTTTCCTCTGTGGTCGCCCTACAGGTTGGAAGCGGAATTGTCCATTACCGCTGGCGTAAATAATTTAGCTTACCGTTGCACGCACGCTATCTGTTTATCTAGCACCGGCTTTGGAATGAACGATGTCCACAGACAAGGTAGAGTATGTTGCATGATTTCATGAAAGCATGATGTATTGCGACATCAGAAACGAAGAAAAACTAAATAATGACTATTGTAACGCTTGACGTAAAGCAAGTCAAATTTGTATTTTTCTTATTTCTCATTCGAACTACAGAAACGCGACCCGGTTTGGCAAACTTGCATAGTGTGGTTATATCAAAGTGAATCCAGAAGTGCGTTTCACCCTGTTACGACTTGATGAACCACTGATACGATTTTGGAAACATTATTTTAAGGTAAAAAATGTTCCTTAGTGTTGCTTTAAGCATTTGTACACTGTAATTGGACTACACTAGGCTTAGGATTTGTGCACTTGGTCCGAAAGATAAGAGATGATGCATGAATCGTGTGTATTTAATCCTCCTAATATTCACTTAAACATCATCATGTATGCTTGGACAGTTATATACTTGACTTCTCAAAAAAATATATATAATAATAACAATTTATATTTACATTGGTGTGTTGTCATTTCTCTGCAATCTCATTAATTTGGACACCTCACAAATCTTCATGAGCAATAGCATATTTTTGTCTCCCCAAATACTTTATTTATAAAATCACAGCTATTTCAAATATTTCATGAGGTATTTATGAGTTTTAATGCACTATTCGGCATACAAACATTTAAATGTGTGGTCTAAATGTCTACAATGGTAGCACTGTTTGGTCATTTACCTCAAAAACTGTTTTGACTGAACCTTCCCTTTAAGGACCTCAAGTACCTTGAAGTTGCTCAAGACCGCAGTGCTAGAGTGACATTTGAATATACCCTTAGTTATTGTGTGGAGCTCTTACACCACTGTCCATAATTCATTTGATAATGGATTTTGAAAGTACATTTGCCAGTAGTTGTCACAGCTACAGTTACTTGGGGAGGGAAACAGCCGAAATAATCTCTTTCATCGCATCGTTTTTGTTGTACATGAACAGATAAGCTTGCCAGATCATGCTGAATAACCACAGTTTTCCCTTTCAACACGCAAAAAAAGCAGACAAAAATCTATTCTCAGAGCGAACAAATAAAATGCATGTACCTTGTTCAGTGAAGTGTTCATGAAAGTCCATTGTTGTCACAAGGATTCAGTTATTGACCATTCAGTTACAGAGAATCAGATGCATGAAACATAATTTGCATTGAATAAAATAAACTGTAAACCCCAAAAGTTTTACTTTACTTTACTTTAACCCCTTTACTTTGCTGTTTTTGTATCATAAAATATGAATGGAATTGTGCCAGTAACATACAATTTATAATGCACACATAAAAAAAAAATTATTTGGTAGCTTTATTTTTTTTATTTTTTTATTAGTTTTTTTATTAATTTTGCCTCTTTTTTTTTTTTATCTCAGTGTATTAATACGTTACTAGTCTTATATACTGCAGCATCTTTTTATAAAATAAAGGCCACTATCACTGATACTAATATGTCTCGATGAAAATTATTTCCCCCCCCCCACATTTAAACATTAATTATAGCCATTCAACATTACATTATATTGAAAGCTATCGATTTGTTTTAACATAGGCTTCAAAAAATTTAACCACTTTTAATTTAAGTGAAATCCTCACATAAACCCATAATAAATGTCATATTTCTGTGCCCTGTCTAACAGGTTGGAAATATACCGAAATTGAATGAAGTTATCAGTCTGCACTTAAATTATTAATTAAATATAGATTAATTCTTATTAAAGCTACAAAAGTTATTTAGTCAAGAGCAGTGAGTCATTTTCTCTGTTACCTTTGTTCTTTGATTAGCTTTACTGACACACAGCATTAGTGGCTGCTGTCACTTTAAGACCTGCCACTGCTGCACATGACGTGGATCTCACACGCGTCTCATTCTCACACAACTCTTTACGTTCATTTTCATTCAACTATTTTAAGACTGTTCTTATGAGGATACTCGGCAAAACAGACATTTTGGCATACATGTGTGTTATTGTTTGTTCAAGTGCGAAAGAGAACTCTTCTGGCGCACTGTCTGTGTGTGTCTTTCTGTGCGTTGTGTGTGTGTGTGTGTGTGTCACATAAGGGCAGTTCTCTTTTGTCTTGTCATGCTTGAATTGTTTAAAAGCATTTGCATGAAGAAGAGCGTAATCATATAATGTAACGCTAGCCAAAAGATTACAGAAAATACGAATTCTGCGTTAATTGCGTTAAATATTTTAAAGCGTTAAGCATGCGTTAACATTGACAGCAGCTCTAATAGCTAATGTATTGTTTTGAACAAAAAAAAAAAAAACATTTTGGAACGACATGAGGGTGAGTAGGCCTAATTGATGATCATGTTTGGGTAAATATCCATTTAAAACAATAAATAACTACAATGATAAACAGATTAATATGGAATATTTTGTGGTTTGTCTGTGAAATGCAACTAAAACAAGAAAAAATGATAAATGAAGTCTGTAGCAGTGTACTGATTTTAGTCTTTAAACATGTAAATATTTTGGTGGCAATGTCCAGGAATGATGAAAAGTGTCTATTATTCCGTTTAGCTCTCTCTCTAATTTTCTCTTTTTCTTTCTCTTTCTTTCTCTCTGTCTCTCTATTTCTGCTTTCTCTGCCCTCATTCACCCTAAAATTCATTCTTCATTCTCTTTCATTTACTTGAGTATTCAATTACATTTCTGCAGCTTCTCTCTGAAAAACATTCTTTCCTCTTTTACGCACACACGCATACACACACTTATTCTCTGTCTTTCTTCAGGTGATGGGTCCAGTGTGTGGCCTGAGCCTTTCAAAGTAATTAACCCTCTCACATTCCTATTTCCTTCTCTCTCTCCTTCTCTCTCTCTCTCTCTCTCTCTCTCTCTCTCTCTCTCTCCTTCTCTCTCTCTCTCTCTCTCTCTCTCTCTCTCTCTCTCTCTCTCTCTCTCTCTCTCTCTCTCTCTCTCTCTTTGATCCAGTGAGCGGCTGCTGCAGGCTTCATTAAGTTGAGGTTCTTTTGTGTGGGACGCTGAGAGCTGCTTCACATCCTTCCTGTTTGCTCTGGTCATCATGTATCACAGTTGACATCCCAGAGAGAGCAAGCCGCCCAACAGTACAGAACACACACACACACACATACACATACACAGACACACACACACACACACAGCTGCAACAAAACACATACATAGCAAGAATATTTTTTACTTTGCAGTGTACTTTAATGCATTTCATTTATTACATACTTAAATGGAAATACTTCTGAAGTATTTGTACATTTTAACCACATGAACTCAAAAAATTCTTACATATATGAAATCTATATTCACCAATATGCTTAACCAACTCTCATAATACCCTGCAAGAGATAGTGAAAAATACTTGGATATTGTGTATATATATATATATATATATATATATATAGGCTATATATATAGGCTATATATATATATTATATATATATATATATATATATACATATATACATAAATATATTAATACACGTAAATACATAATTTCAATATGCTTTGTTTGATCACATTGGTGTAAGCACATCTTTGGACAATCAGTCTAATTATGTAGGTTTGTTTGCATGCAGTTGTTTTGTTGTTCTGAATGGGCGAGTTTTTCTCAAGAGGTTGCCTTCAGTAGTCGGGACACACAGGGCTTTGTGTTGTCGTGTGTCTGTTGCTAGGTGCCAGGGGGCAGGATGTTTCTCCTCTTTCCCTAATGAGTGTGAAGTGCTTCTCACTGGACACAGGCCAGCTCCTGCTGCACACCTGGGGAAACCCGGACACACTGTTCACCGCTAACCTGAGCTCAGCTAATGCTGTCCCTCTGTATTAAGTCTGCCTCTCTCACTTTAACACTCAACATTTCTCATTGGAGTCTGAATAAAGATATCACACAGGTCATCTCTAATGGACATGCAAGGTGTTGAGGAACAGATGGATCCCAGCAGCACCACGGTTTGCTTACACTACTAGACACTAACACCTTCTGTTTATTGCATTTTGCAATATATTTTCCTTTCAGCTACACTACCGTTTAAAGGTTTGGGTTTGGTATTTTTTTTATTCAGCAAAGGCACATTAAATTTATTAAAAGTAACAGTAAAGACTGTAATATTACAAAATATTTCTATTTTAAATAAATATTATTTAAATATTCATTTGAACTTTCTATTCATCAAAGAATCCGGAAGAAAATTGCATATTTTCCAACGTTGCAAAATAAGCAATGTTTCTTGAGCAGCAAATCAGCTTTAGACTGATTTCTGAATGATCATGTGACACTGAAGAATGGAGTAATGATGCTGAAAATTCAGCTTTGCCATCACAGGAATAAATTACATTTTAAAATATACTGAAATAGAAAAATAATAAATTGTAAAAATATTTCACAATCAGTGTTGGGTAAGTTACTCTAAAAAAGAAATTAATTATAGCTAGCCTACTAATTAAATATTCAACAGTGTAATTACAGTACTAATTATGCTCTCTAAAAAGTATTGCATTATTTATTACTAATTACTTATGAAAATAATCTTTTAATTCTTTCAATAATATAAAATTGCACATTATTCTTGAACTGTCCAAAGTATTTAAAAGGAGGTTGCATTAAAAACATACATTTTACCATTAGATGTTAAAATTTGATGTTAAATCCACTATTGTTTTACATAGTATTGTTCTAGTCTATACAGTATTTAATGCAATTACATAAGAAGTAACTGTAATTAAAGCTGCAAGCAGCGATGAAAAGGGCCCTCGCACCCCTGCCACCGCCACCCGGCGCCTTTAGTAAAGGCCTTAAGATTACACTCACCAAATTTGAAGAGGATCAGATCAAAACTGTAGGAGGAGCTCGTTAAAGTACAACATCAGGAAATGGCAAAAACTGCCCAAAATCTGAGAGGAAGTTCAAAATAGCTGACTTCCTGTTGTGTTTAGGGCTGTGCTCCAAGAGACTTTTTTGTAGGTATTGGGTCATTACATGTATGTACCAAATTTCATGCCTGTACGTGAAACGTAGAGCCGGGGCAAAATGTAGGGGCAATAATTAAGCCATTTTGCCCCACCCAATTTTGAAAACCACATCACACGTAAATTTTCGCCACTTCTGAAGCGTGTGCAAAGTTTCATGATTTTTCGAGCACGTTTTGTATTTGCCACACTTCCTGCTACCAGCAGGTGGCGCTATTGCTATAACCAAATATGAGCATGGTCATGTGTTCAGGACAGGACTCTTATCAAACGTGAAGTTTGGGGCAGATTGGACATTGAATGCCTGAGTTACTGCAGGCTGTCTGTGGTTGCCTAGCAACATTGGAACTGCAAGCAACATTAATATTGAACTTATCTGATCATGCATAAATCACCAAAAGGCCGAAATTGGGTGTACGTTTGTCAGGCCGCCGAGGGCACACCCTTCGACGAAAACTCAAGATCTTCGCAATTTAACGTGCAAAGGTCTTAAGATTACACTCACCAAATTTGAAGAGGATCAGATCAAAACTGTAGGAGGAGTTTGTTAAAGTACAACATCAGGAAATGGCAAAAACTGGCCAAAATCTGAGAGGAAGTTCAAAATAGCGGACTTCCTGTTGTGTTTAGGGCTATGCTCCAAGATACTTTTTTGTAGGTATTGGGTCATTACATGTATGTACCAAATTTCATACCTGTACGTTAAACCTAGAGCCGGGGCAAAATGTGGGGGCAATAATTTACCAAATCCCCCCCCCCAATTTTGAAAACCATATCACACTTACATTATTACCACTTCGGAAGCGTGTGCAAAGTTTCATGAGTTTTCGAGCATGTTAAGGCCCTCTAAAAAGCGATTCACTTTGGAGAAGAAGAAGAATAAACAGAGCAAAAACAATAGGGTCCTCTCTCCATCGGTGCTCGGGCCCTAATTAAATTTCAGAAAAAAATAAGAGTAATACCTTACTTTAAATTACAGTAATTACACCCAACACTGTACACCATATTACTGTTTTTATGTATTTTTGATCAAATAAATGAAGCCTTGGTGAGGGACTTCTTTCAAAAACATTGTACCAAAACTTTTGAATGAATGGTAGTGTACTTTATATATGAGACAGCAGGCTGTCAAACATGCATACATCTGATTTTAGCTTGTCTCTCTGTTTTTACAGGTCTGTTGGCTAACCAGCTGACAAAGAAGCCAAACCTGTTAAAACCAGCCTAAACCTTCATAAACCAGCAAAGACCAGCAAACTATCTTAGGGTGGTTCTGTTGTGGTAAAATGTTTCACATTTATTACTTTACCGAACATCATATATTGCAATTCAATTATAAGTGATTGTTTTTTAATAGTTTAACCAAATAAATAGTTTTATCCCAAATGACCATTCGCCATCAGGAATTAATCCAATTCTACATTATAGTGTGTATACTTGTACCTTGCACCTGTGTGTGTGTGTGTGTGTGTGTGTGTGTGTGTGTGTGTGTGTGTGTGTGTGTGTGTGTGTGTGTGTGCGTTCTGAGATGTACCATAATGAGCTTTGATGTTCCAGCTCCACCGTCTGCTGTGATTTTTTTTTTTTTTTTTTTTTTTTTTTCTAAATATGAGCTAGTAAATTATCTACTATTCTCATTGGAACATCTCCCATTAAATCAGCTCACATTGTAATCTTTGTATGTGTGTTTTCTCACACTCCTCCACTGTCATATAGAGAGGATACCCCACTAATCATACACCCCCGATCGCACAACCTCCCCAAAAAACACACAGACACACACGCTCTCCCAGTAACACAAGGTGTGGGTCGACACCTCACAATTACTCGCTCTGTGTTTGCCGAGAGGATGTTTGTGATTCGCGCTAACCCTTGTACAGGAGCCTGAGCTCAAATTACAGCCTTGGCCGCTGCGCTGGGAACTTTATTTACTCTGCCACCTTTTCTTTTCTTTCTCCGTCAGTGACAGTCGACAACAAAACCTAATTAGAGCTTTCAGCCCAACGCCCATTAACAGCAACCCGATCCCTCCGCAGCGCAGAAAAGACGAGGAAAATAATTATGACATTCCTAGTATTAAATCATTGGTTATGTCTTTATCTCCGCCGTGGAAATATGATTTGCTGCGGTACAAATTGTGGGACCTGCTCTCTGTTTGCTCGCACTTAATTACAGCCGTGGTATTTACAGGAAGTAATTTTGTTCAAAGGCTTTTTGCCAATAGAAGCAGCATGTCTTTAGCTCCTGTAAGAGACCGCCATCGGCCAACGCACTCACATGAGACATGTGCCGGGCTATTAGCGAGAAAAAGATGTGTGTGCGTGAAATGCTCTTGTTGTTAGGGTCACTTTGAGGCGTAAAGAGGTGTAAGTGTGAGTAAAAACAAGTAAAAAGCCCCGATCCAATGAACTGGACAAAATGTGCACACACATTATGGCTGTATGTGTAAGCACTTGTTCACACGTCGTGACTGTGAGTTTCAAGAAACACAAGCTTCTCCACTGTGATTTAGTGACTCAGCTATAAATCATCCATCATAGGAAAATATGCAAAGTTATACTAAATATCAAATTGCATTCCCATAACGTATCCTGTAACACGCTCTCATGCGTAAACGACTTGTTACTTTCCAGATGCTTTTCATCCAACCTCACGAGTACGAATTGAATGGCCAGACGCCCTGAAGCAAACTCGGGTTGGATGTTTGGCTCCAGGACACAATGGGGATAAACCAGGATTGTGATCTCAGTCACTGTCCTGTTGCTGGGTCATCCCTGCTTGGAACCAAAACTGCAATCTTTGCATTAGCCATCCAGATCTTCAATGATTAGGATTACAGTGCTTTATTCATTTGTAATTCGCAAAATGCTATCCACATTTATATCAAACAATCTGGCAGGCATAGTGGCCCACTTACATTGTAAATTCGTAAATCTGGATCTGTTTATAGATGTTTTCCACAGTTTACGAGTTGTGTATCAGACATTGTTATTCATTATGGTTAAGCTCTTCCTTGCCACTTACGCTGATCCAATTTAAACCTGTCTCGACTGCATGCTGGATAAGGCAGAGAGCCTCTCTCTTTACCACAGGTAAAGGGCATGTCAAGGAACTATGATTACAATTAAAAGTGTGTATGTGTGTGTGTGTGTGTTATTAAAGTCTGAGTCTGTGAGTGTGTGCGGAGGGAAATGTTAGTCAGGTGAGCATTAGAGTGTGTGAGAACATGTTGGGGGCAAAGGTGAGATGGGCTAATCTGCTAATCCAATTGAGCGGCTGTGTACAATTCACATGATCCCGTATTCCCTGAGACCCACACGCGTATATGTTTTAAAATATGAACAGACCGAATTCCGCATCGAATGCTGGTTAACGCAGGATCTCGCAAGTGTACTTGTATAAATGGAACGAATTAACTTTGAAACAGTCTCTCTATCTCTCTTTCTCTTTCATGTGTATGTCTAGTCCTTGTGACACGGCATCGTTTGATGTCTCTGTGAGCGGATTATCAAAGGTGACTTCTGCGACCCGAGAGAATTCCGTCCCATAATTGGCAGAATTTATTAACCAATTAAAAGTGCATTCTAAAGAGCGTCACCGGAGTTATTCCACTGCTATTATTGGCCCCTGTGATCCGATCAGCTCAGAACATTGCAGACTCAATCTGTCTACATCCTGCATAATAAAAAAGACATGTTGCGACTCACTGACAGGTCAATTTAGCTCAGTCATGGTCAGCCTCAGTAGATTATACTAGACAAAATACTATAGGTTTATGCATCTGCGCAAACATTGTTTGTCTCCAAAACCGGAATATTGACTGCCAAATTCATCTCTTTGGGGCTGTTTACACAAAACCATTTTCAACAACAACAAAAAAAACGTTATTAATTTACACAACAACGTTTTGGGGGTCTGAAAATGCAAACTTTTGAAAACAGGTTTCATAGTGCAAAGTGCTTATAGTTATCGTTTCTGTGTAAACTACAAAAACACGAATTTGTGAAAACGGTGATGTCGTGCTCATGCGTAATACATGTTCAGTCTATATGCACAAAGTTTTTCTTTACAAAGTTCCATCGCCAACTACTGGCCTGGAAGGAATAATACAGCGTTTTTAGTCATTTTCGCAAATCCTGTCTGTACGCGAAAAATGCAAAGGAAAAACGTTTCCGTTTTTTGTACATCGTTGTCATGTAAATGTACCCTAAATCAATGCAACACATCTGGGGGATAAACAAAAGGCTGTTCACAATCACATCCCCTATCCCATTTCCCAAGCTGCACCTCACCCCCAGGCTCAGTGTGTATACATGTGTGTATGGTTATGTGTGTGTGTGTGTGTGGATAATTACAGGAGAGGGTTGCTCTTCCATGACGTAATGCGCTTCATTAGGATTGCAGAATTCCGATATATTCATGAATACTTTTCTACTTTTCTACAATCTTTTTGCATGAAACTCTTTTGAAGAATTTTAAACTTTTAAAAAGTTTAATATAACATAAGTTTAGTTTAATATAATATAGAATTTATACTGTATATATTTTTATATACATATATATTTTATATATAGTATATAATATAATATTTATAGTAATAATTTATTTGTTTTGTTGATAATAAGATTAATGTTTCTAATTTATTATTCAATTTCTTATAATATCACAACGACAGTTATAATAGAATTGTAGAGTTACAACAGCTCCAGCGATGCTGAAATTGACATTTTCATTGAAATCTCGGGCCTGTGATATCCGTCTCTACTTCTTTTTTTTTCTGCCTGTCCTCCTCCTTGTTCATTTTTATATTTGTTGTTATTGTTCTCAGAAAGGGGGATAAAAGAAAGTAGCAGTGTACTGAAAAAAGTGCATTATTTGCATGGTTTGCTTCTCTGTGTTTACTTCACTCAGCCTTCAAACAGCTTTTTGACCTTGTTTACACCTGGTAATAATAGGTTGCAAATCGTCTTGTGTGACCACTTGTGATCTTGAGGAGAGGATCTCTGATTGTTATAGTATAAGCATGACACTGTGTTTGCGTTCTTGGTGTGTTACTGTGTGTTGATAAAATATGTGACAAAAAAGAACTTCCAGTGTTTGTGTGTGTGTGTGTGTGTGTGTGTGTGTGTGTGTGTGTTGAATTTATTTTGCACATTGACTAGTTTGTAAGCATTTGCTGTTGTCTTGAACACATCAAGATGTGGGTTTTTTTCTTTGTGTTTACACTTTTAAGTACAATGTCACCAAATGTGTAGTCGAAGTGGGCAATCAAATCAAAACTTTTTGGATGCCATTGACAACTGTATTTAGCGTTCTTTCGTTTCACATATAACGCCTAAAACAGATGTTAATACCAAATCTAATCGGGACCTTAGTCAGACACACTTAGAGATACTGGCAGGAAGTGACACCATCCAGAGCATGAACCAATCAATCACCCCTGCAACACTCCGCCTTGTATTTTAGGGTGGCTCTGAAATTGACAGACACCTCTGTGCGAGTATGGACAATGAAGCAGTGCCAAAGACAAATATACATCAGAGAGAGACAGATAGGTATCGAGAGAGAAAGAGAGCAAGAGAAGGGTGAGAATCTGCAGAGGCAATATTTGACTTGGCCAGATGGCCGCTACATACAGACCAATCACATCTGTAGCTATTTAGTTTGCCTGCGAGCCACCATGTTGATGAGTGTGTGTGTGTGTGTGTGTGTGTGTGTAAGTGGGAAGGTTTCTTCCCCTGTTAGGTCATCAATGTGTGATTGGCGCGACATGACTAACCTCAACCCAGAGAAGTACACTACAGTGACATCACTGGTGAACAGGAGGGTATTGTAGTTTTATGAATGTTCGTATAATTTCATAATAGCTGAGTAAGAGTAAAATTTGAACTGATTAGTGATTTTTAAAATATAAAAACACAATGGATGAGGGTCAAGCTGGCATATAAGCCAAAAATATGAATCGGAAGTCGTGAAGACTGTCTTTTTCTCTCTCTCGCTGTCTCGTGGTGTGGTCTGTTGCATCACAACCCGTCCCCACCACGTTCAGAAGCTGTGCTTTCTCAGCTGTTTAATATAAATTCTCAGTGAATATCTTTGTCCAGATGGTTTATTTTTACAAACAATACACACAGCCCACATTCCAGTACAGCACCCCTTCACTGTCAGACTACTCAAGCACACAGACCGAGAAAGAGAGACATGAGGGTACATTCGAGGACGGATGCAGGATGAACAACAGATGGTTAGCTTACACAATAAAAAAGATATATGCACTTGTACAGGTACAGATACATAACACACACACATTCATATTCAGAGAGGGTATGTGGGCAGATACATTAAGGGAGAGAGAGTGTGTGTATGACAGAGGGTTATTTCAAGATGACAAAATGCTGTTTGTCATTTGCTCACAAAGTCTTTACATGGAACCATATGACAGTTGTTTAGTTTTATTAATGCCACTAACATCACCCCTAAAAATCTCTTCTGTTGTTACAAACTACTGGCAAAAAAACTCTCTCAGACAGAGACACACACATACACACATCCTTGGTTTCCTGCCGGCCTCTATAGACCCATTCACTCCCCGCAAGACAAAAGAAGCCCCTCCAGATAGAAAAAGAGGCAGGGGTATTTGGCCAGGATTACAGCCCAGTAAGAGAGCTCAGCCTGGGCTTCCAAACGCCCCTCAGCCCTCCCCTCGCCTGGAGCTCACTGATGCGAGGGAGAAGAGAAAAAGAGCGAGACTAGAAGGACGAGGCAAAATTATCAGAAGGAGAAATATACAGACATGGATTAAACTTAGATTACAGTAGAAGCTTTTCCTTGAAAGTTTCTTACCACATTAATTTATGGACCGGCTCCTTTCAAAATTCAATCATAAAGTAACTACAACACTGGTAAAAAAAAAAAAAAACACTGTTCCATGTTTTTATGAAATCTGATCATTAGGTTGTTGCCTTGAATTGTATTATTATTTATTTAATTATTTTATTTTTATTTTTATTGACTTTTTCAACATGTCCTGGTCATAGATGGAATTGATTTATAATCATTTTAATATTGTTCTTTGTTGTCTTTCTGTGGGTGGTGTAATGAATAAAGGCCCCGATATTCTTCGAGCGAAATTGAAAAACGAGCTGGTGTGACATCATTTCAAACAAAATCAGGCCAAAACGAAGTTCGTTTGGTGTTCGTTTCGAGAGTTCAAAACAGCTTGCCAAAGCGAACTTTCCGGAAAAGTTTGCTCTGGTTGGCAAATACCTTAAAGCTACCAATGGTCCATGGCAATTGCATTATAGGTAAGTGTGCTCTGAGGCTCCGCCTTCTTTGATATGGAAATCTTCCGCCGGTTCATTTCTTCTGTTCAGTCTGTAGAGTTCAGATGTCTGCAAGCCCAAACATGAACACACTGGAGAGCCGCTTTATAGAAGAAATTGAAGTTGTAATTGTGATTGAAAGAGACAATGACATTTTTCATGTTTAGTACAGTAAAGCTGCTTGCTTAAAAGCAATCTATTGCATAAAGTGCTATATAAATAAATGTGACATGACTTTACTGGAGTGCTGAATTGCTGAGTTTGTGCAAACATATCCACATCATTATGATCAGATGTTTTCTTAACTGCTGTTTTCTCACCCCTGTCATTTTTGTTGTGTTTATTTTGTTGTTGAAAGGAAAGCGCACAGCACATATTTACATATACACATTTAATTTAAACGCCGCACTCAGCAGTGTGAGCGGCGTCGGATGTTTGCTAACAGTATACTGCTGGTCACGTATTTCGAACTTCTTTTTACCCCTAAGTCAAGAACGAAAAAGAACTTTGCCTAGAGTATATCAGGTCCTTAAGGTGGAAAATCCAAAACGAATTCCTAATAACTCACTAAAGGCATAATAATTCATATGAGATGACAAACCCCTTTACCTAAACATGATTGTAATAATAATTAATATTAATAAACATATAAAAGTTTTACCTTACAAAAATTATTTTATTTATTAATTTATTGTAATGTGTAAAAAAATAAAAATAAAGTAACTTTCTGTACAAGCCAAGTCGTACAAAATCTTTTGATTTTGTCATCTCACATAAATTATTATAAGTTGTTGGCTGTCACCTTTGTGTCGTGAAGCGAGGTATCTAACCCTAGCAATTGTTGCTAAAATAAGTCTAATGCGAGTTGTTTTGGTTAAAAAAGTATACTTCTGTTTTTAACTGTACTTTCCTGCACTCTTCTCTCCCCCACCCCCTACTCTTTCTCATTTAACTGTAGTGGAAGTCTTTCTGACAGGTGCATAAAGGCAGGAATCAGCAGTGCTAATGAAGCGTATGAAAAAACTGAATGAAAAAGTTCCATTTAGAACATAGCTGCCATTCCAGAGGTGAGGTCATCAACCTGAGACCACCGTCATTGAAGTTACTGGGATTTCCGTTCCCAGGGGAACCGAAGACAGTGGCAGAAAAAGCTATTGAGCTCACAAAGTATCCAATAACATCAGAGATATTTGTCATGAGAAAGACAAGGGCATGAGACTGGAGTATATGAGTTCTGAACATCTACGGCCTCCTGAGCGAGACTGCAGATGGTTATGGGTTTCTGACAAAGGTGCAGATGATTTTTAGCCTAATGGCTGCAGTTGATCAAGGAAGCTGCTGTCAGAAGTCTGTCAAATGTTTATTTGTCAATCTTTCTCTTAAAATAAAAACTTTACAGTAAGATTCAAGTCATTTAACAGTTATTAATACACTGAAATAAAATTTGGTGTAGAAACAATTTCCACTCAGATATTGCTATAGTACATTTCACAAATAATGACAAAGAAACTGCAAGTAACACATTGAATTAAACCTGAAAATTTGAAGTAGATGGACAGAAACAGACTTTTCTTGTAAAACATACTCTTCGGGGAAAAAAAATAAATAGGTTAGGTATCATAAACAATGAACAATTTTCACAGCATTTATTAATCTAGATTCACGTTCATTTAGAAATATATTTCTTTATATGATACATTTTCTATTATAAAATATTCTTGTAATTTATACATTTTTGCTCATTGGTATTTAAAGTTTTTCATAATATATTAATGTTAAGTTTTATAACTTGAAATGTTAAAGCTTGTATTGGTAAATATAGAAATGAACATAAATTTAGGCTACTGTTCATTATTAGTTCATGATACCTAATGCATTAACTAATGCTAACAAATTAAACCTTACCATAAAGTTAAAATCAGAGCTTCTTAAATTCATACGTGCACACGACATTATGTACATACACTCGTACCCACTTAACACCCCTCCACCACCCGCTCACACTCCCTGGAGCCTCTCCCAGAGTTTGCCCCCAGAGGCTGATGTCTGGCCTCAGCACGGAGCTCCTTAGCCAGGCTTGGCTCTCAACGCCACTCCCTGGCTGCAGCGGCGGGTTTGTGCGCGGACGCCAGCGCAGCGGCAGCCAGCCGGGCCCGTGTGATCCCAGTAATTGATGCCTTACTCTGGGGATATATTTAATCACTACTACAAGCCTCTCAGAGGAAGAAATGGCCTTGTAAAGACTCGCTGGCTATGCCGAAGCAACACGCGGGAATCAAAACTATGAAAAAGGGTGGAGGTACAAGCTACACCTTCCTACTACAAGCGCATTCTACCACACACACACACACAGACCCAAACAACTCCCGCATGTCCACACATTGTTCACACACACACAGATATATTCAGGCCAAAAAATCGGATTCCAGCTGCCCTAAAGCGGCCAGTTTTAGAGGCCTGTAATTATTAGCGCTTTAGATGTGGCTGGGTCGAGAAAAGCAGTAAATGAAGAGGAGAGGGGGTGCCAGCCCTAAAGCTGTGAGAAAACTGAAAACAAATGATCAAGCCCTCCTCTGGTCTTCTCACTCCCCCTCACCCCCCACAAACTACATGTGGAAACATGTGCGGATGGAAGTGTGTGTGAAAAATATGAGGGACGATTGGCAATCCTGGTCATTTCTGGGTGGATAAATCTACAGCTCTAGGGTGCATCGTACCCCTTCTCTTGTCTCAGGAGCTCAGAGGCGAATTGGCAATGGTGCAGAAGAGAGTTAGAGGATGTGAGACGGGAGGACAGGTGCATTGGGATGTTACAGCTACTGACACAGAGATAATTAGAAGAAGCTGTGAGCATATTTATACACATTGAACAGTGATGTATTCAGGTTTGAAGGTGAAATTATCTGTGATGTTTGTGTGTAAGACAGAGAGCGAGAGAGAGAGTTTATGAGTGTGTGTGAGAGAGAGAGAGAGAGAGAGGGAGAGAGAGAGAGAGAGAGAGAGAGAGAGAGAGAGAGAGAGAGAGAGAGAGAGAGAGAGAGAGAGAGAGAGAGAGAGAGAGAGAGAGAGAGAGAGAGAGACCGTGTCCGGGTGACAGTACCTGGTCTAACACTAGTATGTGTGTCTGTTGTTCACTGTCTGGCCTGCCTGTCTGTAATCAAGTCTTTTAATGGTTCCAGCCAGTAATTGCACTGTATAGCCCCAAGATAGCAATCAAAGGACTCAAAGATGCTGGATTCTTCTCTCTTTCTCCTTCCCTCCAAGTCTATCGTTCTGTCTCTCAATTTTCGATGTAATTTTTTTGCAGACCATGTAACAAAAGCATCTTGGCATCTGTTTCTTAGTGAAAAAATCAATTCAAACTGAGCTAATGGCAAAATGGATATTTCTTTGAAGACTGGCCTGGCCCCCAACCCCTCCCTCTATCTTCTGAGCATTGTTTTCCTCTTATCTTTTCCCCATTACTTGAACACACTAATGGCCCTTTTAAGTCTGCGGCCATCTGCATTTGCTAAAAAATTATGTCCTCTTCATCTTGAGTAAAACACAGTCACTTTAAGGTTAAGTCTTAGGTCCGTTTCGAAGTGCGTGGTGTACGTGGTGTTTTTCTTCTTCTTCATATTAACAGGTAACAGCATTCACTGCCAGCATAAGCATTGAAAATGCACAGGTGAAAGTAGAGTTTGTTGGTCGCTTTGGATAAACGCATCTGCTAAATGATTAAATATATATTTTATGATGTTCAAAAGTTTAGGGTCAATAAGATTTTTCAAATCTTTTCGAATCTTATGGTCAGACAAAAATACAGTAAATCTCACAACCAATTTGTAAAAATTCGTACGACCTCACTCGTACGAATTTATACAATTTGTCTAAACCCACGTGATGGGTAGGTTTAGGGGCAATATGTACGATTTAGCAAAAATCGTACGAGTGAGGTCGTATAAATTAGTACGAATTAGCCACCTCGTAAAATCTGTACGAACTGCCGTGAGATCGGGTTGGTAAAAACTGTAAAATATTGTGAAATACTGTTACAGTTTAAAATCATTGGTTTCTATTTCTATTCTGAAGGAAGATGAAGTGCAACACTGTCATTAGTAGACAATGTCAAACAGATGTCATTTATGAAGAAAAAGACTACTAATCTAATCTTATATTGATTGGCTGACTCCATCAGTTGATGCCATTTACAATAGCTTCATCTCCACAAAATCTCTTTGTAACTGTAACTAATAATCATTCAGTAAATATAAACAATATAGAATGAGAGAGGAGAACACCTGCATATCAGCAGATGTTTCATCCATTATCACTTCACTCCTCCTCTCCTTCTCTTCCTTCTATTGGTTTGGGCTTGTCAAGACACTGTTGCACTTCTCTGATGTTTTGTGTTATAACGTAACCTGTACATTTACACTTGTGGTGTTTATATGCCCTTTACGTATTTTGCAAAATGTTAATCATTTTAACAAAATAAGAGGCATCATAAAAGATGCATTTTTAAGTCTTGTTTGTCCGTTAAACTGCCCACTGTTGTTCTTCTTCAAAAAAATAAATAAAATAAATACAATTATTCCAGGTCCGGCACTTTTTCTTTCTTTTTTTTGGTTTTCCAGTATCTTCTGCATATTTGAATCCATTCCAGCTGTGTCTGTATAATTTTGAGGTCCATTTTTTTCACACTAACAACTGAGGGACTATTACGAATTATTAGGTTCAAACATTCACTAATGCTCAAGAAAGCAACACGATGCAGTAAGATCTGGTGATCCGGTGTCCTCTGGGAAACATGAAAAAAAAACACATGGAAAATATCTGAAGAGCAGTACCAAATGAAAAAAATAAGAGGCATCCTTTTCAGAAGTTTACTTTTTTAATGGATCATGTTTTCTTTTTGAGTATTAGAGAATGTTTGCATGTTTTGCAATAGTCCCACTATTGTCCTCTAAGTGCAAAAAATGTATCTCAAGATCATGCAGTCACCGCTGGAAAGGTTTCAAATATGCAGAAGAACCAAAAAAATGTGCAGGACCTGGAGCTTCTTTTTGAACAAGAAGAACAACAGTGGGCAGTTTACATGCTTAGGACAAAGAAGGCACTTGTGAAATATTATCACACACAAAAAAAGTATTAAGAATCAAGCATATGTAAACTTTTGAATGGGGTCTTTTTTCTAAATTCAGCTATTATTTTGTCTTGTGGACTATATGCAAACATCTGTTTAAATATAAATTATAGCTTATTCAGGGTTGTGCTAAATAAAAAACAACCTGCAAATTCTGTGATGCCTTTTATTTTTGATCAAATTATTAACATTTTTCAGATTCTACAAGGTGTGTGTAAACTTAAGGCTGCAAATGTATATAGTAGTCTATTACCTCTATGTGTAATGCTTTCTGCAGAATAATGAACATTAATCTCTAAACCATCACATCTTGATTTGCCTGATTTATCTTGGAATGTGCTTTTTCACACTGTAGCTCACAAACAAATGATTTAAGGTGATATTTTATTCATCACTTACAAAAGGTGCTTGTAATTTGAAATAATGAATGTTTAGGGTTTATAGTCACATGAGTGAGTTCCGTCCTCTGAGATTTGTAAACAGCAGATACTTACGAGAAACAGAGAGAAAGAGAGAAGGACTCAGTGTGTGCTTAATGTTTTTGCATTGTTTTGAAGTCTGGGTGATCCAGAGAAAGGTTGCAGTCTTGTTTTGTAAGGCCTGTGTGTGTATGTCTATTAGAGCGCAGCTGGTCGCTCTCTTCTTTTGCCCTGAACAGAATAATCACCACAGTCAGGTTAACACGACCCACAGAAAATGAAACGCAGTGCAAATGAGAACACTTGTACTCTTTGCAGTGCTCTCATCTCATCTCCTTTTCTAGGAGTTTCACTTTTGCAGTTCGAGGGACAGTGGGGGAAGTGGGAGCAATGAGGGATCTCTGAATTTAGTAAACTTGTGATAAATAGCACAGGTCAAATTGTCGCTTGCAGCGTCATATATTATAGAGTCACTGTGTGAAATACTAACTCTCAACATTAACACTGATGCCTTTGTTTGAGACTTAATGCGAGTAATTGTTCACATATGTTTCGCAATGAAGTTCCAAAGAAAAAACAATGACATTCTAGATACGATTTTCGGTGTAAAAGTAGTTTGAAGGTGTGCAGGTTGAAGGTTTTTTGCAACCCCATTACCAAAACACGGCATGTCCCTGGATTATTTCCCAACACAGGCTCATTGGGAAAACATTGCATATAGCAACATTTTTATTAAAGAAAAAAATTAAGTAAAAAATGTTCAATGTTTTGTTATATAAAAGATGAAGATCATGCAGTAACATTTGGCAATTTTCATTATTATTATTTTATTTTGTTATTAAAATAATAAAAAATAAAAAAATGCTACAATGAAAATATTAAGTAGTAATCTTTTGAATTACATAAAATGTAATTATCTTAAGTAATAAAAATCCTTTATTTTATCAGTGACATTTACTCACTTAAACAATGATAAAAATCGTTTCTGCTTGGCTACTAAGGGGTCAGGGCCTCTTTTGACAGCCTCCAAAATCCACCTGTCTCTTCTCCTGTCTTATTCTTTATAAAAACTCTGATCTGGTTAATATAGTCTCGATGTCTCTTTCCAACTTTCCTCTCAAATTTACGATGACAGGGGTTGAAAGTTGTAATAATATTTTGGTTGTTTCACAGAAAGGCTTGTGATGAATGCATAGGAGAATTCAGGCATTGAGATTCTGAGCATGATACTGGCACCAAACAACTTTATATGGCCACGGGCCATTCGCAAAGGATGGAGTGGAATATTTGGGGGTGAGAGCAGGGGAGTAGAGAAGAATCTAAAGGACAAGGGCTTTATTTACACAAGGATTTTTTGGGTATTTAACATTCAAAAGAGACCGATCAGAAAAACAACATCAACAGCAAAGACAAAAGTAAGTAGCCTATCGTAGATGTGAAAGTGTGGAATGAACTCATTTCTATGTGTAGCACTTTTCATCAGTTCATTTCGTCTTTATTTGGTGAGGTGTTACAAAGTGTGTTTAAATCATGTCCAGCTCACCTCGGCCCTCTAATGACTCCAGGCATATGCTTTTTGAAATCTCGTTCCCTCTCTTCCGCTCTCTCATTTTCCTCTCAGTGCCTCGGAGGCTGTGTGCTGGTTCCTGTAGTATTAAGGCATGCACACTCCCATTACTAAATTGTATAGTGTCATTTCCACCCGGGCTTATGATTAGAGGAAAGAGGGTCTTCATGCATCAGATAACATCAGTTGGGAGAAACGGGTGAGACCCCTGCCTGAAGGGTGTGTGTGTGTGTGTGTGTGTGTTTGCGAGCGAGCGAGCACTGGGGGTGTAAATCCCAAAACAAAGTACCAAGTATCCGCTTTCATTGTGAACATCCTCAGTGATAAGATCAGAGAGAGGGGTGTGCTGGTGTTGTTGTGATAGTAAATGTTTTACCTGTGTGGTTTTGTAAAGAGCAGGATCTGCAGACGATATCTGCGATTTACAGGTTTACATGCTGATAAAAGACACAAAAGACCAGCCTGGGCCATGGAGACCAGTGATTTTAGCCACCCAGCTAGGAACATATCAGACATAGACACTCATACTCACACAGATCAGTCCTTTCAATACGCCGCTGACTGCAACATCAATTAGCAGAGGAGTGTGATAGTGTGATTGTGTGTGAGTTGTGTGTGTGTGTGTGTGGGGGGGGGGGGGGGGGGTTTATAAGGGACAATGAGAAGGACATGGAGGAGGGTGGGAGAGAGATAAGTTTGTAGGGTATTGTCTCATGACAGAGACCTGGATAAATGCCTTGTCTTTCAGTTAATGGATTGAAAGGCAGAATTATTCATTTGTTTCTCATATGTAGCCAAGACAGCTGGAGAACAATGGAATACAAGGCCCCTTTCTGCTCCGCTGCCAAGCTACTGTACAGCACAGCTAAATACAGCTCAATCAATCACTGTATGATTAGCCTGAATGCAACAGGAATTAGAACACACATAATATAATATATTATATTACTACCGTTCAAAAGTTTGGGGTCAGTTATTATTATAATTTTTTTTAAAGAAATTGTTCAGCAAGAATACGTTAAATTGAACTACTGCAACTGTAAAGACATTCTTTCTTAAACTTTCTATTCATTAAAAAATCCTGAAATCACAGTTTGGCTGATGATAATAATAAGGATTATTTATTGAGCAGCAAAACAGTACATTAGAATGATTTCTGAAGAATCGTCTGACAGATTTGCCATCACAGGAATAAATTAATTTTAAATTAAATTTTTAAATAAAAAAATATATATATTACTGACCCCTAACTTTTGAACAGTTATGTATTGATTTATTTGAAAAGTCAAAATATTTTATTAATTTATTTTTAAAGCAAAAAAAGTGATACGATGTCAGAGGGAATGAAATTAAAAAGCACTAATTCACTGTCCATGTATTAAATTGACACTGGTTAACAAATATCTTAAAATCTTCACTTAAAAACAAGCTACACATCTGCTGGTATTTGTTATCAGTTTCAAATAATCTTCTGTATAGAATTTAACTCAATATCTTTTTAAAAACATCTCTGTAAAACATGTTTACACAAGGGATTATCAGGCCAAATAGCACAAATATATTTACAGCAATGTCAGGAATCACAATAGGATTTGCTGGTCTTTAATGCGTATGTGGAACAGCTACGTATGTTTTCCGTTTTAAAGAGGATGAGTTTAATTTAGCTTGGCAATAATTATTTTGAAACAAGCCTGGTTGTGCTCCTAATCTCAGGCTTCAATCTGTACATATATAGTCAGATTAAATGCATTGCATCTTCCATCTGTTTTTCTGGGGGGGGGGGTTCTTCTGCATGCCCAGAAATACACATTTTCTTTAGTAGAAAACAAGAGCATGTGGATGTGAATGGCGCTCGGAGTGAGTGTTTACCACATCAGGAGAGATTAATCCTGGAGTCTCTCCCTGGCACACACGGGAGGGGGCACTTTTTTTGACGGACACAGAAACGCAACATTCCTATAGTTTCCAAAGTGCACACTTAAATACGCTAATGCGAATAAACACACATACATTGCTCTCATTACGGTGCCACTGACTTTATATGCAATCAGCTTGTATATTGCTTGGATGCGTTCTAAAAACCACAGCAGTGAATTAAGGGTTCAAATTGACAGAAGGATTAATCAAACGGATGATAAAACGAATGACATCATCACATCCCTGGACTGATTCAACCAGAATGCTATGTCAGACAAAACAAACTCTCTCTCTCTCTCTCTCTCTCTCTCTCTCTCTCTATCTCTCTCTCTCTCTCTCTCTCTTTCACTAACTCCGTTTAGTTTTATGAATGTACTTAATTGTAGGTGTCCTTGTAGCTTTGATTGTTCTCCAGGCATTTGTTGTGTCTTTAGGTGACCGCTTTTTTAAAAGCTCTTAGGCCCACTCATGCTGCCGTTACCTCTCCACTCACTGACTCACTCACCTGTATTAAACAATGAGGAGGAGCCAAAAGGACAGGAGAAATGCTGTTTGCAGGTCGCAAAGGATCAAGAGGCTTGTCAAAGTGCTTTTAAACATCTCAACTTGCCAGACTGCTTTTAAAAGAACAGTGAGAACTTCCAAGATGAAGCTCAGTAAACAAGCTGCTAGAATTCCATCCATAAAATCTCACTTTTGATCATCCAGGTACACAATGATGCAATGCTGTCCAAACCTGCAGCAACTGAAAATACAGCTTCTGATCAAGGCCAAGACCCCAGCTGGGTCATTCTGTATCAACTCAACCAGAGGTCCCTGACTAACATTTTTTGATTTTGATCTTTTTTTTTTTCTGGTGAAAGAAGAAAACCAAAATATTAAATTTTATGAAGGTATATTTACTGAGTAATTCACGGTTTTGTAGAGGGGGGTCAAAACTGTGAACTTTTTCACCCTCACACAAAAAAAACTCTCAATCGTGTGGATTCCCATTGAAATGACTGGATTTCGTCCATGTAATTTCTTCAAGCAACGGTAAATGTGACCGCACCTTATCCTGAAAGTGTAATTTACAAGGTTATCGAGTTATCATGTCACTGCTGAACAAATACATACTGTATAGCCAGGGTTCTACTGCGTTGTAATACACGTGAATACGTTTTTGGTACAGATTCCCTATAAATGAGTCAAATCATTAGGGCTTTTCAAGTGCAGGTGTGTTTCATGTGAAGTCAGTGAGATCTAGAGAAGGTGAATCTGAAACAGATGTGTCTTGATGCTTCATTCTGTTATGATGGTTATCAGGAGTTCATACCAATGAGGTGCAAGAATGAAAAGGTTTCTAGCTAGATATGGCTTGGAGAAGTTCTGAGGGTAGTTTTGGCCCATGCCAGGTCAGGAAAAGTAAAATATTTTAGCAAACACACTCAGTCGTTGACAACTTTTTGGAGGAAAACAATGTCCGTGCAATAGAATTTTGGATGCACACGAGGACATAGCAGATGGTGTTACCTTCAACTGAGAAGCAATTTCATTATGGCAAATTAAGTACATCTGTACTTTATTTGTGCTAAATCGTATATTTTCAACGCGCTACTATACTATTTAAAAATCTTCATTGGCTGCTAAATGCTAAACCGTACAGAGAGGTGGAATAGTGATGAGAAGATGAGCTTTACAACAACACATGTTCAAATGTGTTAACAGAGACTTAGCAACTGTCAGCAAGAGCTAAAGTGTCTTACTCCTGTCTGACTGACCTCAGTCTGTCTGGCTGTTTCACACTCCAGTTTTATTATATCTGTAATGCTAATACTAAACAAAAGTCATAAATCTGCTCTGTCTCTGCAATAGTTTTCTCTGTAAGCTGCTTGCTTTTGCTCCTGTTTTTAATGAGTGTAGCAAATCAGATATGTGCAATTGGCAACACATCCCATCCCCTCAAACAGCATGCTATTGTGTGTTGAGGGGACATGCAAGTGAGAGAGGTTTCTAAGTCTATGTCTGTGATTTATGTCATAAGAAGTTGTATCACATTGTGTCTGACATTGTGCAAGCAAAAATACATGCCGCATAAACACATGGGAATCTAAGCTATAGCTTAGATTCCCATGTGTTTATGCGGCATGTATTTTTGCGTTCCATTATGGATGCAAACAGATTGTCTCGGTGTTCATGATGAGTATGTAACTATAGTCTCATGTTGCAAGCAGCTGTTGAGTTATAAAGCTTTTTTTTTTTGCTTTGACGGGCATAAATATTGTGTGCCATTGGCTACTGTTGTTTGAGAGAGATACTACACTTCTGTTCACAAGATTAAACTCATTTCAGGTGTTTCTTCAAATGTTTAGGACTGTACTCACAAATACAATCCATGGAATAAAAATGTTATGATTATGTCATTTACTTGGTTATTACTAATTTAAAAATAAAGGTGAAGCAGTTTCAGAGAACATTTTTTAACAATTGGTTTGGAGGTTCATGGGAGTTTTGTGGAAGATCTTTAAGCACTCACTCACACTAGAACTGTGTGGAGTGAAAAAAAAAATCATCCATTCCACTTTATGAAGCAAGAAATACATTTCACTCTCATTACAAAACAACAGGAAGATAATACACATATTTGTCACCACACACACACACACACGCGCGCACACGTGCACGCATACTTTACCAAAAGGAAATGGACGTTAAAAGCTGTCATAATTGACCATGAAATATGTTGCCATATTTTGTACCTTTCCACAGTTGCGTGATGGCAAAAGATGAGAAATTTCATAAGTACAGTTATGACACATCCTCTTGACTTGTGTAATGCTTACATTATTATTTTCAGCTAATGTCAAAGTCCTGTGTTAATCTTTGTACATCAAAGTTGCAAAAAGTTAAAAAGTACACTGATTATTCTGTGGTAAAGTAAATACTACAGAAAAAAAATATGTAATTTCTACAGTTTGTTTAGGCAAGAATTTAAAAAAGTAAATTCTATATTAGTACTAAATTCAAACTTGTAGAAATTCAAGTTTGAACTTAAAAGAATATTTTATGTGGAACTGATTGTTGTGTTTACAATGATTCTTTGAGTAAATATCAAAGTTATAAAATTATATCTATCTATCTGTCTGTCTGTCTTTCTCTGTGTTATCTTTTTTCTTTTTAAGGGGAAGAGAGCTATGTGACAGACTGCATGGAAGAAAATCAAAACTCCCTCAGGTAAGCTACTTACGCTGTCTCAAGAGCCTCTTACACAGATCTCCATAAGGATGGGGGGGTGGGGGGTGGGGGGGGGGGATTCATATCTCATCAGCTTGTGCTTCTTGGCATGTCTTGTTATCACTGAGTGCTGATTCTGCGTGACGATGTTAAACAGCATGATCACTGACCCAACGCTACTGTAGGGATCAAAATGTCAGCCTGCGTATGCGGTCACGGTAATTGTGTGGCTGCCCTCCAGGGTGACTGAACCGAGAGAGAGAGAGAGAGAGTCAAACACAGCAGTTCAGACATCGCAATCACACAATCACAACACAGTTTTTGGGTCAAACTTCTTGTCCACAGGTAACTTCTTGTATGCATATGTGGATGGATGAATTGGAAAAGTATAAACAAATGAGGTGAAAAAGAGCCACAAAGAATGAGAGAGGAAAGGAGTGATGGACCTTCTCCACACACAGAGGTGCTTTGATAGAGGAGCATCTCTGTGCTAAAACACTCTACACTCATCTCTCTTTCTCTCTCTCTCTCCCTCGCTCACACTCTCTCTGTCACTTAAAGAATGCTCTCCGGTGCTGGATTAATTAAACTCTAAACATTAAATATTGATTGATGCATTATCAGCGCCTCCCAGTCGCTTCCGCCCGGATTGATTTCTGACGTGATTTATTGTCATATTTGTAGAGTCATTTCACTTGATAACAAAGAGGAATTGCTGCTCGCAACCTCAGACCACCCCCCGTTTCTACTTCTACTTCCTCTGCCCCCCCCCCCCCCCCCCCCCACTCACTTTTCCCTCTGCTTCTCTTTCTCTCTCTCTCTCTCTCTCTCTCTCTCTCCCTCCATTTGTTAGGTGTAAGATATGTCTGCACACAGCCCATGTATATTATCATTATTCAAATTGAAATGATAAAACAGCCCATGACTGATGTTTTTCCTCTTTGTCCTGCTTCCTATCATCACGCTCTGAAATGAATCCACAGAGAAAGGGGCTGGTTAAATCAGCAGCTATAATTCATGGACAGAGTCTTCACCTTTTATTCAGTTTAAATTCTCAGAGCTTTGTTGTTATTAGATTGAAGTGAGAAAAGTTTTGACTAAATTTGAATGTGATGAATGAAGGATATGGACCATATCAGAACCATCTAGGCTCACGTGATGTTTGGGCCTTTGTTTTATAAGCATTTGATTACATTTCACACTTAATGTTTCTCTTTCTCCCTTGTATGTCCATGTTAGGCTTTGTTAGAAAAATATTGATTTAAAAAAGTGAAATGAATATGCACAATACAATTTGCACATTGTTTTACACACACACACACACACACTTGGCCTATTTCTTTCCATGTTTTTGTATACAATTGCTTAAAACATGTTTCATCTACTGAGGAACCACACGGTCAAAGTTTCTTTGAGGATAATCACTCATCCAGGCCATCACACTTCCTTCTTTTACTCTCTTTTTTTCTGTTTATTGACAGCATATGTCAAGTATCACATTCTATTAAACAATTTGACCTTTTATTACATTCTCAGCTTCTCCAACAGAGTTTACAAATAAAATGAATGGACCTTTATGTGGACTGATTACATTTTTAGAAGTTTTTCAAATTACCAATGACAGGATGAGGCTTTATGAATTGGATGTGGTGTGAGAAAGCATCTGCTTTACTGTTACAATCCAATTATTGTCTCTTCCAATAATCCTAGTGGTATTTTTAAACTGTGCAGTAGCACACACAAGCTTTTATTTTAAATTTGTGAACACTATATAATTCTATTTGTTCATGACTTCCCGACAAACAAATACTTTGTTTATTTAAGCATGTTCTCTATATATTTAGAATGTCTATTATTTTCAGCTGCATTTGGTGAGGAAACTCAATTTGACTCATGTCAATTGAATTTGGTGACATTGAATTATGAGATTGCGGTGGTGTCTTTGGGTCAGGAGTTTGAAAAAAGAGGACAGGGGCATGTTTATACGTGTTGTGTGTTAGTAAGTAAGTATCCCCCGTGACTAACTCACAGGCTCATGTTAAATATTCACTCTTATTGTATTTGTAAATTACAAGAAGCTCTCATTTGAGCCTTTAAGATGGGTCACGGGCAGGTTGAAAAGTTTACAAGAAAATGAGGAAATTTGGTGTCTTGCAAAAAAATACAAGAGATCCTCTTTCACCATTATAGCATTAACGATATCAAAATCGGCATAGTGACATAACTAGAGGCGAGTTCTTAATTTTTTCTTAAAGACAGGATTCATTTTTAATATTACAATAAAAAAAAAGAGTGAGAACATTGGACAGAATAATTACAAATCATTACTGAAGCATAGGAGAAATTACACAGCAATTAATGGAATGACAGAACCAATTATGGAATATATTAATATTGTTGTTATTATTATAATGGTTAATAACTATTAGCTAGGGGGGTAAGTTAAGTGCACTTAACAAATTAATGGTTTGTGTAGAGAAATAACGCTACTCGTTTTGAACAACCTTTGAGACAGATAAATCACTTTTCTCATTACTGATACAATCAATCTCCCTTTCTGCAAAGGTTATAAGCCGCAGACATTACATTGTGTAATTGAATCATTAATATACCTAATCTCATTAACAGCAAAATTAAGAAACAAATTTGCCTTTTCTTTATAAACCTGCCACTGATGACCAATGAGAACTCTCAATATAATTGTATTCATCATAATTAGTGCATAGTAATAAGTGATTAACATACAATAATGGCTAAGTGAAGCTCGTTGTTCCTAATTGCTGAACATGTACTCTAGTTCATACCTCTTTTGTGTTTAATTGATACCCTTTTGCAAATGATTAATCTCATTCTTGAGTGTTCTGGTATTCTAAATATCCCTGTACTTTTAAATGTTGAAGCGTTATCACTGTATGTATGTATGCATATATGTGTGTATGAATGTACATTCATACAGTGTATATATAATATGAATGTACAGTGTATATATTTTAACACACACAAAGTGAATATATATCTCACTTTGCAGGAATTTATTATTAAGCTTATTTTTATTCATTTACTTTATTTTATATTATTATTAAATTCTATTTTACCCCACACTCATACAGACAGAAAATTACACACTTTCTATTGTATTAGATTTAGCCTCCTCTGATCAATTGTATTGATCACCTCTGAAACGGCATGAGGATCAATAGAGTCTTAATGCGAGTTTGCTGTCCAATCAGAGCCTGTTAAAATCAAGAGAAGGTCTTCAATAGACTGTCTGCTTCCTGTCACATACACCAGGAGATAAATGTGCATAATGGTGTCCTATACAGCACACACACACAGTCATCGCAGATTTAAAATGTATGAATATAAAAAGTCATTATACATATATCAGCAAAGAAATTCTAAAACATTACAGTTTATATATTCCTGTGTCTACATGTCCTTGCATGCTAACATATGCATCTGGTTAACCATTTTAGAATGAATACATATATATCTTATATATCTTCCCACATTCCTCTTCTGATAGCTCTGAAAGAGACTGATCTATAGTGGCACCACCTTTAGATGTTTGTCAGCTGTGTATGTTTGTTCTCACAGGGCCAAAGTTGGCTGTGACTCTAGAGGAGACTTTGTAAGTGCCTGGGCTCTTACTGTGAATATTAACGAGAGAGAGAAAAAGAAAGGGAAGGAAAGGAGAAAGAAAGAAGGAGAGCGAAACAGAGGGAGAGAATAAGGGCATGAAATCTTAGAAAGCAGCTGAGATAGAGAAAGAAGGATAAAGAAACAGGGGAAAACTGGGCCAGAGAGGGTAATAGGCTAGCACTGTCACTTCTCTCTAAAACCTGCACAAAGGAAGAAAGGAAGTGATAGTGGGACAAGTGGGAGGGAGCCAGCCAATGGAAAAGGAAGCAATAAAAACAACAGCAAACTTCCCTGCACAGGAACCTGTGTGTGTGTGTGTGTGTGTGTGTGTGTGTGTGTGTGTGTGTGTGTGTGTGCGTGCGTGCGTGCGTGCGTGCGTGCGTGCGTGCGTGCGTGCGTGCGTGTGTGTGTGTGGTCAGTAGGTCAGTTGTACTCAAACATTTTTTGTTACATGAAGCTATGAACAGACACACTGTTACAGTTAATAATGAGATAAGAGGGAGAGAAAGAAGAACTTTGCACTGTATGTCAAGGAATTTTTACTCAGCATCTTTGGCTTAACTGATCACTTGCATGCTGAAAATGTCATACTTGTTTTTTTGGTTTTCTTTCCAACGAGTGTGCATGTGTGTGTGTTTTACTGTGTGGTCTTTGTGAATGAGACTGCTTAGTCTGCTTTTCAAAGACAAACTCACATATTGCTTATCCTCCCTCCAGACAGTGGCAGTTTCAAACCACTGAAACCCCAGTTCCGTCTAATGTGTGTTATTGCTTGTTTTAAAGAACAATTAAAAATGAAAAGCTTGAAGTTAATGTAGTTTTCCCTTTGTCGGGTGCTGGAAAGATGTGAATGAAAACGCAAACATCTTGAAACATTCATTTTACATTTCTCACATTGAAAATGCTTTGATTGTGCCATGCACTGCATCTCCTCCCAAACATCACAATAATTTCTAAAATGTGCTGGAAATTCCTTAACCGCGCAACAATAACAAAATCATATCATAATGTACACGCGGAAGCAATTTTTATATAAAAAAGCATCACTTTTAGCCTTTTTAAATCTATATTTAAAGTTATTTATCTGCTGTTTCTCTTTTCACTTTTTGATACTCATTTTAATAATCTGATCACATGACTCCTGCTAAAAGAGGCTTATTAGTGAATTGTGTATTTTTATATCATAAGCAGCTCTGTTGTCACACTCTTTCTCCTCATTCTTACACACTGACTCACTCTGTATCCGTGCGAGACTGCGAGTGTATGTGTCCTAATATGTGTTCAGGCAAAGTGGATCTGTGAGAGCTCTTTCTGTGTGAAAAGTGTGTCAAGTGTGTGAAGTATGAATTATTAATAACATTTATTAGTATTGAGTTGTTTCAAATAATGTAATTCGTTTAGCAATGTTTTACGTGTGATTTCTGGTTTTACAGGGTGAAATGTGTCATCATATAGTCTCCCTCTGCCACAACAACATGCTGAAGAGTTCTTACTCCAAATACCATTCTTCAGTGTCATAGGAGAAGTGGATGTGATTCATGTAGGCCAGTCGTCATCAGCTCTGCACACCTTATTATTACATTTTTAATGTTAACCATGCAGTGTTAGTTCATCAAAACTAACCATAAGCACATCTGATGGAGATGATTTGTGTTTGTATAAGTGAGAGTATCCACACACACACACACACACACACACACACACACACACACACACACACACAAACACACACACACACACACACACACACACACAAAAGCTGAACCAGACCATGCATGTTTTGACTAAAGAGTACATTTTGTTTTAGTGTTATCATATTTTTACATTTCAACACTGAACATTTCAACATTTCAACACTATTTTTGAATTCAACACTGTACTCTTAAATATGTGTGAAATCCGGGATAAACTGTGCCATAACTAGCCAACTCAAGAATCACTAAATCAATCTTTTCTGAAGAAAAGAAACCCCTACATACTCACCTAAGATGCTTGCTTGTAAGGATGTGTAATTAAAAATCAGGACATCTGAGCATGTGCAACAGCTGCATCTCTTTCCTTTCATTTGTGCTGTGGTGCTCTTTTTCCAGTAAGTATTTTGGGCTTTTACAGTGGTAAAGCACTGGTAGTGGACGACGACTCTATTCTGAGGAGGTCACTGAATTCTATGTCTTATTTTGATTCTACACTATTAGTATCATAATCTTCTTTTCTTGTGCACACCACAAGTACAAAAGTGTGGTTCTGTGATATTTTTATTGTTTACTTGTTTTCTCAAGCAGGACAGCGCCACTAGAGAGAGGTTCTCTCTGTGACAATGCAAAAACAAACAAAGTCTATTGATGTAGAGTGACTGCATTGGACAATGTCACTGCAACAATTACAGAGATAAAGCCTATGTTGGATCAAATGTTGGCTGTGAGCTTGTGTTTGTGGTAGTGGGAGGGTGGGTTCACTAGAGGACAAAAGCTCCACTCTGATCTCTTAATTAATGGTATGCTTATGGCAGGCCAGGTACAGTATTCTATCTATCTATCTATCTATCTATCTATCTATCTATCTATCTATCTATCTATCTATCTATCTATCTATCTATCTATCTATCTATCTATCTATCTATCGTTTGTTATATCATTCGTTCTAATGTTCCGTCTATCTACTGTAAAGGTTTTTAAATGTTTTAAAAGTTTTTTCTTGTTTAAGAAAGAGCTACGGGTGAATTTAGAAATATAGTTTAGATTGCAATTTGCCATACTCTCTCTCTCTCTCTTTCAGACATGTAGTATAACTGGAAAAAGGGGGAATTATTACTGACTTAATATATAATTAATTAATCCCTTTTTTCCCTTTATGCTAAATGTCTGTAAAAAAAAAAAAAAACTGTGTGTGTGTGTGTGTGTGTGTGTGTGTGTGTGTGTGTGTGTGTGACATCTAAGATGGTCATGTTTAGTCATACTTAAAATCAGTATGATATAGGCCTATTTGAAGCAGGCTATTCTGCTGTTCATTACTTTGTAGTTGAATTAGTTCAAATGGAAGTTATTTGCATAATAAAATAGAAATGTATTTTAATATTGATCACAAGTTCAGTTAACTATTGATTACTAACACAGAGCAGCAGCTGAGGTAAATAAAACTATATGTTATTTATTTGTAATATAAAGCATTCACCCCCTGAGGTCTGGAACTTAACACATTAGAAAAATGCCTCAGTGGCTGCAATAATCCCCGTCATCTGTTGATAACAGATGGTAGATGTCATCAGGAGGCGACTGTCTGCCGCTTGACATGATCATCACGCCTGCCATGGAGACAAGATCACAATTTACAACACCAGATATACGCACTTAAACTTTGTCCACTTTATAAAGAACAAGTCAAAAAATCAGTCATAACCATGATTTAAAATCAAGATCCTTCCGTTTGTCCACATCTCTAGAAACTATGAGTATCCCACTGTATTTTGCATTCCACTCTTATCCCGCAAGAAGCGATCGAGCGCAAATGAATGTGGATAAACGAAGCTGGAAACAGTCGTGCTTCTAGTTCTACCTCCAACAGGCAGAGTGTAAATCAGCCTGATAAAACAAAATCCTCAAGAGGTAAAGTAAAGAGAAACATATTTTATAACACAAAAGTTAGAAGGATGCAAAGAGTAGGCGCTTTTCCCTGTAACATGAAGTTTAACATTTTATAAGGTCCTTCCTCTCATTCGCCAATGTTTCGATTGGATCCTATGCGAAGTGTGATCCAACTGTTTGTGATTCTCCGCGCAGAGCGTGCGGCAGTTCAGCTCCTCACTGAAGGCTACATGTTGAACTCTGCTAAAAGAGGATCTCTTTTAAAAGAGATAAAGGACATAAAACGGTGATATCTGGCGTCCACACACACACACGAAGGCGAAAAAAAATCATCCATACTGCTTATGCTATTCAATTATGCGGTCAAACGCCCTCTGTTTCTGTGGAATGATCAATTATCGGTTGTCACTGATAATAGTGAATGATGACCCCACGCGCTCCCGCTGCTATATGCTTCTTATCGATTAGCGCGTGACACCCCGAGTGAGCGCGAGCATCTGCGCTCTAGAAAGAGCCCTGACTTGTTCGTTGCTCAATCTAAGGGACACGTAATCTTTGAGAATTCTTTCATATTCTGATGCTCGTAATACATGTTCTCACGTCTAACTTAGGAAAATGTTTCACTTTAAAATGAAACTTTTCGTGCGCATCGGTAACGCGGTGTCACCCAGATAATATTTCCAAACATTTTTCAGCCCTGCCAATTAATTGCCGCCGCATAATAGTAAGAGGGAGGGAGTGTTTGAGCGCTTTCACTTAACCCCTTCCCCCATTCTTGTGGTGCACCCCTGACTTCTCTCGAGTCACAGCCCAAATTTCTCGCCGTTAGTGTCATTCACGTGGTGATTGTCCGAGCGCGCGCAGGGAATCTCATTTATAGCGTCTCGCGCTCGGCTGAGCTGCAAATCAGCGTGTTTACAGCCCCACACCAACACTCACATCAATTAACCGAGCATCGATCCTCTCACCGGGGACATCACAATATTGCCCCCTTCTCACAGTCCGTATTCCTGCATTTATGGCACGATATGATTTTCAGCTGTTGTTGCCCTGTCTTGACTTTTCTTTAATAGCCCTATAATTTATTATATAACTTGGTGATGAGAAAGAAATAAAGAATTTGAGATTAGTCCTGTTATGGAAGCTATTTTCGGGGAAAACATATTTATGCAATTAATCTGGACAGGTGGGAATGCGTTATAGGCCAGTGTAATAAAGGATTGAAATAATCTAAATAGCTTTGAAACAAAGACATAATCTGAAGAGCTTTAAAAAATAAGTAATAAGTTGATTTTTACTCCGTAGCCTATATGATTTTTTTCTCAACCAAAAGCACACGTCGTCCGTTTACTCCTCTCTTCTTTCCCTCTGTTCTTTCATTAATAAGTAAATAACAGTCGTCTTAAAGTATAGATAGCTGACGCTATAGGACCTGATCCATCTCGCCGGCAGCAGTTCGTTAAATATTCAGTGAGAAATAATGGCATCTGAGACATCACCTATAGTAACGTTATTATCTTCATTTCTCAAAATCAGCTAGACTGATAGCTTCGTTTGTCTTTTTCAGGGCATAAATCTTCAGCTTTGCTGGTCGCTGCAGTGCAATCCGGGGGGAATCTCTCTTCTTTAAAACACTGCCTATTTATATTAATGGTAGATTATTATTTGTATGATTATTATAATAATTATTATTATTATTAAAATATAATAATATAATGGAGCACTTTACACAAGATTCTGAATAACATCAAACGTAAAGTAACATGGACAGATTGCTACGTTTTGAGTGATTAAAAAAGTCTTTGTTTTCACATATGTAGCTAAAACATATTTGATTTTTGCATAATGTTGGCTACTGACATTTTTAAATATGTAAATTCTTACTTTTTAAAAAGAAAGATATGCAAGTGCTTCAGCCGTTAATAAAACGTTAATGCAAATTTTTAAGTTGCTCATATTGTTTCCTCTTATTTCATTGGTCATTTATTATTTTTCATGTTTAATCCAAACTTTTGATTTTTGAAAATATATTTTCAAAAATAATAATGATTTGAATATGTGTCAATATACAGCAAATCTCGTTAAAAGAGCAAACTGTTTAAGCAGAGACGTAGTTTTTAATCCTGGTTAAATCGATTTTAAATATAGGCTACTTGTCGTTTCCAAACACTTTCTTGATGGTTTCCATACTTTTGTCACCTTTGCGCGACTTCTAACGTTTTATCACTAAATATTCATTAGATGAGGACTTCTCTTCTCGGCGAACGCCTCGAAACATAATATGCTAAATTTGTTTTGCGAAATCATTTTCAAACAGGCTGATCTAGATGGGATGCGTTCGCACAGCTGACGAGGTTTGCTATGAAGCGCGAGCGTTCCTCTGTCTCCGTCGCGCGGTGAGAGAGTGGGAAGGAGAGGAGGGTGCGAGACTGAGAGAGACTAGTTATGATAGAACAGAGCAGTGACCAATAGAATAACAGAGGGTGGGGCTGACGATTTCTCACCGTTCTGCATGGGCCCTTAAAGTTTGTTTGTTCGCTGAATGCGGCGTGTGATGAAAACGTGTTACTGATCCCGTTCGGCAATAATCAGATGAATCTGATTTGGGACATCTGATACATTCTTTGGACTTTCGAGACGCCGATAGTTGCCATTACGCACGAAACTCAGTTGACCGACCTACTTTTAACACCGTTGCCTTGAGGAAAGAACGGCTTGGTTAGAAACGGTGCGCTTGTAATCGTCCAGGAGCTGAATTACAACAACTTTAATGCCAATCACAAACGAGGATACGCGATACGCTCCGCAACATCTAGCTACGGGAAAAAAAGGCTTTGGAAGATCTTTGGCAGACAGTTTGGCTATCCGGACACTTTTGGGTGAATTGCAACTTTTGAGCACCAGTTTGATGCCCTGAAAGATCAAAAGATACGGTTGGTCTTTCGAAAGAGAAATTGACATTCCTGTAGTGGCTAAGTTAAGCTCCAACGTAGCCACCAGATGGTTGCTAAGAAGGGTTAAACTGTATCTAAAGGGAGTTGGAAAATCCAGCCTTTCTTCCACACGGATCAACTCATTGGGTGGGAGCAGCAAGAGAGACAAGAGTCCCCAGCAAATCAGCGGCTAATTGATTAAAGAGACTTCATTTGAATAGGGGGCTGGCAAGGTGCCAATCGCCTTTCAGAGGACCCCCCCCCCCCAAACCCCCTCCCCTCCATGATTAATCGTGAGGCATTATTGATAATCATAACAGGACACATGCGCGGTGGATGGGCTCGATTTCCGTAATTTTGAGCAGATTTGATAGTAATTTTTTATTCTTTCGTGGCTGATGCGTGAGCCAGCATGTCGCGGAGGAAACAAGCGAAGCCGCAGCATTTCCAGTCCGACTCGCAGCTGGTCCCAACCGAGCACAATGGTGAGTTCAAGCCCTTATTACACACATAAACTCACTCTGCACTTTTTTTTTTTTTTTTTTTTTTTTTTTTACCAAAAGGGGATTTCTAACTTTATTTTTTTATTTTTTTATTGTTGGTTTTAACGTATTTAGTGTGACTCTTCCTTGTTTTTAATCCCAGGCAATGAATTGGTAATCGTAATATCCCTATATTATTGTGCTGCTGAATGGACTCGCTTAAAGAGCTCTATTATTTAAGTAGCCTACATTTGAAAACTTTTACACTCCTCGTGCGATCATCAGAAACTATCACTTTATCCTAAAACAAAAACACGTTTCATCTAGTTCTGTTCGATTCTTTGAAGTAAGAATCACGTTGTGCCATTATTGTGTGTTTTTTAAAAGTTGGTCCATGAAAACTGACTCATGAAAGAAAGTGGCCTATAATATAGGTGAAGTTATATATTTTTTAAATTTTTTTAAAGGTTTTCCAAAATTCACCAGCAATCATTTGTAAAAGTTAAAACTCATCGAATTAGTTTTGTTCTGGCCTGTTGAAGTTGCCCACACAAGAGGGGATTCGCATGGTTTCAGCTTTTCACCCTCTTCCCCGCTTCTGTGGGATATTATATTGCATCTCTAGACCTCAGCAGCGTTTTATTCCATGTTATCACCGTTATCGAAAAGTAGGCTGTCATGCGACCGTTCTCAAAGGTTGAGGCTAAATCAGCTAAACTTATTTTGTTTAAAAATATTTTCCCCTAGTATCTCCAACTTTTGTGAAACTTTATAAGAGGTAATAATTAAACTAAATTAAACTTTAATGGCATGTAGTCACGGGCGATCGAACAACGAAATCACACAATCTCATGTAATCGAGCTTTTCCATAATGACTTCATACTTATATAATTTAGACATTTTTTTGCGTCGTATTAATTTTTTATGTAGCCTACCTTCTTATACAGTAGACGGGTATCGCAAAACTTTTATCAATATGGTATCTCGTTCGTTTGCTTTTAAATGAGTTTCAACTTGAGTTTTGTGATCAAGAGCTCACTAGCTGTGCCATGTAGTTTCCGACACACACTGTGACCAAACTCATCGTTCATACAGTGCGTTGTCAACTTTTAAAACAAGCATTTAGGCTACTACACATATATTAAACGTTTTTCGACCTAAATGAGAGTGCAAATTATTATAAATGTATTATTTTCTTTGGACATGTAAAACAACGATATAAGCTAACAAGCCTAATTATGTGGGGCTTTTTTTTCTTCTAATATGCTTTCATGCTAAATGTAGTCTTTATAATTTCATAGTTTTCAGTGTTGGAACAGTCAGGCAGGCAGTGACTGAAGATTTTGCAACAGTCATTAACTAAACATTTTAAGTCTATAGCCTACCTGTTTTACTACTGCTAAACTGCATGTCAAAGTTCGTCTCACGTCCCATCGAGCTATAAAGAATTTAAAAGACATACTGGACATTTTGATATGTTAAGTGTCTTATTTGAACCGTTTTAAAACGCAATGTTTCGGGGGACCTGTCCTATCTCTTGCTTAACTCAGCGTTTTCTAGGCTATCATGTTTCTGATTGTGGGACCTTTGAAGATATTTTGTTTCAAATCGAAACTAGATCCAACTAATTTCCTTCAATTTATTTATTTTTTATTCTTTTTGTAATTTAATGCATTTTCAATTCCGTCGTGCAACGTGAAGAATTAGTAGAAGTTATTATACGGTTAATGCAAAAGGGAAAGCTAGTTGGCTATTATAGCACACCGTTCTTTTAATGACGTTTCTACGGCAATCTTTAGGGAAGATTCATAAAGAAACATTAATCACTGGCACACCACGAGTATTAGTTATCTAATAAGGCGGTGGAGATCAACATTATGTTATGCTTCTTCTCTTTACATTAAGTTCATTTGTTTTTTAGTGTTCTAAATAAAACAATCTAAACTGCTTTTCGTTACAGTTCATGGGCCGCTATATAGGCACCAGTTGCTTTCAGAATTCTGAACTTTAGTTTAAAGGGTGTTCCTTAAACCTACAATGTATTGATGTTTGCTTATAAGACAAAAAAAAAAGAATAATATAGGCCTATATATCAATGATAGATAATTGCTAAATATTAAGATTCTTCATTTTATTGTAAAAAATGTCTACTGATTTCCGCGGGTCTATGTGTTGAGATGCAATAGCCTAGCCTATATTGCACAGCATCGTATTTTAACAAAGCTATAACAGTTTAACCATCTATAACCTACGTTCTCTACAAACTAATTTGTAGAGAACATGGATGTACAGAAATCAACTCAGTGTTATTAAAAATGAATACGAGAACAGGCCCAGATTTACATAAGCAATTGGTTAGCGACTTACGTGCGAAAGGCATTCATAAGTTAAGTTTATGTGATTACTGCTAGAATTTAAGAAATGGAAAAGAAAACAGTTTTTCAAAACCATACAATTGCTGGATTTTCCCATTTAAATTGAATAACGAAGTGAATGGTAGGATTTGTCAACCACTGTCAGCTGACCAAGTTCACATTTTTGCCAAATGCAGCTTGCCTCATTCAAAGCAAGAGGCAAATGCACAACCTTAGTGTTCACTGTTCAGAGATTTGTTGCTGTCTTTTTGACTTCAGCATTTCTTGGTAACTTTTTTCGCTAAAATTCAATGAAAACCAGGCCTTAATAACAGATAAACTTCCCTTGTTGTCTTCTTTTCTGAGAAAAACTTAAAACAGAGATGCTAATTTTCTACCTATGCTTTGTGGCCTGTGTGGGATATTAGAAAGCAGTCTATACGGCTAGACTGAGGTGAGGAGTCTGTCCTCTCTGGCTTGTCACTAAGGGTGGGATGTAGAGCTTTTTTAACCTTTGCCAGGCTCCCTCGGTGGGGAGGCAAGAAGAGATCAGGTCACGGTGTGTTCATGTGTACCATGTCTCTGACCTCCAACATGCTGTGCTATAGCCGGCCAAACAGAGGCTCTTACGTTTTCTGGGGTGGTGTGTGTGGGGGTGAGGAGGTGGGGGTGATGTGGATTGAGATCAGTGTGGCTGCTTTCCCCTTTCACCTCAGCAAATTTGCCACACACCCACCCAGAGAGATTGTCAGGGAGGTCCCCCCCTCCAAAATACACACACAAGCATTGCAAACAACAGGGATTTCGTATCTTGTCATTTTGCCAGTGTTTATAGTGGATGTTTTTGGAAGTTGTTTCGACCGAGTATTTATTTAATTATTTTTATTTTTTTGCTATAGTCCCCTCTCACACCAATGCTTTTAAGGGCATGTCAAAAGAATTGAGGATGAGGGCTCGGTGACCAGTAGAGAAGCCTTTCCCAGGCACACCATCTAGTGTTCAGTGGGAAGTTTTCTATGGTTTGAGAGAGAAAGTGAGGGAGGGACGCAAAGGGAAAGCATGAAAGTTGAGGGCGGGAGGAAGAGAGTAAGGGACACAGAAGGAGGTTTTGAGTGAACGGTAACTCACTCTTCGAAGTCACAACTAGCAAGGCGCCTGCAGCTGAGAAAAGTAATGTAGACATTACAAATTATTCTCATGTATGTTTATCCTCTCTTTTTTCTAGTTACTCTTTTTTTATACTTACCACATTGCCAATTTTCTCTCCTTTCTCTGTCTTGATTTGCTTGGGATGAGATCTTTGACCTTGCTCTGTAGCATGCTGATGATGACCCAAAGCAACCACGCTGTAAAAAAACCTGTTCTCATCAAAACTAGCTCTGTCTCACTAATCTACACGCCGTACACAGAGTACAATAGCTTTCATAAACTAGCGTCGTTTCTTGCTTTCCATGTACTATTGGCTGTAGACACACATCTAGCTTTGTAAGTTGCCCATTACGCATTGTCATTATTTTGGGTATAATTAAGTTCCCGAAAATATATGCTTTTCTAAAACTTAGAAAAATGTATTTCTGTTGCCTTGTCTTGGTTTTTGAGACGGAAAATAATTAATAAAAGGATAATTTATTTATTCATTTGTTTAATGCTAATTTACTTTATTTATTTTGGTGCATGAAGATGTGTCCATTTTTTTTTGTACCAGTGTCAAAATGATCTGATTTGATATGACATAAGAATTTATTTCATCATTCATATCTGTCATATGATGATCGTCAAATCATTGTTTGGCAGTTATTAGTTCAAATGTCAACATTCTAGCAAATATATCTTGTTAGAAAACAAGGTATTTTTTAAATCTCAAAAAATATTTAATGAAATATAAATTTCTAAAAAAAACAATTACATTCAAAAAGTCCACAGTGGTGTAACTTTTGAATATGCATTTTTAAGGATATAGTATCAACTTCTGTGCATAGCAATTTAATTTTTTTCAGAATTGTTTTTTTCCCCCCCGATTGTAGGTCTTTATCAATTTCCAAAGACTTGTGCTGTTGTTCATCTTTTAGTAAGTCTTTTATAGTAGCTACATATTCACTGAGGGGGAGAGAAAAAAAATTTGTTAGTATTTTTTTTCATTTTATGATGAGGTAAAGTGACTATGAAATGAAATTTGCCAACCGAAAACAAAGGTCTTCAATAGGTTGCAGTTGTTTAATTTTTGAGCTGAATTATCATTACATATGACTGTAAATAAACAAGCGACTGGTAGTGTGCATTATTATTATGATTATTATTATTATCATCATCATCATCATCATTATATTATCAGTAATAGTAGTTTTTGCTATGTGTTTTTATTGGTTGTTGTTTTGTTTTTGTTTTGTGTTCGTTTTTGTTTGTTTGTTGTTGTTGTTGTTGTTTTTTGGGGGGGGGGGTATATTTTTGAAAATGAATTTAATTTAATTTAATTTTTTCACCTACCCCAAAACTATATTCACGTTTTCCCTTTCATTGGCCTCACTTTAACAGACTTTTAATATTAAAACTTATTTATCAAAAAAGTTGACTTTTTTTCCGTCTGGGCAACACATCGTTTGTGTGAGACACGGCTTTACTGTCATGGCAACTTTAACGTTATCTGATGTTCCAGCTCAGAGAGACACAGGGGGAAGATAATCCCTGAATTAAACAGGATCTGCTTTAGAGCCAGCCGTGATGAGCAGGCTGGGCCCTCGCCCCTCTCCCCTGCTCTGACACTCCCATGCTGGGGAACAATGGGGAGCCATCCTGTCTCTCCACAGGGCTGGGACACACTTCTTGCAGGGGTTTCATTTGCAAATGAATCTCCACGCTGATGAAAATGTTGAGAGCAAAGCCCCACAATGAGTTTGCCTCACAATTTGTAAATCAACTTGTATGTTAAACAGCATGATTTTTGAGGGACAAAAAGAGAGGAGGTGGGGTGAGAAAGAATGAGGAAACTGAAGAAAGGCCACTGCCCTAGAAGAAGGGAGGGAGGCAACAGAATAGTTTTTCTCACTTTCTATTTCAAATTCTTATGGTTAATTTTCTAGAAAAAGTTTCAAAACCTGTTCCACTGTATAATTTAAATGAAAATCATCATGTGTTCTGGCACGTGATATTATTAATGTACACTTAAACATTTTTTGAACAAGCAAAGAGTTTCTTGCTTAGTCAAATGTTCAGTAAGAGTTTTTTTTATATATTTGTGCTTGCATTGAAATGCTGCATAAATCATCACCTAAAACAGTTAGAAATGTTCTTATTGATTTAATCATTATTTAGTATTCAACATAATTTAAAAACAATGCGCTGTATTAAGATGATCATGAAATTACTTCATTCACGCTTAGCCTGGTATGAATGAGTTTGAGCTTCTGCAGAGTGCATAGCAATCTGAATGCCAAAGGCTTACTTGTTCCTGTCAGATCCTGATTGCAGGCTGACTGGATACAAATTAGTTTAGTGACAGGGATAACCTGTCCAAGATGCCTGCCGTTGGTTGAAAATGAGCAAAGTTGACAGCAAATTGAAAGTCTAATAAGTCCTTCAAATGGTTGATTTGTGCCTAGTGGACATGTAGACAGTGAGGAGTATGAAATATTGGAAATCAATGACCCTCTATGAAATTTCATTAGGGCCCATTGTTCTCAGTTCATAGTATTTTTATGTTTTGATGGATTATCTGAAGAAAATGATTACCTAAGGTGGTCGAATTGATGGGACTTTGATACACATCTTCAAAGATCACTTTTAAGCAATATTGTAAAAGTGCTATTGATTTAGTCTCTTTTCTTATTTTATTTCATCATAGCTCTACATAGTGTGAAGGCCTTTTCTTTGAGTTATTTGGTATTTGTTTATTTTTTGATGGTTGTTTTTTGAACGTATGAGGGGGATAAGCATTAAACTGATTAACGGAAGATTAACAACAAAAGAATTTGAACAGATAAAGCTGCTTCTTCAGATACAAAACATCTCTAATCGCTAATCCTCTTGTCCCTTGCCCATCCCCCCCCCCCCCCCCCCCCTCCTCTTATTTTCTTCTGCAGGGGACACAGAGACCAACCTGGACGTCTCCCCCTGTAAAGACTCGGGTGCCCATGTCTGCAGCAGATGTTGCGAAGAGTTCTTTGAACTATTGGACCTTGAACAACACCAGAAGAATTGCACTAAGAATCAATTAGTTCTAATTGTGAATGAAAATCCAGTGTCTCCTTCCGGAACCTTCTCCCCAGGATCCTCTCCTCATAATCCTGATGAGCAGATGAATGATACAACTAATAACACAGATCAAGCAGAGTTGACCGACCTTTTGGAGCAGAACATACTTGACAAAGAGGAGGCCATGGACACAGAGATGTCAGGAGTCTCTGCACCCCATAATGATGGAAGTGGATGTATGGCAGGTGGCAGCCCACTCAGTGGTGTTGGAAGCAGCCATGGAGCTCTGGGCAGCTCTGGGTCCAGTATGGGGAACTCTGTCATCTCTGTCTCACTACCTCAGCTGGGTAACTTGACTGAGTTGGGCAATTTTTCCATGATCAACAGCAACGTCATTATTGAAAACCTACAGAGCACCAAAGTGGCTGTGGCCCAGTTCTCTCAAGAGACCAGAGGAGCGGGAGGGCAACGGGTGGCTGTGCCAGCCCTCATGGAGCAGCTCTTGGCCCTACAGCAACAGCAGATCCATCAGCTACAGCTCATCGAGCAGATTCGTCACCAGATTCTTCTGCTAGCGTCACAGTCACCTGAGCTTCAAGCACCACCTAGTTCTTCCCCTGTGACTTTAGGTTCAGGTACTAGCCCGCTAACCACTCTTAGTTCCCATTTATCTCAACAGTTGGCAGCTGCTGCAGGGTTGGCACAGAGCATAGCTAGCCAGTCTGCAAGCATTAGCAGTTTGAAACAGATGGCTAATGTTGTGCAGCTACCTCAGAGCAATTCCAGTGTGGGAGAGTCATCTCAAAGCCTCGGCGCACCAGTGCCAGCTACAGTTAATGCCCAACCTTCAGAGAAGAGGCCAAGCAATGCAGGAAGCTTGCATCCTCAGTTAGGAAACCCATCACTTGCAAAGTCATCCACACCTGCCTTTGCAATGGGAAGCCTTTTGAATCCTGTGGCTAATACCCTTCTACCTCAGCCCCCACCAGGCAACCCAATATTTTCCAGTGCACTGCCCAGTGTCGGTACCACGGTTGAGGATCTCAACTCACTGGCTGCACTGGCTCAGCAAAGAAAAGGCAAGCCACCTAATGTCTCATCTTTTGAACCGAAGAGTAGCTCTGAGGATACGTTTTTCAAGCATAAGTGCAGGTTTTGTGGCAAGGTGTTTGGTAGTGACAGTGCGTTGCAGATTCACTTACGTTCTCATACAGGTGAGAGGCCATACAAGTGTAACATATGTGGCAACCGCTTTTCCACCCGTGGTAACTTGAAGGTTCATTTTCAGCGTCATAAAGAGAAGTATCCACATATTCAGATGAACCCATACCCTGTCCCAGAGCATCTAGACAATATTCCAACGAGTACTGGCATTCCCTATGGTATGTCTATGCCTCCTGAGAAGCCAGTGACTAGCTGGCTCGATAGTAAACCTGTTCTGTCTACTATGACATCTTCTGTTGGCATGTTACTTCCACCAACCATACCAAGCCTGCCTCCATTCATCAAGAAAGAAGAGAATAACTCATTGGCTATAAGCAGCCCTTCTCATTCTGCAAAAAGCGACTCAGGTCCTGCTGATACACCTATGAAGAACACAGAAAGTGTGTTGGAAGAAGGTGAGAGCACAACCCTGCCTACCTCAAATGGAAAAGCTGAAGAAAACAATCAGTCATCCAGTTTAACAACAACCATGAGCTCTGCAGTGGAGGGTACCATTGAGTACACCACCTCCAACAGCCCTCCAATGGCCACTAACCCACTCATGCCCCTGATGTCAGAACAGTTCAAAGCTAAGTTTCCATTCGGAGGTCTCCTTGATCCTCTCCAAGGCTCAGAAACATCTAAGCTTCAGCAACTTGTTGAGAACATTGACAGGAAGTTGACAGACCCCAATGAGTGTGTTATCTGCCACCGTGTTCTTAGTTGTCAGAGTGCACTGAAAATGCACTACCGCACACACACTGGGGAGAGGCCTTTCAAATGTAAAGTGTGTGGTCGTGCCTTCACCACCAAGGGCAACCTCAAGACTCATTACAGTGTCCATCGAGCTATGCCGCCACTGAGGGTCCAGCATTCCTGCCCTATTTGCCAGAAGAAGTTCACAAATGCTGTGGTACTGCAGCAGCATATTCGCATGCATATGGGTGGCCAGATCCCCAACACCCCTTTTCCTGACAACTATCCAGAATCCATGGGGTCCGATGCTGGCTCATTTGACGAGAGAAATTTTGATGATCTTGATTTCTCTGATGAAAACATGGAAGGAATTGAGGATGGACCAGACAGCAGTATTCCAGACACACCAAAGTCAGCTGATGCATCTCAAGACAGCCTCTGTTCATCCCCTACTCCACATGAGTCATTAGGTATGGAGAGCCAGAAGTGTGCCAACCAGGGAGCAGTAGAGGAAGTGCAGTGTGACCAAGGGAAATCATTGGAGAACGGATTAATGGAAGGAGACAGACTCACAAATGACTCCTCTTCACTTGGAGGCGACTTCGAAAGCCAAAGTGCCGGAAGTCCAGCTGTCTCTGAATCTACCTCTTCCATGCAAGCTCCATCACCCTCTAATGGTACTATCCAACAGCCAAAGTCTCCAAGTCTGGAGGATCGACAGCAGAGGGCATTGTCATTGGAGCACATTAGTGCATGTCTCATGCAGTCTCATTCTGCCAGTCCTGGAGCTCTGGATCTTTCTTCAATTAACTCATCAAAAGATCCTCTTAGCATGCTTTTCCCCTTCCGTGAGCGAGGCACCCTAAAGAATACAGCATGTGACATCTGTGGCAAGACATTTGCCTGCCAGAGTGCCTTGGACATCCATTACCGTAGCCATACCAAAGAGAGACCGTTCATTTGCACAGCATGCAACCGGGGATTTTCCACCAAGGGGAACTTGAAGCAACATATGCTGACACATCAGATGCGAGATTTGCCCTCCCAGCTCTTCGAGCCCAACACCAGTCTTGCCTCCAGCCCAACTCCATCCCTTCTGTCTGTTGGGCCATTGACCTCCATGATGAAGACTGAGGTCAACGGCTTTCTGCATAGTTTTCAACCTGAAGTAAAAGACTTGCCCTCAGCATTAGTGACCTCATCTGCTTCCACTTCTCCAGTACTTTCGACTGCCCCACCACGGAGGACGCCTAAGCAGCACTACTGTACCACTTGTGGAAAGACATTTTCCTCCTCCAGTGCCCTGCAAATCCATGAGAGAACCCATACAGGAGAGAAGCCCTTTGCTTGTACCATATGTGGACGAGCATTTACCACCAAAGGAAATCTCAAGGTAATTATCACTGCATATTAGATGCAAATAATTTTCTCAGATTTTATGAAATACATTATTTGAGCATTTCCAGATGTTTTTTCGCTATTTATATTTGTGAAAAGCCAGCCACAATGGGTATTGACTGTATAAACCAGAATTGATTGGGGAAAACAATTAGAATGCATTGTGAATTATAAAGGGGGGAAAGCATATAAGTATAAACAGCATTGCACAAAACCAAAGGTGTGTATGTATATATATATATATATACAGGGTGGGCCATTTATATGGATACACCGTAATAACATGGGAATGGTTGGTGATATTAAAGTCCTGTTTGTGGCACATTAGTATATATTAGTACACACCACCCATCTTGAGGAGTTTGCCCCCTCACATATACTAATGTGCCACAAACAGGACTTTAATATCACCAACCATTCCCATGTTATTACGGTGTATCCATATAAATGGCCCACCCTGTATATATATGTATACTGAAATAATAAAGGGGATGCAGAAATGGGATGTTGAGTCATCCCATAAAGAAGAATATTGGTCTGAAACCTGAGCTTAAAATTGGTGCAACATAGCCGGGAATGCTTTACTTAACAGGCTTTAATCACAGTTACCAGCAGCTACCACCCTTAGCAGTGGCACGCTCTCTTTTTTTTCCAGAGTTTGTCACAATGATCACAATAAAAAAGCCTAGCACACAGATAAACAGAATCCTGCAGGTTTTATATGGATATGTGATTGCATAAACTTTACTCACTATAGGCTAAATTTTCTGGAAGGAATGTAACTATCAAGCTAAATAATTCCCTCTGACTAAATTATTCATTTTATTTAAATTAAATTAAATATTTATTTTATTTCAATTTTGAAATTGAAAATTGATATTTTGTATTAATAGTCTGATTTCACAGCATAAAATATTGATTTTGTTAATTTACTCTTAAAAATCAATTTAATCAATATTATATTATGAATTAGCGTTGCATTAAACAAAATCAATTTGAAAAGAATTTCATATGAATGGGGAATGGATAATTTTAGAACTATGTAAATTGTAAAAGTAGCTTTGTTAAAATTGCACCTCATAATGTTCAATGCTTTTTAACAATTAAACAAGGTTATTTTCCCCCTAAATGTATTGCATGCTTCAAGGGTGAACTGGGGGCAACTGTCAGATACAATACTGTCCAGCACAATGAGAGTGGACAGTGCAATTTTCTCAGAACACATGTCTACAGGCCCTTTCTTTCATATGCAGACCACCATTCTCACTGAGAGAATGTTACATAATTTTAACCTTGTTTTAATAATTAGACAAATGCTGCTTCCAGTGGGCCTATTTTAATACTAATTATTATAGTACTACTCCGCTTTTTCCATTGCATCAACTCACGTGTTATTCATTTTAATGTTTCCAAACTTTAAATGATGTAGCTCTCCTTATCCTTTGTTTTTATACTCTTTAATCCTTTTTCTTCTACTTTTTTTCTCTTTCTCTCTCTCCCTCTCTCTAGGTGCATATGGGTACCCACATGTGGAACAGTGCTCCTGCACGGCGTGGTCGCAGGCTTTCAGTAGATGGCCCCATGGCTTTCCTGGGCACCAACCCTGTAAAGTTTCCTGAGCTCTTCCAAAAGGACCTAACTAGTAGAGCTGGAAACGGAGACCCAACCAGCTTCTGGAATCAGTATGCTGCTGCTTTCTCTAACGGCCTGGCCATGAAAACCAACGAGATCTCTGTCATCCAGAATGGAGGTCTACCCCCTCCACTGTCAGGGAGTGTGGGCAATGGGGGCAGTTCTCCAATCGGAGGCTTGACGGGCAGCATGGAAAAGCTGCATAACTCTGAGCCCAATCCTGCTCTGGCTGGCCTAGAGAAAATGGCAAACACAGAGAATGGGACTCACTTCCGCTTCACACGCTTCATGGAGGACAAGGAGATAGTGACAAACTAGAGAATCGTTTTTGTTGTGCTCATGAACAAACATACACTCTTTAACTGGCACACACAAGTGCTCCAGAATATGCGTCCATGAAAGAGAAAAGCAAGGAAAAAAACTGTATCAGCTTTTGCTTGCCATTAAGACTTTATGAAGAGGAGTTTGAAAAGAACTTGCTTTTTTTGTACAATGTACAACACGTTATAGTTTTTGGAGCTTATTTATTAGTGATTATAACCTTGCTCGAAAACCAAGTGGAAATATTAACAGTTACTTAGTTTTTATGTTATTTTCCGTTTTATCAGCAGAGTGAATCTGTATGAGTGTTTTAAAGTGTGCTTTTGAAACTTAGCTTTTCTTGGTAGAAGACTTCACCATGACATTAAATTATTTTCTATCTGTAGTATGTGTTAACAAAACTTGATGTTCATGTAATGATTTAGAGCTTAAAGTGCAACGTAAGGCTGTAAATACTTTACACTTATCTGTGCTAGATGGTTTACAAGCTGTGTAGAAACTTTCCTCTGAGAAATATCAACATTTCATAAATCCAGGGACATAGGTTAGTCCTTTTCTCTCTGTCTTAGAAGGTAAAAAGAAAAAAAAAGAAATGTAAAAAAATGGGTTTCACCTCAGCTGTTTATTTAGACCTTAGTATTTTCCTTTTGCTTTTTATTACGTTCAGTTCTCACTCTTTATTTGTGCAAATAGGATACAAAGCTTAAAGGGTTGTTAGATGACAACATGAAGAGGTCCACACACTCATGAATGAGAGGGGAAAAGACAAAATACCTTGTGTGATCTTTGAGGTTTATATTTTGTTGGGCTTTCAAACTGCTGCTAGGTACTAGCATCTACTGCACATCACGTGTTGACGCACCCTATACATTTTTTTTTTTTTTTTTTTTTTCGAACGTGGAGCAACAAATTCCTTTACAACAATTGTACATAGTCTTACTCGACAAGACAAAGTCCATCTCGGCCAGGGGACAAATGATGATAGTGTTTTTATAAATATTATATAAATATATATATATATGGACTGTTACATGCACTTTCTTGAAAAGTTGAAAGATCTTTTAGGGCCCAGTTTCTCTACAGTTTAATACCTACTAACAACTACGATACTGTAATTCTTTACTCTAATAATCAAATACATCAGTTTTCCAAAAGAAAGAGTGTCTGTCTTGATGATTTGTATTGTGTTTTACCGCGTTTATGCAATCATCTTAATTATTTAAAATTATATACGTTTATTTTTTATTCGTTTATTATTTGTTTTATTTTTTTCCATTTAAAATAATTTTGAGTTTCCCCAGTCGATATCCTGTTTTTAGTTCTGGCAGAATTTCTTCTGCTGATGGACTATGGATTTCTTCTCCCGACAGAGTGCATTAAACGTGTGAAATGTTAATCCAAAGTCGGTTACATATTTAACTTCAACGTGTCAGACCGAGTCCGTCAGGATGCAAATGCAATTACAGAGTGCTTCATTAAAACACATGCAGCTCCTCTGTAAGTCACATTTCTGAGTTCATCATTCTGGCGGTTGACAGGCTTCAGCATCTTTAATTAAACAATCGATCGTTTTAGAATCCCCTTTCTTTCATCGTTTGTTTAGATGGATTGGTTCACCGTTCCTGTCTCATTTAAGGGAAACTTTTCATATTGGCTTGGCTAACCCGTTTTCTTTGAGTTAATAGTTTTTAGATGAAAATATTTTCATATTGTAATGAGAGTTAGGATGCTTTAATTTGGTAGCCTATGATTGTCTCATGTTTCCCGGAGATTTGGTTTTAGTCGGACTGTAAATGCCCTTTAGCCAACATATGATAGCCTATACATGATAAAAATATAAATGAGCCTATTTATATTTATTTTGCTCTCTACAAACGAATAGTGGCATTTGCTTTATCCTCTGGATTTATAGTCGCCCTTTAACATTTTGTCCCCACCAACAAAAGCCTAGCCTAAAAAAAAAATCCTGTTATCGGGGTATTTTATTGTTATTATATTGTTATCGATTCGTGGTAGTCTACTTATTCAACTACTTTTAAAACATTAAAGCAATAAACCCTTTAAGGAAATGTCACTGATTAATAGTGGGCTTTAAAAAATAAAATAATAACTATCAATCTATCATCGTTTAAAATAAAATATAGCCTATGTCCAGCTTTTTCACCAGCTGCATTTAATTTAACACACCATTGCACTTCCTGAAACGCAGGATCTGTTAATTCGAGGCTTGCATCCTCTCGCCTCACACCGCCTCCTCCCCGGATTTTATAGCTGGCTAAATTCCCCAATATTTACAAGATCGCGATGCTAAATGACCCCTGCAAACAGTCCGGGAGCGGCAGAGGGTCCCCGCCCCTCTCAATCTGTGCTCTCACCCCGGGACAGGCACTTTGTTTGAACAGCCCAGTTTCCGGATTCTTCAATGACAGACAGCGCGCACTTTATTGACATCATTGACACCAAACCCCTCTCAATTATGACATTTGTCTCACGGTGTTTGCAATAAAAGTGATTTGATTCACACCCGTTAAATTTTGCTCCTGGACCGATGCATTTCATATTTGCGTTAATTTCGTCAATGTATACATTTCTTAAGGCCAATCATTTGATTGTAATGTAAAAGTAATGTTGTGCACCTAATAGTTTCTCAATTTGATATGTAATGACTGATATCGTTGAATATTAGGCTATTAAACATAATGTTTATGCCTCCCACGTCGTGTTTTATCCCACATTATGACGTCAATAGCCTACAGCTTGAATAATAAATTTTTTTAAAGAATGCCCAATTTCATTTTAAACCACAATATGATAGCTTGGTTAAATTTCGATGGTTAAAAATATAAGAGAACCTATTTTCCTAATTATTACTAATGATAAAAATAACAATAATAATAACAAATAGGCTAAATAAAAAAATAACTTATTTTGTCATTTTCTACTTTTAAATAATAATTCCATATTTTTCATTTATTCTCTTAAAAATAAATGAAGAAATATAAAATATTTGTATGGAATTTTCATGAACTAAAAAATAGAGAAATGTTAATCTTTAATATGTATTTAATAATCTTTAGTCATGTTCTTATTTCTGCAGTTCTTATTTTGAGTTGTAAACATTACACTGCATATCTGAAATTTGCAGTATAATTGCCTAATTTGTATCCTCTTCTTCTTCTTTTTCCTTTTATTATTAAAATAATAATAATAATTATTATAATTATTATTATTATTATTATTCACTGCTAAGTAAATGGTCGTCTTATTTAAACCAGTCAACATGCATGGATGTCTCATAATGTGATTTAAACTGAAATTGAACATTCTCTGAAATTATTTTTTATGAAGCAGACAATTTTATACAAAATAACTGATTAGATTTTTTTTTTTTTTTTTTTTAAAACACCTGAACAGCAGAATGATCAGCAGAATTGAGAATGATCCAGAAGAGAGATAATATTTGTGTGTGTGTATAAAGGCCTTCTGTACTTATCCTGTAAATGCAAAAGACAGAGGTACAATTTTATGAGACAATGAAGACACTAATGAGATAAGGACATAAAATATAAAATAATTAATAACAATAATAATAATAACACTCTTTACCCCCTGCCTTGCAGCATCCACAGAAATGAAAACAGCTTCGTGACACGTTTTCTGAGACCTGTTGTTGCTTGAGCAAATAGGGCAGTGCATTTTTAAAAACACACAGAGATGAAGGAACTGAGTGCACCTTTCCATCTTTGAGTTTCTCATTGTTTTATTACAGTGTTAAGTGTGCTCTATTTCATGCTCATGCTTCAGAGTATTAATCAGTTTCATTGGCTTTTATGAAACAGGACATGGGGTCAGTAAGCCATTTTCATTATTTATAATTCGACATTAGCAATATATTATGTGCAGGTTAGTCTATGAAGATGCAGTTTACTTCATTACATTTAATAAAAGGGGTAGAATGTGCAAAATAACAAGATTATAATGAGCCTTTTTCAGATTGATATGTGGAGTTACCTTATTAGCAGAAAAGGCTGATATAATGATAATATTACAGATGAGAGATCTGCAGTCTGTACAGTTATGGAGGTGTGGTGTGAGCGAGTGAATAATAAGGCAGGTGGTCGTTGTTTCAGTTTCTCAAAGGGGAAGGTTATGAGATCTGACAGGATTCAGTATGAGCCTCGGGGAGTTCTCAATGAAGCGTGCGACCTCTTCACGTAACGGACCCACCTCTGCTCTATAGTGTCTGTGGCTTTAGCCCCGGGGGCTGGCTGTGACTCCCTGCTGTGTTTTTGGTCTACGCAGGGGAGATCAAAGACACCTTTGGGACAATTGAAGTGCTGCTCGACCGAACCACTGCTCAGCACCACACCTGCCCACCTGTCAATCATTCCCAGGTGACAGGCGTGTGTGGCATGTAGGAGCAAAGGATACAATTAGGGCAATTAGCATTGTCTTTTCATGGATCCACTGCTCATTTGGATTTTCATCTGTTCGTTGTCTGTTATTAGTGTTGTCCTTTATCCTCACTTTCATCCTGATTAGTCCGGTATTTTCTCCCTTTTTCTTAACTCACTCCCGCCCTCTGTTCTCATGGTTCATGATTTCCTGAGGAAAGAGTCTCAGTCTCTGAGACGTGTACACAGCTGGCTGAAAGAGAACCTCTAGATTGAAAGAGCAAACATGGAGGAAGATTTCTCAGCCTGTCTTTGTGTGTGTGTGTGTGTGTGTGTGTGTGTGTGTGTGTGTGTGTGTGTGTGTGTGTGTGTGTGTGTGTGTGTATCAAACTACAAGAACAGCACAGAAGCTGCATCTTGAGCAGCATGTATAAAAATATGACTTTACACAATACTGTTTAATGCTGCATAAAGGAAGTATTAATGCAATAACAATTCACAATTGTGTAAATAATTCTAAGAAATTCATTTTTGTTAATATATCTATTTTAAATATATAATATTTAAATGATACATTTTGAAATATATGCTCTGTCATGACAGAAAAAAATAAAGGCTTCTTTGATTCATTTACACAGAGCCACATGTAATACTAAGGGCTGAGGTTGTATATTTTATAATATTTTCACTAAGGTTTGTGCACCATTCAGGATTAAATTGATTGAAAAAAGCAGGTAGTAAACAGGATGCAGAATTGAGTAAAATAAGTAGAATTAAAATACATTTTGACAAGAAAAGCCATTATTAAAAAATAAATTTAAAAAATATATATTATATAAATCATATTTTATATATTCCATCATATTTATTTAATTAACTTTTGCGGACCACAGTATTTTTGAATTTCAATTCAGTACGTTCTTCTCCCTGTCATAAAAAAAAAAAAAAAAAATCATACTCATGAACTGAAAGTGAACTCTGAAGTCTTTCAATTTAGAATTTTGCACAACCCCAATTTTAATATGCATTGTGTCTTAAATCAGAATTTGGAGCAGGTGCGAAGTCACCTGTTTGAAACAGTTCAGTAAAAAGTACAACTTTCTCAATCTTTCTGTTTCTTACTCTTTCTGTCTCATTCTCTCTCTCTCTCTCTCTCTCTCTGTCACTGAATCCTGAATCAGGGCTCTGTCTTCTGCTCGGTCTGGCCGCAGGTTCGCTCTGAGTCTGAGGTGGGACAGGGGCCTGGCCGCAGTCCAACTGTGCGAGTCATTTATCTGTCCACTCCTTCAGCTTTTCTCCTGGCACGGAGCGACACACACACAGAGATATTGTATTACAGCTGCCATTGTCCCTAGACAGACAGGTGGGACTCTCACTGTGGGGTCCTAAAAGCCAGGCGGCAGTGGGCAGACATTGGGTGCGTACTTTATTAGTGCACTCATGCCTGCAGAAGCCTCCCAACAGTACGAGGGGAGGGCGTACAGTAAGGTCTTGTCCCTCTCACAGAGCAATGGCTGTCTCAGGCTTGGGTTTATCATCACTGCTGAAATTGCTGGAAGTTCTTTTGTTGGGGTTTTATTGCAGGACGGGTATTTAGCCTCTTTCTGATGCTAATGCCTTAAATTTTAGGGACTCGGAGCTCATTCTCCAAGTCTCAAGGCCACAAGGGTGGTGACACTGTCCGTTATGAAAACAGTTCCCTCTATCTCTCCCTCCTTTCTTTTTTCCCTTGTGAATAAAAGAAGAGAAGGGCTGCATTTAGGCCATCTGTGCTTCCAGTGCTTGAGTGTAATTTAATGTGTAGGTCCATTTTAAGATGAAGCCCATGTACTCTTGTGTGGTTTGTCTGTAGAATGGAGCCCAGATCGGTTTCCTCTTCCTTTAAGAGCAGTGGGAGATTAAGTAGGTTGATTGTGTTCCTTTCACCATCAGAATGAGGGCCGGTAACCTTAGCCTGCACTGTCTGCCATGGGGCTCAAAGACAGGTAGATGCTCACTCCTTCGTTAATGTCATCCCGTAGATTACGTTTCCTCATCGTCAAAGTGTCTTAAGATGCACTGTAAGGACATGCATTCCTCCTCTATCCTCACATACTGTACAATGCCAACGGAGGAACTGTTGTCAGAAAGAAGGTAAAACGACATATTTTAGCCGTAAACACACACATATATATACATGAATTTCTATACACTGTGATCAGCCTCATTGTAGTATGAAGACATTTAAATAGTTCATATATTATCTACACACAAAATATTCTTCTTTGCCCACTTTTTTTTCCAGACCCATTCTTTTTTTTTTTCATTTTATGGTGGTACAATAATATTTAATAAAAAATATACTAAATGATTATAGGTATAATAATTAAAAAAAATCAGTTATTATTTCTAATTATTAATAATTATTTCAGACAAGAGCAGTTTGGTACACTTTAAAAAATGATCAATAAGTTATGGAAACATGTTTTTAGATTACATTAAATAAGTTCAACATTTTTTTAAGTTGTAAGAGATTCAGCTTTTTTTAAGTCTGTTTAATATACTTTGTTTAAATGACACAATATTACGTAAAAATTTAAGGCAGAAAGTTCTATTACATGGATGGAAACTTCTTAAACCTTCTGTCAGTATTGCAAAATTAATCATTGTTCATCATATTCACCATGTGAACAATATGAGAAACTCAAGAATTACTGTAAATTCAGAAACAGCAATCTACACCGTTTGTCTCTCTCTTTGTTTTTTTCTCTCTCCAAGGTTTTGTACTTGGATACACAGCTCATTGTTTAAAACCTCACGTCTGATTTTACTTATTTGTAAATCGCTTTGGATGAAAGCAGATTAATGAATAAATGTAAATGTAATGTTTGTTGTATTCAGCGTTTATCACTAATCTGTCCTCTCATTTTTTTTTTATCTTCACATCAGACCTGCATGTCTGCTTCATTTCCTTTTTTCTATCACACTTGTGTTCATTTCATTCTCGTTTTCTTTCTGTTTCCCCCCCTTAATCCATCTCTTTCTCTTTCTTTCTCTCTGGTGTGGTCTCAGGAGTAACGGCTGAGTTTTAATATTAACCTGTTGCGATGAGGGCCGTGAGGCAGCGCAATAAACCTTGTCAGCATGAATATGTATGTGTGTACTCTAAATGGTGGGAATAGAGATACAGGCCCTGATAGGTCTTTTTAGGACTCTCTCACAGGAGCCATTAAGTTTCCAGTGTTGCATTATGGACTTGGGAAAAAAACCTGTAGACATTCATACTGATATCAGTGGTTCTTTCCAGGATGCCACAATTGACCCGTGCTAGGATTTAAAACACCTGAAGCTTTGTGTGTTGCTGATCGAGATGCCGTAGTCCTCAGGGCCACTGACCCAGATACCTTTTTTATGAAGAGTTCAATCCAAATCTTGCTGAAGTGAGTCTGAAGTGAATAGAAATGAATGCATCAAAAAGATGTTAGAGTGCTCTCGGGCCAGACGTGACTATGGCATCTGGCATGAATAACAAATATTCCATCCTACAAGTTAATTTTTAATTGATCGACTGTTGGGAAAGCCCAGTTTTAACAGTCAAAATTAGCCCTGCAGAGATTTTTATAGTTTAGGATATTGTGTTTAGCAACTCATTGAAGAAAATATGAATTCTAATTAGTTGCAAGTGACCAATAAAGTAGATTATGCCTTTATAATCTAAAATATCTCAAAAATCAAACATGACAAGACAGGAAATATTAATGAATAACCAGAATTAAAGGGATAGTTTACTTGCGCTTGTTCCCAGAATACTTGTGTTTTCTGCATCTGCAGCACAAAACATTTACTTTCCAATAGAAACAGAGTACATCCTGTAGTTTAAAACCTCTAAGAGTCCTTTGGCTTTTTTATTAGATAATCGATCCATCCATATTAAAACAACAGAGTAAACTTAGTGTTTCTCATATACTTCATTATTGCAGCCATTTGACCAGGCAGCATATTATAGCAAACTGCATGTCACAGACCATCAATACGGCTCTAATCAGGGTTAGTTATGGCTGTACTATAATGGCCAAGCCTCCTGTGGTCAGTGGTCCACTGTATTCATGTGTATGTGTGTGCGTGGTGGAAACATGGCGGAAAGAGAATGGGATGCTCAGCATTTGCACTAACAATTTGATTATGTTGTTGAATTACTGTTATATAGATCTGCTGAGGTCTTCATTTCACGGTATGAAGAGAGAGAGATAGACAGTTTGCGGTATGTGAATACACTATATGCGTGTTTGTTGTGGTATCTCCTTTTTGTGGTATTGGGTTTCGTTTTATCACTGTTTATTTAGTTTGCTGTGTGGGTGTTGTTTGTGTTCCTCTGAGCGATTTGCGGTGAAATACAACCCTTGAGCTGTCACTATTGTGAAAACATTTCTGATAGCCTGGTAACGATAATGCTATTTTGTCTGAGAACATTGTGCTGTGGACGGCAAGACTTGTGCAGCCAGTGCGACTGCGATCCAAGCAATGATAAAAACATTTCATTTCATTTTTAAGAACTTTACAGAATATTCCATTTGACATTTAGTAGCTGACATCGGCCGGGAAACGATGCCTGTGATTCTCAACAGTTGGTTTGTGACTCACTCAGTGTTGCGAGCCTTGTATCTTTACAGCGCTATATTTTGGACCAGTCGCCTCCATTCAGCAGCAGTGCGGACACAGGACAGGTGTCATCTTCCCTGGCCATGGAGGCAGGTAGACCTGACCCAGGTAATATTATCCTCTCTCCTCACCACATAACTCAAATCAGTCAGCGCTATCACCCAGCTCCACGAGGAGCCGTGTCATGAAACTCAACACACGAACATGTGACACTTACACCCGTAAAACATCTCCGATATTTAATATTCAACGGCCGGTGTTATTTACATCTCACTGAGTGATAGATAATCAGCCTCCTACCAGAGATACTGCAATTCACAATAATCACTTTTACATATGTGTGGAATTTCTCAGGTGGCACATGATCAAGAATCTGATGGAGTCTTCAAAGTAGAAGAAGTGTCTTGAGACACTTCAAAGCGTTATGTCTTTTTGTTTTAGATTAAATTTTAATGTAACTCTATCCTGACTTCTACATTTCTGTAACATAACCCCTAAGTGATGTCAGATGGCAGTGATTAAATATGGATGGAGATTTGGTACATTTTCCTAGAGGGAGAGAAAGACAGAGATGGGGAGTGAGAGAGAGAGAGAGAGAGAGAGAGGAAGAAAGAGTATACTGCCCCCCAGTTGGGGGTAACCGTTTTTTTACGGTTAACACCACCCCACTCCGTCAGATTGAGGAATCTCAGAGGTCCTGTCAGTGTCATCTGCATTCAGAACTAATGGACTTAAAATCAGCTCTACCTCCCAAGCTTTAATGAGTGTTAAATTAATGAAAGAATTCCATCCCCTCCTCCACCCCCTCCCTCTTTTTCTCTAATTCTCTCTCTTTCTGCTTGGTTTTTGCATGACAACATTTTCAGATTGCGTTCTGAGACGGATCAGTCCCTTGTTGGCAGTAATTGGGTGCTGGCCTGGGTTAATGCGCTCACCACCATTAATGAAAACGTTGAGCTGTAAGTGGGACTGTATGAAACGGAGAACGTTCTCAATAGCCTCCAAACAGTCACCAGGGTCCATTCTGCAGCAGGCCGGGCCCAGCTTTTATTGGAGTGAAGTGAAGCATGAATTCTGTGAGGGAAAGATGGAGCCAGTTATATTCAAAGCTGTAAGCCAGACGGTTGAATGAAATAACCTTTTTTTTTTTTTTTTTTTTTAGATAAAGAGAATCTCTTGGGTAAGTCAGGTGAATAAAAGCCCACACAGAGAGTAAAAATGCAATGAAAGACACACACACACAGACATTTGGGAAATACTGTGCTAGATCAAATCTGTTTATTTCTCAGGATACATTAATTATAACATTTACTTGTTTTAAAATTGCAATTAAATAAAATGTAAAAGGGAATACAAATTTAAAAAAATTCCAAAATGTGTTTATTCATTGACATGCAATCCAGTGTCATAGTTTTAAAAGAAAATCCCCCAAATATATTCATGACATCATTCAAAGAGAGTTGCTTAATTTACTCTCTTTCTCTCCCTTTCTGTATTTGCTTTTGTTGTGATTAATCCAGAAAGAAGCTGACATATTTTCTTGTAGAGTCTCAGAGCTTCCTAAACTACCATACACAAACTTCAGTAGTTCTAGTTTTCATGCCACCAAATGTGAGCATGTGTGTGTGTGTGTGTGTGCGCGTTTGATTTATATTAAACTGTGGGAACCAAATGTCCTCACAAGCCAGCGGTCCCCATGAGGGAAATGGGTTAATAAACATACTAAATTATATTTTTTTGAAAATGTAAAAATGCAGAAAGTTTTCTGTGATGGGTAGGTTTAGTGTAAGGGGATAGAAGGGGATAGCGTGTGTGTGTGTGTGTGTGTGTGTGTGTGTGTGTGTGTGTGTGTGTGTGTGTGTGCACACGCGTGAGTGTGTGTGTGTGTGCGTGTGTGTGTCCGTGCAAGTGTGTGTCCATACCGCACCACCAACAGACATTCAGTGGGGTCACCATCTCGGCATTGGTAACCATCGGCAACAGACCTCTTTAATAGGAGTTAATCATGTACCCTGAGGTGACATGAGCAAAGCGGTTCTGTGTGTTAAACTGTTCCATTGAGCTGGAATTGGTTGATGAGGGTTGTTACAGGATTTCCTGTCAACATTGTAGCTGCATTCACACAAACATTATATGGGAAAAACATGGTGTGTGAAATGGTGGATCAGTAACAAAAGTACGTTAGGATGTATGTCTTATTGTACTTCAAAAAAAAGCTTTTGATAACACTTTACAAGGTAACACTTTACAATAAGGTTAATTTTTTCTGAACTATCATTAACAAAGATAAATGAATGAATACGGTAACAAATGTATTGTTCTTTGTTAGTTAATGCATTAACTAACATTAACTCATTTAACCTTATTGTAAAGTGTTACCCTTTAGGTTTCATTTGTTAGCATTAGAATTAGTTAACAAACTAACAATGATAAAATATTCTAAAGCATTTATTAATCTTAATTGATGTTAATTTCAACATTTAATAAAACATTATTAAAATAAAAGATTGTATATGTATATATTATTTAATGGACCTGAGCTAACATGAACAGTTGTACTTTAATTAATTTACGTTAACTAATGGGACCTTGCTGTGTTACCAAGATTTAATAGAGCTTTTTCGCCTTAATTTCTTTTCTCTCTCTGTTCCTCTTTCTCTCTATTTAACAGATTTTCTATGGCCTTGGCTTACATCAAGACACATAAGTGTTAAGTCAACTGTTTTTTAATAATTAACTGTAATCAGACTGTGAATGTAGCATTTAATAATCACTTAAATGCTTAGGAGAAAAAAAAGTTCCTACATAATCAGAAAAAGTACAACTACAAAGTAGCTAAAAGAAGTGTGAGACCAGGAGAGAGAGAGGGAAGAGATGAGATCTAATGAAGGGCTGGAGATGAACAGATTGCCTGGCAAGGAAGGGCAGTCTCACAGTGCGGATGTGACTGCCGTATCGACATATGCACAGAATCTGAAATCTGAATTTTAAATTCTGGAGAGCTGCTCACACTCTTTAGTGTCAAAGAAATGCCATCCTGTACAGCTGTCACATGACACCTCAGACCTCACACACACTCACACCATTAGCACACATACATACACGGCGCATACCTAAGCTTGTGCATCCACACACACACACACACACACACACACACACACACACACACACACGGCCGTGAAGGAACTAGTAAACACCGGTCTTGCCAAATCGCAACATCTTAGACACACATGCTGCCCAAAATTCTTGTGAAAAGTCGACAATGAACAAGAAAAAAAAGTAAGAAAATCTAAACTAAAACAAAAATGTTAATTGCAGCTAATTGTTTTAGAAATGGATCACCTTGTGTTATTTCCAGATATCACTATTGGTGTAGTGTAGTAACCATCTTTTTGTTTGCTCATTTTCTGTAGCCACTTTTTTAATTTACTCAATAGAAATCTCCAAACAACACTTGTCAGAGGAAGAAATTAATATAATATAATATAATATAATATAATATAATATAATATAATATTTACAGCAACAGTATAATTTTTTTTTCAATTGCTAACAAGCATCAGTCAATAATGAAGCCACATGTTCAAAATTCTTCACACATTTAGCGAAACAGAAGTCTATGCTGACCAGAGTTTTAGATCAGTGTGTTATGAGTGACAGTGTATGTTTTCTGAATGAGAATTGTTGGCCAGTGTTGGAACGAGTTTATTTTGAGACATATATGAAGTGTTTTGTTGGTCTGAGTGAGTTTTGTTTGCCAAGATTAATGTTGGTAATGCAGACTGTATGAGAGCTTTGAAAAAGTTGCTTCAGTATTAACTAATGCTTGTTAGCAATTGAAGAAAAAAAATGTTTTTTTTAATATATAAAAATAATAATAATAATTATAAACTTGCAGTCATGCTGCTTTACTGCAACAGTTTACTATTACAGATATATTTATTACTTTATATACTGTAAATAACTAATTAAATGACCAGAATAAATGGGATAAAATACAACAAATAAACTTTTGCTCATCCAAGCAACACACAGACTTACAACAGGAACGGTAATAGGTCAAGTGGAGTGATGTAAATAATGAAAACTGTATAACAAAACTGTTTGGGGTTTGGGTTTAGAGGAGCCGAACTAACGGTTGTATTTTACATTATAATATTTGCCAATTATTTACATACAGAAATTCTGATGTTTAATATAGGCATGGTGAACCTTGTTAATGAGTAATGAGTGACGCATTGGGTGACTGCACAGAGAATAGAGGAAACAAACTTCATGAGTGTGTGTGTGTGTGTGTGTTTGTGTTCGTCATGTCTGTGAATGCCTTTGTGTATGTGCCTGTCATGAATGGATTTGTGTGTGTGTGTGTGTGTGTGTGTGTGATAAGAATCTTTAACAAGTCTATTGAGGGTGGCTACACACTTACCCCACATCCAGTCCCCTACTGAATCAGATCTGTCTCTGTTGTCAGAGCACATTAGATACAGGCCAACACACACACATACACACATGATCAGATGAACAAACTATGCACTCATACCACAAAGATGCTCACATCTCTTGCTAACACACACACTGACATTAGCATTAGAAAATGGGCTATCAGCTGCAATAAGCGAGATGGAAAAGAGACAGAATGTGTCTGTGTGAGAGCGAGAGAGAGAGAGAGAGAGAGAGAGAGAGAGAGAGAGAGAGAGAGCGTAGCGTAGTTTACCATAAAACACAAATACTTTAGTATCAGCAAATAATATCACATCATCCTTCCTGTTCAAACACAAGAAGCACAAACATCTCACAATTGTTCAAGAGTGTGCTAGCATCAGTTATCAAACGACTGTAGCTTCATGATAATGATTTAAAATCATTTCGCGACATCACGCAGGGAGAACGAGTGCTCTCTGTACAACTACGAAAAAACTCAGGGCCTGCATCCCCACACAGAAGAACATTTCTCTGTGTCTTTCTGTGACTTTGGAACATAATTGAGTTTAAACACTCAATACAACATTAATTAGTTTAGCCGTCTGCTGGTGATACCATAGATAAGAGACTATGTAATTCATATTGATTGGAATATGCACATTGAATACAACCTCTTAAGACAAGCCTCCTTTATTAAGCTTGCACAAAGAGCAGGTCATCATTTGTACAAAGAGAGATCGCTTTAGATTTTATCTTTCTCATAAAAAGATTTGATTGGGTTTTCTCTCTAAAGAACCATCGCTCCCCACGTTATTCTACTTTGATTATATTACCTCTTAATTAGTTTGCATATTGAGTTGAACAGAGTTTATTGATTTCACCAGCTTTCATTTGCATTGCAAAATTCTTCTAATCCAATATAATCTTATCCATAGCCACAGAGAGAATAATGACTTTCTTTCTGCCCGTTTTCTTTTATCCCCAACCTTTACACATTTTTTTATTTTTTATTTTTTTACTTTCCACATTATCTGAACGTTGTGTTTTTACATTATTTAGCTTGTTAGCTATTTGATATTATTTAGTAAGATGCAGAAACCCTTCTATCCTAACCATTACAAATTTCTGTAAATCGATAAATCAGATCTCACCTTCTGTATTTTTTAAACCAGTTAAACATTTAAACATCATAATTTTGTATTTCATGACATTTTCACCTCGTGTGTGTGTGTGTATATATGCATGTTTCAGCATTGCGCTATGTGAAGGATAGGCTTGCATGTATTTTCGTGTGTGTGTGTGTGTGTGTGTGTGTGAGAGCGAGACTTCTGTGGAGAGGTTGATGAGGAGGTGTCAGGTCTGTAGCTGTTGATCTCACACACATTGCAGTGGCATGTTAAAATGTTAAACTATTCAGACTAATGAAACACAGGCCTGAGCTAATGACCTTCCTCAGGGAGTAGACCTGTCCTTCTGGCTCTCTCTCTCTCTCTCTCTTTCTGTTTGTATCTGCATGTTTTAGTATCGTCACCATATATAGATACACTTGTTTTGAAGTCATAGCTGGCTGGCAGAGGTGTTTTCCTGTGGACAGTGGTGATCTCATTCTATGTGTGAGTGTGCTTCATCATTGGTTTCCATGCTGTATGTGAGAGTATGCAACCCCAGGCGCTCTGTATGTGTATGTGTATGTGTATGTGTATGTGTATGTGTATGTGTATGTGTGTGTCTGTGTTTGTGTCTTTGCTTTAGTCAGTGACTCATTCACCCCAGGTTGGATCAAAGGGCTTTTAAATGGGCCACACTGACTATGAGGCAGAGCGAGTTACCCGGGGTTTACAGCACTATCAGCACCCAGACTATCTACACACATATGCACACTGATCTACAGCAGTTGAGCACTATGAATAACAGCATTGTTCTCCGAAGAGAGCTACAGATTTTCACTACGCATTTAAAAAAAAAAAAGTCTTATATGAAATTAATAAAATATAATTTGAAAATATTTATGAAATATTACGTCATATTTGACAGAGGTTTTTTTATTATATATTTTGGAACATGTTAAATCTGACACAACTAATCTCAAATTATACTTTAAGTAATCAAGCGTTGAATCCCCTTCTTCTTTTTTACTGTAATGGTTATATACCAGATGGATTCCAGGCCGTTTGTACATGAACAATGGGCATGGTCAAGATCATGTTTATGTGTCTGGCAAAAGAGCCATGTAAGTTAGTATGGCATTACAGGAGGAAGTGGCTATGACTAACACTGAGGTTTCCAGATCAAATGCAAACAAAGAGTATTAGTTTTCAACATTTGTAACCGCCATGGCGTCTTCTGGTAAGACTGAATGTGTCACATATGTCGCTAAGAACAGCTGTTTTCAAACGTTTTGAGGCCACAGACCCCCAAATAAAAAACTGTGGCTGTCAATAGGTATAATAATTATGATTAATCTCATGAAAAGTCTTTAGAAAAGTCTTCTTTTTATTTATTTTATTTTGTTATAATTTATATAATATTATGGTTTAATTCATATAGCAAATTCTAGCTGAGGCCTTTAGATTGGTTTTGATCTGAAACCCAGTCCTTGTAAAGCATATCTCTTTAAACTTGACATAAAACAGCCTCCCAGTTTACTGGGACCAGTCGTAATGACATGGCTAAATACTTCTCCCACAGACCCTGCAGCCTGAGGGTGCCACATCACACTGAACTCTGACCTTATCAGGTGAGAAGGCGTAAGTGACTTGTAAAGCATGTAAATGAAGACCTGTGCCCTGCGAGGGGTTACATTAGCCCCTGAGGAGGGACAGAGAGGCGGGGGGAGAAGGAGAAAGAATCGGCTCACATATGTACTGGAGTCCTGTTGCTTGATTGATACTGCTCTTTGCTGACTGCGAAGACGCACAGGAACGTAGAACTACTTTACATGTCTGCTCAGAGAGAGATGATGAATCTACGAAAGCTTTTATTTTAAGAGTTTGAAGAATGAGCTGGTTTGTTAAAAAAAAAAAATCCATAATTTTATTGCAGTTTCACCACGAGTTCTTAAAGATTAAATTATGTTTACCAAAACAATGAAGGCAGATGGACAAACCATATTAATTAAATATATCAAATATTAAGCATAGGTCAATAAGGGGTTTTAATGCTAGGTTATTATCATCTGCAAGAGCAAACATTAATTATTTTCATGCAGTCGCCATCTCTCCTCTGCTCTCCATTCTCTTGCCGTCAGTCTTCAGCGTCCCAGCAGGCACTGAATGATTTATTGACAGGGTAAACTCTATATGAATCAGACTTAATCTTTAGTTATACAGTTTACAATGTTTGAGTAACTAAACGGCATGTGTATACACACAGTTTTCATCCAACTATTGGGCTGAAATCCGTAGGGAGCTGGGGTAAGCCGCATTGAAGGAAATCTCAGAGTGTCTTAATGCCGAATGAATTTAGAATTGCACCAGTGTGTATAAACTGCTCACGGTACCAAGTGGACACCAATATAGATGTAATAATAATAATAATAAAAAACAGACCGGGTTTTCCAACACTGGTTTTTGAAGGTATCCGTGTTTTCTAGCATGTTGCTTATAAGAAGCATCAATTTTCCAAACAAAGCAGTTAACATAAAATGTAATACCCCTTCACCTACAACTACAGAATAAGTGAGGTGTTAAGAGAACATTTGAAATGGATGAATGAATACACACAGGAGATGAACATTTTTTTTGTATTGTATTTTTTCTAGGTTATCCCCCGTACTTTAGCAGCATGCATGCCTCTGTGAAGTGGCATTTTTCTGGCATGTTTAGTGCAGCTATTGTAAAAATGGCTGGCTTCCTGTTGCTCTGCTGAGCAAGTGGTTGTATTCAGCCGTAAGGAAGGGGAATAGTTTAAATGCAGATGTTTTCACCCTAAACACACCCATGAGACACAAAGAGTGTGCACAGCAGACAGAGAAACATGAAAATTATTTGTCAACCAACACTTAAAAAAATATTCTAAATTGATTTATTTAAGGCCAGAAATGTAGTAGACAAAATGGGTCTTCATAAATAAATGTATGTATGTATATATTTTAAGATGTATGTTTGTACATATGCACTGTATGTACACTGTAAGAAAAATATTCTAGATTTTTTCTTTTGTCAAATCAACTATTTTGACTTTCTGTTGATTAAACCAATCTCCTTCATTGTAGTAACAAATTTTTTTATTTCAATGAACTTAAAATTTTAAGGTAACCAGGTTACTTACTTTTTTGAGTTAAACCAACAATATTTTGTATGTATGTACAAATGTACAAACTCTTTTAACAGTTATGGAAAATGTTGCATTTCTGTGCAGTCTTCCTGTGCTAGTTTCAGCAGGACATGTGCCGTCTCTGCATTTACACTGGCCTAGAGTCAGCTGCTTCATTGACAATGAACATCAAGGAGTTTTGGAAAAAACATACAATATTGCTGTAACTCAGAAGCATAAAACTTGTGAAGGAGAGACAATATTTTAAGATAGTAAACTATTTGATTTAGGACTACCTTTTCTACTGTTATTGAAATTGTCTGTTATTTTATGAGGATTGTTTTGCTTGTTCACATTACAGTGAGTTTATCGTGCATTAAATTATTCCCGATGTAATTGATGTAAAATGTATTAAGTGTTATATTTATACACTGTAAAAATTAATACGCTATATCTACTCAATAAAATTGTGGCAACAGATTACAAGCAATATTATTAATTAAATTTAACAAATTAGAATTGAGTAATAATTAATCAAATTAATTCCTTAAAAGTTAACCATTTAAAATGAGTAAAATTTACAACATTTTTTTTTTTATTGCCAACACCTGATGTTAACAATCAGAATCACTGAAGGAGAAAACCGTAATTTCAGTGTTTGTTTTAGTTGGGCTCTTGACCCTTAAATCATTGACTTTAGATTTTGTTTGGCTGCTGTATCTGAGTTATAACAGCCAAATGGACAAAGAGAAAAGGTGATCTAATGGTGTTGGTTGTGTTTAGGTACAATCAGGTACAATCATTCAACCTGAATCACTGAACTCATATAGAGCCCAATTTCTGAGTTAGGTTTACTTTATTCATTATAGCAGCACTGTCCTTGTACAGCATCATATTTTTAGCCTTTTCAAATCCATATGATCAAATCAATTGAAAAAAAAAAAAAAAAAAAACTTTTTTATGAAGACACACAGACATCAAGAATTAGCGTATGAATCTCAGCAATGGTGACAAACAGATCACCTCTGATCATAAGCTCATTATTTATTCATGCAGCAATGCATGATGGGAGCCATAAGTTTTGATTGGTGGCACCCAGAATGCACTGCAACATGCTTTATAATTGTCACCATTGTTGAGATTCATAGGCTGATTCTTGATGTCTGTGTGTCTAAAAACTAAATCAAAACAATTATTATTATTTATTTATTTTGTATATGAGACATGTTTAAGAATTTTTTTGGATTTCATTGAAAAGGCTAAAAATATTATGCTGTACAAGGACAGTGATACTATAATTAAAAAAGTAAACCTAATTCAGAAATTGGGCACTATATGAGTTCAGTGATTCAGGTCATGACTGTGAAATAGTGATTATGTTAAAACATAACCAACACCATCAGATCACCTTTTTCTCTTTGTCCATCTGGCTGTTATAACTCAGGTACAGCAGCCAAACAAAATCTAAAGTCAATGATTTAAGAGTCAAGAGCCCAACTAAAACAAACACTGATCACCATAATGGTAACTTTAAATTACGGTTTTCTCCTTCAATGATTCTGATTGTTAACATCAGGTGTTGGCAATTAAAAAAAATTGTTGTACATTTTACTCATTTTAAATGGTTAACTTTTAAGGAATTAATTTGATTAATTATTACTCAATTCTAATTTGTTAAATTTAATTAATAATATTGCTTGTAATCTGTTGCCACAATTTTATTGAGTAGATATAGCGTATTCATTTTTACAGTGTAGCTGAAGTAGAATTACAGTGTACTTGTGTACTTCCTACAACCCCTACTATTCATCCAGCACAAATTGAGGAGATATACACACAACGAGTAAATTAGAAACATAATCAGTCATTTTGCTTTGGGAGATTCTTGAATATGAACATGCAGTTGTAATCTCCATAACTTTCCTAAAAAGTACACAGCATATTCCCTCCTCCTGGTTACAATTATTTCCATCTTTTTAGAATGGCTGTGCAACAATTAGCCCTTGGGTTTAATTTGTGTTGTGTTTGAGATGTCCTCTGATTACCGATTCCTTTTCAGACCTTTTAATATGATGTAATTGCTTCCATAGAGAGTTTGGGGGCAGAAGTGAGAGAAGCAAAGGAGTTTTATCAAAAAAGTATGTCACGACTTAAGAAGTGACCTTGTCTAATAACTAATGTAGTCAGTCTCTGTTGGTTTCAATTTTAAAATGATCCCAATGGACACTGAAACAGCAGTTACCTATAGGCTTAAAATAAATGAAAATATAAAATAAAGTTTAAAATGATGTAATGAATAACTTCATTTCATATATGCATAATTTGCACATGAATGTATGGGATGAATTTGATGCAGAGGAAGCGCTCATGACCTCACTTCTTTGGTATGCTGCATCGGTCTTTGTGCTTTTTTTATTCTTCACATCCCTCCATTACCTCTCCTCTTAGTTACCCCCTCTGCTTTCATCCCGCCGCTCACCCTCCTTGGTCAGCTCTCTTTTGTCCTCACCCTCCCCTCCATTTTGTCAAGTGGTCATCAAGGGGTCAGTTGGGGTGACGTGAGGCTGTAAAATGGCCCGGACCATGCTGACCATAGAAAGAGAAGAGTTTAATCTCAGTGGTGCTGACCTCTGACTGCTGAGTCTGAGTTAATGTCAGTGCTGAGCCTCCGGCCCCGAGCTGCCAATACCACCATGATTATGACCAATCTGCCCCTCCTAATGCAATTATCTGATCAATCTCCCATTTTACTGAATAAATAACGAGGGAGAGATGGACAGAGGGATGAGAAATGAGGGCAAAAGAAAGAGAGAGAGCTCTGCAGCGGCACGATTCTGAAGAACACTTTAAGAATTTTAAAGATGTGTGGGACACAGATTTGACAACTGATGTATTCAGTAATAATGCTAATATAAAAGGTGTTAATGCTAATGTAAAACAGCTCAGTAAAGGTGACTGTAGTAGCTTCTCAGAAATGTGACCCAGTGCCCCAAACACCCACATTTACTGATACCAGGACTTGATGGAAACCTCTTCTATTCGCTTTTGAAGCCTTCTGGATATTTTCATTCCGCCCAGTCTTTGGTTAGTTTGGACCTAGAAAAGAAAAGGCAAATTAGCAGATAAAGATAAAGAGATATTGCTTTTCAAAGAGGAAAGAGAAAGAAAAATAGATTTTTTTTTTTTTTGAGAGAGAGAGGTTGGTGTAATTCATATCTTAGTGTGAGTATATCATCGTTGAGGGCTAGGGTTCAGACTCTTACACTGGGCTTCACCTTACTTTGCTGAATCCTATAAATCTCTCTCACATGTAAGTTACACTCACAAGAGGACATGACGAACACAGCGGAGGGAGAGCGAGAACAGCGTTTTTGAGTGATGTAACCAGACTGCGTTCTTCGGTGAGAATCCGAGAGCGCGTGATGCCTGAGCCTTACACGATATTCAGCCGAGCTCAACCGACAAGGAAGTGACACGACAGTCCCTCGTCATTTATTTACCTGTGGCTTTTTGTAGCTCGCTTCACTGTGTGCACCTGACACCCGACTCCCCTCTCCTTTTCTTACTGTTCTCCTCGGTTCCTCCAGGCTTAGCTTACCTCTTTCTCTCTTTCTCTCATCATCTAACTTTAATCAAGTAAATGGATGCATTTAAATGCTACTAATTTCAGCTCGGGCAATTGCAATCCATTAATTAAATTTGATCAAAAAAGGCGTTGTAAGTGATTGGAAATGTCCAAAGTCACAGAGTGATTAAATCTTTTCCGTGCTTCGGAGGGAAGATATTGCCCTCTAGTTTTACAAACCTTCTGTACAGGCAGAAACGCAGGCATTGTTTGGGCTATCATCCGTAGAGGCGGTAAGCTAAAACGGCTGGGTTTTTTTTTTTTTCTCAGAAGGGTCTATAAATGGTAGTTGAGTGTGGTAGGTGGCCAGCTGTGGACAGTAACAGTGCACTCTGAGTACGATAACATCTGGAGATCAGGTTAGTATAGAAGGACTGTTAAAGAGAGAGTCAACACGATGAGAGAGAGATGCCAGGATGAGGTAGTGCTTAAGAGCAGCAACAGGTGGCCGCTGGCAAGAGACGTTACAATGAATCACAAGTGTGTTTGTGACCCTCTTTTCATCTGTTGTCCTTCCACAGATAATGGGAATCCCTACTTAGATGCATCCATTGTGGAGACCCCTTTTATGGAATATTGCAGTGTTTCTTATAAATTATTTATCCGTGTTATTTTTTGTCTTTTTTTTTTTTTTTAAATCATGTGGCCTTGTAACCTTTAATCAAAATACCCTGTCTTTCCTCTTGCAGTGACATCTCTTCTCTGATGACGTTTATAGGCGCGAGGGCGAGACAACCTGTCACTCACATGAGATCACAGCAATAGCAAACCACATTTTTTCTTATCCATGAAGCCTAGGCTAGTTTGTTTGTCTGACTGGTTTGATGGCTGTTTTTAAAAGGGTTTTGGGCACTTTCAGGCTGTGAGACCAGGTTAAAGGTAAACCAGTTATAACTAAATCAGCTTGGGCTATAGTTTAAGTATTTTGTTCATCAGGGATATACATTTTTGTTTACTTGTTTGAGTTTTTAACTCAAGTAATTCAATGTGAGAGTGGTTGTAGTCATCCTGAACTGAAGGGTCTTATCTTACGCGTCTGTGGTTTCTAAGGATGGACTGTTTGAGCTGGCGTGGAAACACAGGTCTTTCCATTGATAGTGTTGAAGTCTGGTTGCTCAGTGAGTCTCACTGTTTCCACCATCTTTATCAGAGCAATGACAGAACACAGGACTGAAATTCAGACTTTCTCAGGACCTCACACACACACACAGGACTGCATACAAAGACACATATGCAGACACTGACGTGAACACACACAGACTCACAGATAACAGGCTCGTAAATTGCTGCTGTTCTGCAAGATTGTGTGTGTGTGTGTGTGTGTGTGTGTGTGTGTGTGTGTGTGTGTGTGTGTGTGTGTGTGTGTGTGTGTGTGTGTGTGTGAGAGAGAGAGAGAGAGAGAGAGAGAGAGAGAGAGAGAGAGAGAGAGTGTGAGAGCGAGTAATGTCTGTAAGCTCAAGCATCTTCTAATCCTTCTAAATACATTTTTGTTTTATTGTTATGGGTGATTAAAACAGGTATGGCAAGAAATGCACGAGTTGACTGTGTATCAGTGAGATGGAAATAGTAGCACAAGACTTTGATATTTTAAATTGAGGGACAAACTTTAGAGGATGAATTTATTAAACCGATTGCAAGTAGGCCACAAATGCAAACAGAGTGGCTTTCCAGCATGACAAAAAAGCATTCCGCTTGGAGGAACAACCGGTGGCTGCAACCAAGCAGCAGGGATGAGAGGAGAATGTAAAATGAAAGCAGCTGTATGCTGAGACTGAAAATTTGAGAGAAGAGGGCAGGAGAGAGTGTTGCATTTTCATGAATGAAAAGAGAAAAAGAAAAGCAGGGAGAAATAAAGGGGTGTAAATGCATGCACACTACTGTTTCATACGGTGACCGGTTCACTTATTTTTGTCGTGGCCACAACATATAGGCTGAATCCCAATTCTCTGTCTTACCCCTTCCCCTACCCCTAGCCCTTGTCACCTCGAAACCGAGTGGTAAGCGCTAGGGGTGAAAACATACCCCTATGAAATGAGACACCACTTGGTTACGTCATCATACATCGTTACTAATATTTTTTATACACACTGCATGGTGTTTTGTATCTGTTTCAGTTATCACTGTTTTGAATGTCACTGATGTTCAGAAACACTTTCTTTGTTAACAAAAATCTGTCTTTATTGGCCAATAAAGTAAACATAACAGGCAAAAAAATCGGATCATATTTTGATCTTAGAAACTTCAGCTCGTTTTCATCCCGAAAGTGGATCAGCTGCCGGGTTTCCTCCTGCGTCCCTGTGTGATACAGGACAGTATATGTAACGTTAAAGCACGTATCGATGTCTCCAGGGTTACCATGCAACGTCCTCTTTTTCCTGGACATGTCGCCTGGATTTCGGGATCACCCAAAATGTCCAGGATTCGGCTTTTGCTTTCTGCCGTCGCTATTCATTATGTTTACATGCACAAGGTGTTGTTTCAATCGGACTGAATTCATTCAAATCGGTGAATCTGAATGTAGTGTTTAACTTACATGAACGCTAAACAAGTGATCGGTTTATGTGCGTTTTAGCATTGCTTAAATTCCTGTGTTTTCGTATCAGTCGGGATCCGTTTGAAGCTGAATGCATGACCTGCAAAGCTGGCACATACGTGTCAGTGTCAAATAATGTACACATAATGAATGGCGACTGTAGAAAGCAAAAGCCGAATCCCGGACATTTTGGGCTATCTCGAAATCCTGGCCAGACATGTCCGGGGAAAAGAAAATTCACTGCTTATAGTTTAGTTAAAACTGTAGACATGGAGTCCATTCAAGGCTAGTCAGAGAAATGCGGGACTGATTGTGCAAACCAGCAATGTATCATTAGCATAGCCTAGCGTAGCAGACTAACGATTTTTAAAAACGTTTAAAAACATTTCAATTAACAACATGGTTGCAAATATATATGTACATGACTGTGTAGAGCACAAAACAAGCCTGTCATAATTTTTCAATCAATCATTTAAGCCGAAAATACTTACATTTATGGAACTCTCTTGATGGCATGTCCGCCATTGTTGCCGGTTGCGCAGTGCATTCTGGGTACCCCTTGGTTTCAAGTAAGCTTGCAAAAATTCTTGGTTTTAAGGGGTATCTACCCCTTCCCCTTAGCCCTACCCCTAGATCAAAATGAGAATTGGGATAGCCCTTACTCTCACGTGAACGTGCAAAACTAAGGGGAAGGGGTAAGACAGAGAATTGGGATTCAGCCATAAACTCGTGGGAACGTGATATTAAGTCGTGGGAAGGTCATATTAAGTCGTGGCCACGAGATCATTTTGTTGAGGTAACGACATCATTATGTCGTGACCACGCGATGCAAAGTCGTAGCCTCGAGATCATATGTTGAGGGAACGATATATTTTTCTCGTGGCCACGACTTCATATTTTGAGAGAACGACATCTATTTGTCGTGGCCACGAGTTAAGGGAGCCACAGCGGCCAATACTGTAACCATACCATAGCATAGACTGGGCTACAGCAGAGATGGAGATGACAGAAGAAATAACATTTTACTTTAAATTAGGAATGTCATATAAAGATATAGTGCGGTCTTTGGCATTAAGACATGGGTAGCCTACGTTATAAGTGAAAGACACGAAGCGCATTCTTAGACTTTTTTGTCGCACGCATATTTAGGGACCGTCTCAAAATTACATGCGACATTGGCATAAACGTTTCTAACTTCAATAGCATTTGAAGACAATGACTTAGTCAGACATGGGCAGTATTTCAATTAAATGTATTTTAAATACGTATTTAATTACTTTAGTGTATTTTGTAATTTGTATTTTGCAGGTGTGGAAAAAATAAAATGTAGTTTGTAACAAAATATTTTGAGGGAGTGTATTTAGAGTATTTCAAATACTTAAATACTTAAGAAAAATCACCATATGCTTATCACCATAGTAAACGATTTTGCCATATTTTCGGTCTGATGTTGGCAATGGCAATGTCCAGGTTAGATGCACGAAAATCACGTGACACCCTGTAGACTGGGCTCCCTCCAAGAAGTGAATGAGTTTTGAACACAGGAGAAGAAGTGGCGCTGCTCCTCTTAAAAACGGCATTAAAGGGTTAGTTCACCCAAAAATGAAAATTCAGTCAGTAATTACTCACCCTCATGTTGTTCCAACCCCGTAAGACAGGGCTATTCAATTGGCGGCCCGCGGGCCAAATGCGGCCCGCCAATCATCTCCATGCGGCCCGACGGCACCAACCTCCCTCCTCCTCTTTTCCTGGCGGTGCGGCTAATTCAGTTTGATTGATACTCGCTCCGATTGACCTGAGAAACGTTTTACATGCGAATATTTCAGCAGTTATTATATGTGTTATATGTAATCATTCGTGAATGAATCATTATTTTGGTTCATTCTGAACGCGCTTGCATAACGGTCTAAAACTATTCGGATTCATTCGGACCGCTCCGTCACTGAATCATCTGAAGCGGTTTCTCGGTCAGTACAGTATAACAACAAATAGCGATGTTTTCAGTTGTTTCACTAGTTGTTTCAACACGGCCCAGCACGGAGTTGCGTTTACCCCATGGTTTACTCCCGGTCCCGGACACTATTAAACAGCGTTGCGACAACCAGTGGGAAGTGTTTCAGTTCGACAGAAACCTCTCTGTTACAAACCACAAATCACTCGATGATTTAATTAGTATTAAATCGGAGGAAACAGCCTCAACATTCCCAATAAGACTGATGAGGAAAGCAGGAGAAACACTGTGGCATGAACGAAATTAGAAGACTTTAAATCCCCTAATCAACCTTACAAACATTTAGGCCTACCATGAATTTACTGTAGTAATTTACCATGGTTGGGCAGAAATGTGCAATATTTATATTGAATACTATGTAGTAATAGGCTACATAAATATAGTAAATATATATATACTATAATATTATATATATAATAGTAAATATAGTGATTTATATTGCATTAGTTTTATTAAGTGGGTAGAGGAATATATAATTAATGCTTGTTATGAAATTATGTCAGTTTCTTTGTAAAGGTGCGTATAGTTTTTAAATTGTGTTTAGGCATTTTTTATACATTGGGAGTGAGTAGCCTGTGGTTAACAAGTCTCACTGTCAGAATATTTTCATTTAAGCATAACAATTATAAATAAAATAATTATTATTTCTCACCAACAGCTATAAGTTTGTATAAATAATTTATTTGTTCCAAGGAAAATAGTTGTACACAGCTGTAAATTATCAAGTTTTTTATTTATTATGGTTTTATATATTTGCATAGGCTACTGTTGGGTACCACATTTCCAAGTAAATACCATACTTTTTTAGAGTTACTTTAATTTATTTATTGAAACTGTTGTTTCAATAAATAAGATAAACCCCCAAACCAACCCACCGGCCCACCTCAACTTTTCGATTTGATAATCAAATCAAATCAAGTATATTTGTATAGCGCTTTTCACAATACAGATTGTATCAAAGCAGCTTCACAGTATTAAAATAAAATAATACAACAAAGTTTGTTTCTAGTGGAATTTATAATGCGGCCCTCGAATGAAACTAATTGAATAGCCCTGCCGTAAGACCTTCGTTCATCTTCGGAACACAAATTAAGATATTTTTGATTAAATCTGAGAGCTGGATAGGCATAAGGCATTATAACTTGCCGGCCCAGAAAATGTATTAAAGACATCGTTAATATAGTCCAAGTGACTACAGTGTAATTTTGAGACGGTCCCTAAATATGCGAATATCGAACGTCCAACATCAAACCAACTTCATGCCCGTGCAAAAGTGTGACAAAAAGCCCATCCAATTTAAGAATGCCAAAGACCGCACTATATCTTTTTATGACATTCCTAATTTAAAGTAAAATGTTATTTCTTCTGTCATCTCCATCTCTGCTGTAGCCCAGTCTATGCTATGGTACGGTTACAGTATTGGCCACTGTGGCTCCCTTAACTCGTGGCCACGACAAATAGATGTCGTTCTCTCAAAATATGAAGTCGTGGCCACGAGAAAAATATATCGTTCCCTCAACATATGATCTCGAGGCTACGACTTTGCATCGCGTGGCCACGACATAATGATGTCGTTACCTCAACAAAATGATCTCGTGGCCACAACTTAATATGACCTTCCCACGAGATATAATGACGTTCCCACGAGTTAATATCACGTTCCCACGAGTTTATATGTTGTGACCATGACAAAAATAAGTGAACCGAACATGTCCCCTCCCGGTCACCGTAGTTTCAAACTTTGGGGTTGGTAAGATTTTTTAAATGTTTCTGAAAACATATGTGCTCACCAAGGCTGCATTTATTTGATCAAAATACAGTAACAACAGTAGTATTGTGAAATATTATTAAAATTTAAAATAGCATTTTAAATACTTTTTTTTTTTATTTGAATGTATTTTAAAATGTAATTTATTCGTGATGGCAAAGCTGAATTTTCAGCAGCCATTAGTACATTTGGTAACACTTTACAATATGGGTGCACTAATATGCATTAATTCATGCTTAATTAATGCACAGATAATCTTGAGTCAATGTATGACTTATGAAGTCATGTGCCTCAAGAAGTAAAGTCATAACATGATAATTTATGTGCAAATCATTAGCTAATGATTCATCAAAACAGACGGATGGAAGTTGAGATACATGGCTTCGGGCACTGTTAGTTTAACTATGTTAATAGGGAATTAATCCATGATAACACATTTATTAACAGCAATTCATATATTAATCTTTTAACTTAGACTTAAAGGAGACATATCATGCTTTTAAATTGTTTCTTTTTTCCATATAAATCATACATTTGTAGTCTATATAAAGCGCAACTGCAATGCTTGGGTCTGAATTCCCCATTATTATAGCTCCACAGGCCCCTTTTCTACCCCTTTTCTGATGTGCGTCTGAGAGCAACTCGTTTTGGTGCGGTCTCTTTAAATACAATTGAGACACTTCATACCCCGCCCACACTCCAGGTTGTAGCGGTGACACTGACATGACACTGACAACTGACAACTCCACCCCGTTCGGCCATTTTTGTAGTTTGATACCAGAGATACGATTATCTAGCGGCACAGAAACGTTTTATTCACACGTTATTAACAAAATGTCAACAACGGAAGACTTGTCCAGCCAGCCTTACATGTTCGAGCCAGAGCCAGAGTCGGAGCCGGAGCGAGATGAAAATGAAGACGACGAACCTGTAGAACAACGTCTTCATATGGATGTATCGCAATGGTGTGTTACTGTATTTACACATGAAACTTTGGTCTTCCGACCTTTTACCACAGTGTCGATTTATTTTGATTAATATGTGCGAGGGAGAGAGAGCAAGACAGCGTCTAGTTTGGAGACGGTGAAGTCTTGTTTACACTTTCTCCTGGCTCCGAAGAGAGAGAGTGAGCGCGCGCGCGACCGGGTCTCTCTCTCTGCTCGTTCTTTCAGTTAAACATCTAAACATGCGTCCTGTAACAAGCGCGGCAGTTCATCTACATTAGACGGTGTAATGAAGCGTGTGGGTTACTACATCCAACAACCGAACATTTTAACTTACCCTCTCGTAACTTCTGCATCCTATAGCTTGGACTACAAAATTGCAGCGAGAAATAAAAATGGCGGATTGCTCGAAGTGGTGGGCCGAAGTCAATGTCCTTATTTGGCAGTTCCGCTGCAAATACTGTGACGTAATAGTTCAAAAAACGTCATAGATAACAGAAAAATCGGAACGGGTTGAAAAATATGACCAAAACAGAATATAAAGATATCAACGAAGCACCTGAAGAGAATAATTTCAACTTTTCTGTACTTCTAAACACTCCAAATATACAACAAAATGCATTTAAGGGCTAAAAAAGTGGATTTAGCATGATATGTCCCCTTTAATCTTAGACTTAATCTATTAACCAGATAGACACGTTATTAGTTACTGATGCGGTAATCATTAATGAATGGTTTAGTTCTTCATGAGTCATACATTAACTCAAGATTATCTGTGCATTAGTTAAGCATGAATCAATGCATATTGGTACACCTGTATTGTAAAAACAATGTTACCAGACATTTCTTATCACTCTTTGTGTTTACAATTACAGTAAAAAAATATATATATATGTTGAACAAATGTTTTTTGAGCATCATAAATTGTGAGTATCTTTGATTTTTAAAGTGGATATAGTTTTTTGTTCGTAAATAAACCACTTTTCTACAGTTATGCCATAGTTAACAATAGTTCCTTTAAATTATTATATTGATACTGGCAACATTTGTGAATCATTCTTAACATGCACTGAAAGGTGATGCTTGATAATAGGAAGTTGTGTAGGCCTACTCGTCCTTTTAACACATTCTCTTACTCTCTCTCTTATAATTAGCTTGTTAGAAGAGGCTGGAACATATGTCAAGGTGAAGTGAGTATCAGATGCTTGTCTGCGTCCTATATGTCACCTCTAGCACATGTGGAGAATGTGTGTTATAACATTTAACTTTATGCAGAGTTCAGCTATTGTCTTGTTTTTTAAAGATTGTCCTGTTCCTAAGCTTTTTATAAATAATAATTGAGATATGTACACAATCTGTTCAAGGTGCACTGTTTATTTGGTTACAACACTTGACATTATTATTATTAATTGTGTAAATGATTTTCAAAACTACATTAGATTTCTTGGCACTTGCATTTTAACTAGATTCTTAAAACAAATTTCCTTTTCAACATCCTTATTTGTCATTGTGATGACCTAAAATAAAAATCATTACATAACAAACAAACAAACAAACAAAAAAAAGCTAATTTAATATTCAGTTTGACCTCCTGAGGTGGAGATATTGTCTGAAGGATAATTAGTCCTAATTAATTTCCATACATGGGAAGAAACAGTTATCGGTTAAAAACCCACAGAGGAAGCAAAACATTCAGTTCCTTTGCTTCTCATATCAAAGCCCAATTTTCTTTATTTTGTTGTGTCAATGTTTTGTTTAGCTGGAAATATATCTGCAGTTAAGAGAAGACCTTGACTTCCCCTAGCACTAGGTCATGATTCTGCCATCATGGTTTGATGCCTCTTGCTATCTTCACACAGCAACAGACTCTCTCCGCTACCGTATCCAGGACACGTCCAGAGTGATGTAATATCAGTCAGCACGGTAACGGACACGGGTAGAACAGCGGATGGGCGATCTAGTGACTCTTAATTATGCAGCCCTCTCTTTTGGACCGAGCTGTGGAATGGACCATTAAGCAGGACACAACACACAGGCCATGGGTCAGAACAGTAGTTGCAGAGGGGACGTGACCTCTGAGTGTTCAGCTGAGATAAAATAACAGCCATGCTGGGATAAAGTAGATCAGTTTGATTTTAAGTTGGCCAATCTATAATCTGACTAAACAATTCAATATGTAATTATTATGAAAGCAGGTTTTAAATGCATTGCTTTTACTCTGGGTCAGATACATGATACCCATTATTTTGTCTTGTCTATTAAATATTCAAAAATAATTTTTGAATTAAAATTTATTTTGATATTTTTTCATTGCTCATGAAAAACAATCTTGGAATGAAAATCTTAAGTAGCTTGGCACAATCTTTAATTATAATTTCTTATTAATATAAAAAAAAAGTCCTCCAAAACAAACTTATATGATCCAATAACCTGCCTGCAGAAAAACAAAACAAAAAACATAAAACAGGGAATCATATCGTAGAGAGGACCCTGTAGATCCTCGTGATTATGTCGAGGTCAATAATATCCTTTTTATGACAAGGCAAGGTTAGTTCAGGTTTGTCATGTCATGTGTAAAAATGAAATGTCAATTCAATTTAATTATTCATGATGTTTGTTCTAAATACTTACCTTTAAAATATATTTTAAACTTATAAATAATGATATTAAAATAATGATTGTGAAATGTTTTTGAAAATGGTATAAAAGCTTTTTTTTGTTTGCGAAGAGTGCATTTCTTAGAACTAGATTTTTTTTTTATAACCATTTTCATGTTCACCTGGGAGATATTGTACATGTTATGCTGCTGTTTAAATATGATGAGTTGTGCTCAACAGTCACTGTGGGAGAGCTTCAGGCCCTCTGTCATGTTTGACACGGCCCACTACATTGATGTAACTAGCATAATCCAGCATGAGAAATCACACGCGCTGTGTGTAAGATCAGTGTGTGAATGTGTGTGTGATGGCCCCTTTGAGAGCCAGTGTGTTTTCATGGATGAAGCACTGTTTGTGTGAGTCTGTGACAGGGGGCCATCAGTGAGTATGACGGGCAGTGTAAGATATGAGCTGTGACAAGCGTGGCCGTCACGGGTTATGACTGCTGGAGGGGGCAACACAGTGTTTAAGGAAGAAAGAGAGTGTGAGTGTGAGAGAGCATCCGGCACACGTGGCGGACTTGTGCTACATTATCCGGCTGATTGAGTTATGACAGCTGTGTTCCGCACAGGGAATCGCTCCATCTCTCTCTCTCTCTCTCTCTCTCTCTCTCTCTCTCTCTCTCTCTCTCTCGCACACACAGACACACACACACAGAGCTGATGATGATGAAGAGATCACTTTAAACAACAATCTCCATAATATTTCATGCTCAGTAAGCACCCAGAGGCTGCCGGCTCAGTTCTCCATCAATTGATTTGATTCACTGCCGGGTTCCTGTGCATACACACACACACCTATGCCTAGCACTCAGACTTGAAGATAAATGGCAGGTTAAATGAAAATAATATGTATGTCCATAGGAAATGGGAGTGTGTGTTTGTGTGTGTTGGAGAAAATGGGTAGTGGGAGGTTATTATTTATCAGACTAAAACATCACAGAAAGCATTGAGATGAATTATAACTGTCACATCCATTCACACTACCCCACCCTTTTATTCTTTACTTCATCAAAGTGTGAAACATATTGTGATGCGATAAAGACTCATAGAGCTCTGTGTTTTGTTTAAACAAGCATTCAGTTCAATTAGCAAGATCACATATGATGTGTTCTGATGATTCCTTCAATTTTACTGTAATTTAACTGAATTAGAGAACTGTTATAAATTCATCCCACAAACAATTTCTAATCACTTTGAGATTTATTCTGTTCAAATTCTATTTATATTCAATTTGAATGGATATCTTTTTCATTTTGTTACATTATATGGATGTTCTGTGTTCTATTCTTTTTAATCTATTCTTTTATGTTCCAATTTATTATTTTATTTCCCCATTATTATTTGTTGCAATGTTCTAGTCTGTTTCTTAAACTTGACCTAAAATTATGTTTTGTTCTGTTATTTCCAGCAATTGCAAAAAAAATATCAGAAAAAAAAAAAAAAAGAGAATGAGACAAAGGCTAGCTTGCACGGCAGCTTCAGGATTCAAAGAAGAAGATAAAAAAAAAAAATTAAAAAAACGTGGATGAAGGAGTGCAATGGATGTGTCAAGAAGACACGGCTGGTAAAGCGTGTGTGTGGCCTGGTAAACCCTACATTACGGTGACAAAATGTCCCCACATAGATGGCAATATCCGAAATTGTGTGTGTGTTTATTTGTGTGAAATGTATATATGAGTGCATACATTTACCTTGGAAGTGGTTGTAGACTCGGGGGATATTTTCATTGTTGAACAGTGTACTAATGAGTCCACTGGAGACTTCCTCTACTAGAGAGAGAGAGAGAGAGAGAGAGAGAGAGAGAGAGAGAGAGAGAGAGAGAGAGAGAGAGAGAGAGAGAGAGAGAGAGAGAGAGAGAGAGAGAGAGAGAGAGAGAGAGAGAGAGAGAGAGAGAGAGAGAGAGAGAGAGAGAGAGTGAGAGAGGATAGGACTGTGGTAGGATTAAGTATCTCTTAAAGAGATCTACTTTCAGACTCTCAGTTATCAAACCAGTAGTGTGTATTAATTAAGCCTAATGTAGGAATGGGTTATTGGAACTCTCTCCTGAACACACGCTCATTATGCGTTTTCACAGACATCAACATACTTCCATATAACACTCATGTCTGCATACAAATACAGACATGTCACTCTTAAAACTTATAATTAGTTGCATAGCTGAAACACAACATGCTGTTTTAATCATAATATTAAGTAATAGCAGGTCTGTGTAGCAGTGTTCTGGTTGTTTGGAGGAGAGCTGGTTTCAGCCCTCAAGCAAAGCTCTGCTTTGATGTCCGGGAACATGTTTCCTGGTGCGAGACTGGGATCATATTAACCGCCCCTTTCTCTCATCACTCTTTGCTGGGTCATCACTGCTGCTTCCTACAGTTTCTGCCAAAATACCATAGTTACTGTAGTTGTAACAATAACAAAATAATACAAAATCAAATTGTACAATAATAAAACTGTATCAAGGCTAATTTACATTTAATAAACTATTAAAATGAAATAAAATGCCTGATATAAAAAGAAGAGAAGATCCCATTTTAAGGAGATCCTATATTAATATTTCTTTTTAATATTTATCTGTAACAACCATTCTGCATCATTGTAATTTTTTGCCAAAAGATGTATCTATATATGCTTTACTATAAGTTGTTTCATTCTGTCATTGTGTGCATTTTGTGTAGTTTTAAGCATGTATGCATGCTTGATTAACTAGTATGACACACAAAATCTCACTGCAAATTATGTTAGAGAACATACCAGAAATTTCAGAAAAGGTGAAACAACACTGTGGTGTTCACGTACATTTTAAAGTAAGTGTGGGGAGAGAGGAGAGAGAGCTGGCAGGGGTGTACAACTGTCCTGGCATTCACCCTTTAACTGAATTGTTAAAGGCATGGGTAGTTTGCCAATGTTGTGTCAAGGTTGTGCCAACATTTGTATCAGATGTAGGCCAACTGTGCCACTTATGGGTGGTTTCTGATGTCCGCTTCCAATCAGAGATCAAGAGGGCCAAATGGAATAAAACAGCTGTAATTAGCATCTCTGTTAAAAGTTGGCTGTGTTGGTTCTGCTACAGGGCCACAGAGCATGCCCTCATTTTATAATGTCAGATTTCATCCCTACTATCTAACAACATATATTGTAGCCTAAAACAAACCTTAACTTTAGTCTAATTTATACATATGTTTGAGAGATAACTTTGAGCATTAAACTATATATATAAAATACTTAAGAAACAAAATGTGTTTACAAAAGTGTAACCATTTTATTGTGCTGTTCTTTCACCATTTTGTAAATGTAAATGTGTTAATGGTAATCTTTGATTTCTTCTGAGGCTGTCACTGTTGGACCTATTGATTCCCACCCTGAGTCAACAGACATGCCACAGATGAGCCTTTCTCCCTCTCTCTTGTTCTGTCTCTCTCGCTTCTTCATGCTTATTATACCAATTATCGGTAACAGAGAAACGTTTCACTTTTTTGACTCCCTGCTGTGTGATTTGAGCAGATCAATATCTCTGATCAGAGTTGCCTCTGCAGCATTCTTTATAGGGTCCAATCACATCTTGTAAAGAGGTTTGTCCATCAGATGTGTGAATCTAATCTGTACCAAATATCACACAATAATGTGTTTTATGATATGGCAATCAGCAAAGGTGGTAGTATATTTGCATGAATGGCACTGATGTCTTTTTATAAACCGCATTCGCCTCCGTAAACATTACAGTGTAAGAGATGAGACCACCAAGAGCACAATAAGCCGCTGTCTGCCGCACATGTCTCACTCTCAGTGTGCCTCGGCATTGTCTAATTACACGCCACAATCACTGGAACTCATGGCCGTGTCTGACCTTAATGCTATAGACATACAATCTACAGGCCAAAAGCAGATTAAGCGCTCTGACTCCTCCAAAAATTTCCCCCGTTTTGAGCGAGACGGCATCGGACAACGTCCGCGTGACCCGAACATCCAGCTGAGACTGAGCTCCGCATTCAGGCTCCGTTGTTTTCCCTGGTAATTTGATTGACAGGTTGTTTATCATGCAGCTGGGGCTGACACTTTCAGAGCTGGAGGGTGCACATGTGTTTGTGCGTTGCGTTGGGGGGAATATCCAATCTGTCTAACTCTCCCCCCTCAACAGCAGCTGACCCCTCTGGGTCGTCACGACTTAAGTAAGAGTGAAGTTGCTTAAACAGAAGAGCTCTGGTCAGAGGGGCCTGGCCCGAACCCACAGCTGCACCGATCTCCTCTCACGCTCAGGCCTGTCTGTGATCCTTTAAGAATCCATACATATTGATTCAGACTGATAATAAACAATTTGATTAGCCTTCTTCTATAGGCTGTCAGTCCAATCACTCTCAGCGAACCATCCGAGTGGAAGAGGAGGGGAGGGGAAGGAGGGAGATAGAGAGATAGAAAGTGAGCGAGAGAAAGCGCCGTAAAGCTGAAAAGGACGGATGGAAGGTACACGGCCCAGGGGCGAGAAGAAGGGAGGGCAGAAAAAGGGATCCTGGTGTGATTAGGCGTCAGCGTTTGCTGAATTGGACAGGACAGCTGAGCTGCCTGGTTATTAACTCCCTCAGAAAATTCTCAGGCTCTCGCGAGCGCGCCTGAATACTGCCATCTGGATCGATAAGCAATCTCCGCTGTGTACTGAGCAACTGCACCTTTCATTTGTCTCAGACGGTCCCACTCTTTTACTCTTGCCCCCTCACCATTGAACAGGTGTATTGTCCAGTCAAGAGAGAGGGAGAAAGAAACTTCTTCTCCGCTCTTCCCATTGCTGTTTCTCTCTGGCCATCACTCAGATTTGGTCTTTCTTCTTTCCTCGCTAACTCTTCTGCAGTCTCTAGCTAGGGACTCTATCACCACTAACATAATGACCCTGGGGGAGAAAAGGTGAAGCCATCACTCCCCAGCACAGGCGAGCATTCGGAGGGGACGCTAGGCTTTCGCTCGGAGGGGGATGGGTTTAATGTTTGATGCTTGACAGCGGAGCAGATGTCATGACCAGGGCTCCACCTCAGCCCAAAAAGGACAAGCATTTGGCAGACACTAGAGAATGGGAAAAATTAGAAAATGGGAATTGGACATGTTTCGCTAAACACAGAGGATGCCTTTAATATGATGATCTAGCGAACACACCTGTGTACGCACCATATCGCTCGGCAGTGTGTGGGTTTAATAGACCCTTAAACACTCATTTGCGTTTGCAAAATGGGATCCGTGCTTGGGTTGAAGCATCCGCACATAATGGCAATGTTGTACAGTTTTAGCTAATGTTTTGGCCGCAGCGGGAGGGAGAGAGTGTAAATGTGTGTGCGCGCTTGCTTAACGCTGCGAATGGCCTGTGTGTGTGTACTAAAAAGATGAATGTCCATACTGATTGTGTGCGCAGATAGAGCAGGCCTTGGGCTGATCACTTTGAGTGATTCTGCAGGCCATTGATTGGGTGGATGGATCTATTGATGAGCCAGGCAGCTGATGGGGAAGATGGGATGAACATTAGCCCGTCCTCTCACAGCACATACATTTACTTCACAAGGATTCAGAGGATCAGAACACAAATGCACATATAAACTGCATGAGGAAAATCATAGAATGTATATGAGGACCCCAATGACTCACCATACGCCTCATCTAAAACACCCGTATAGAGAAATAGTACAATAATGATGAGATATTTAGTGTATTGTTTACAATAAGTGACTTATTTTTGCAATAATGTCATTGTTTGTCCTTGACTATAGCTATTATTGACCAGCACTAGATATTTTATTCTTATTTTGATGTACACAGAGCATCGCTGTTGACCATATTTCATAAATCAGTGCTATTGGTCATTCTTTTTACTTTTGTCTGTTGGATTCACAAGTATTATGCAAGAGCTACATTTTGTGACCTAAAGCAGGTTACGCTGCATTTAAGGAAACAATCTCGTAGTCTCATTTTCACCGTAGCCTGTTTGAGCAACAGGAATGCTGTTTTCAAAAGTAAGTCACAACAGGAAAATGATAAATGTGGAGGCACAACACAAACGCACAGCACACCCCTCACTAGGGATGTACTTGTCATACACAAACAACATACACTAATAGACACAATACAAACAGCACTCTAATGTCACCAGACAAAATAGGAAGAGCAAATCATGAATACACTTTTAATCAGTGCAAAGCTGCAGCTGTGTGGGTGTTTGGAAACACAGATTATGGAATACGGCTCCAATTTTCCCACATAATGATGGATAATTCCTTGTCCTGAGATATATTTAGAAGGAATGTCATAGCTGCTGTAATACTTAAAAATGGAATATGTGTACAGTAAATATAAATTCATGACAAACACTGGTACTAGAATCACTGTAAATCAGTATTTTGAATAAAGTGATCTTTTTACTTTAAAATGCTTTTCTGGACTCCACTGGTTTCTTAAAAACATAAAAAAACTGTTCTTCCCCTACTATCAAACTAGGTTAATTTCCTGTTGATGTTTCACTGATGTAGACACTTTTCCCTAAGAGGCTTTTTTTATCATGTCTTTGTCCACTCTTCTTTCAAGGTCATTTTCAACCTGGAATCTATAAACCTCTAAATGGGCAAAGTTATATGAATTCTTACTTTTTAATGAGCAAGTTAAAATATTTCCATCTCAGACTCACCTATTTAAAACGATCCCACAATCTACTGAGTGGAGAGGGTGAAATTACTGTGCAATTACTGCTTTCTATTTCTGCCTTTCTCGCAGTCAATCGCACTCTGGGATGTGACATGCCTGTCTGTCGTCTCTCTCTTTGAAATTCAGAATGATTCCGACTGCTTGATGTTGTTGGTGTCTGTCATTACATTACATAAGCTTTTAGATGATGCAATTGTGAAGGCTGAGAAGTGATCCATGATCTGAAGATCCCACAGTCCGTCTCTCAGTTCTGCTATCAATAAAAGGCTCTGATTTACTGTCACTGGATATGTCTTCATAAAGCCCAAGGCTCAGTAGGCTCAGTAAACAAATACAATGTTTGGGAGCATGACAGTGATGGTAATATGTGGCTAGGTGAGCTGCCTCCTGGAGTTGGTCACCTTTCACCACCTGTCATCCGCACCTCATATCAAACACACACAACTACTCGCGTATGTTTTACTTGCTGAAGCATCTCAGAGGTGCTAACATGCCCTAACCCTGCTAACTTCTCAGGAAGATGCATCTGACGCTCTTTAGATTCCCCTCCAGACATGTCTCACTCTCTGAGGCATTGATATAAATGAGATGGGATTGCATGCTGTTTGTCTGAATCTTCTTTCTACCTGTTTGTGATCTATAATTAGTGTCCATGACACCTGCTGTCAATGGGTAAAAGTGCAAGGCAAAGTTTTAAAACTTGTAGAGCAAAAAAAAAAAAAAAAAAAAACGACCTCCACTCAAACATCACTTAACAAACAGCCCATCCTTTAAAAACAATATTTGTGTTCTTAACTACAGAGTCTTGCTTCTGAAGATTTTGGTTACATTACATAAAACAAACAGTACAATGATAATGTGCCGTATTTAAGCACTTGCATTTAAGCACGCAGCAGAGATGCCATAGATTATGCTCTCTCGGCTGCTTCTTGGGAAAGTGCATATGTAGGCATCATACAAATTAGAATTCATTTGATGACTTATGGATTTAAATTTGCAACAAATTTGATTGAGGATGATTCACCGGCTTGGAACCGGATCCATCCAGCCTTCTGCCCACTGTGTCCCTTGATTGATTTTTAAGTTAGCGGGAAGCAATCGGTAAGCACCACCCAATCAAGGTCTACGAACATAGCGCAGATTAGACAATTTGTGGTAATCAATGAAAATATTCCATGATTTGCTAGCACTCAATCGGCACCGTAAATCAAGACCGTAATGCCTGAGTTAGTTAGCGATAAAACAAGAGCCCCTGACAGGACAAACTATAATGGATGAATTAGAAGGGCAGGTCAGGAAGTGGGGGGTGTAATAAGGCTGATATACAGGTTTCATACCCACCAGAATCCTGCGCCCGCACCAGAGCTGTCAACTGCTAATGGGTTAGCAAAAGTACTGGCGTTTATCATCTGTCTTCCGTCCACATATTTATTCATTTATTTAGTACTAGTGATGCAGAATCATCATTTTCAATGTTTAACATCCTGCCATCAAACACACACACACACACACAAGCTCCTGCTGAGCTCTATTACAGTCAAAAGTAAGACAATCAATTGAATGCTGTTTTTTTTTTTATGTATACGTTACTGTAAGTGCCGTTTGCATCACATTTTAAGCATATTTTATGACACAGTTCTGATACAACAATCTGCTGATAGAAATGTCTACTAAAGTTCTGAGCCTCTTCTCTTCAATTGTAAAAATAGAGTTTAGCCAAAAAAGAAAACTATTTCAGCATTTACTCAACTTTACGTTATTTATTTATTTATTTATTCCAAAAAAAGGTCTAGGATTTACTCTGAAACAATTTTTCACTCAGAAATTGCTAGTAAATATAGTAAGTAATTATAAAGTAGCACACTGAGTTAAACATTACATTTTGATAAATATTTTCTTCACATATTATCACAATCTCTAATCAGTTCTCATTTAAAAAACACAAATTTTCACATTCACTGAATGCAATTATTTTGATTTGTTTTTAAAATCTATTTGAACTAAAATGCAGTTTTCTTGAAATCACTCAGCACATGTGCAATGCTTTTACAAATGTTTTTAATGTTAAAAGAATTGAGCTCTAACACTGAGCCCTACAAACCCATAGGTCGACCCTGTCTCGGCTCTTCGAAAAGGTAAAAAGAATCTCATTTGGTTTGGAAAAGACACGGATACCTTAGACTCTTTCCCTCTTGCCCCCACCTGTCTTGTTCTTTTGACAGGTGCTGGGTCTTTGTTTTCTGTTGTAATGGCTTGACTAGACTGATGCTCCAACGGCTGACCTCTACCAGAACATTTGATTCTATCATCCTCTACCCTGCTTGGGGGTCAGACTGCTTTATCAGAGGAATTACCTAAAGTGCCTGTTATTTCATCATCCTGCCCGCCAATACAGGCTATTCCTTTAATTTATAAACCCCCAAAACAACTGCAGTCTCCATATATCACCCTCTTCCTGCAAGAGGTAAAATATCACTCGCTCATCCGAGGCCAGGGGTAGAATCATTAACCTCTGTCGTAGTGAGAGCAAGGGGCTATTATGGGATGGAGGGGATGCCCATACAGAGAGAAAGAGAGAGGCTATTGTGACTTGAGCTGTCCTTTAATATACACTTCTCAGACAACGGCATGCATCAATACACTGACTTCCTGCTCCCATAGAACTCAGGAATGTGAACTGACGTGTAGGACTTGCATTTGGTACAATTCCATCCTTTGATGCTGGGAAATCTAAGAAATAATTACTTTAAAGGAATATTCTCAGTTCGATAAGTTGAGATTGAGTTGAGAGTTGAGAATCACATTTTCAAAAGTTCCATGCGTGCGGTACAGTTTTGCATGTGTGTGAGACAGAGCTGCTTTTTTACAAAGTGAGACTTTGTTGTGTGCTTGTTTGTATGTGAGGTTAATCTAGTTGACTAACCTAAAATTAAACTGACATCGCGATTAGTGGGATTATAAAATCACAAAGTTTTCATTAAATAAGTATATGTGCAGCGTGTTTCACAGTGAAGCGCTGCACTGAGATCAGAGCGGATCGATCGGTTCACAGTAAATGCTGCTCCATCACTGCAAGCGCTGCGAGTCAAAAGCAACACGCGCCAAACATCTTTCCAAATAATGGGAGGCGTTTACAAACCTATTGTCCAACATAAATATTTATGCTTTTATTCCAAACTCACTTCTTAACAGCAGTCAGATGTTTGAAAAAACGTATATTAACTTATAAAAAATTATATTATAGTATTCTGTACAGTGATAAATGTCGATTAGCATTGCAGTATACTTTATTCTTATGAAAATACCCAAGATGTCTAGAAGGAAACAGATAAATATCTATTGTATTTTTATTGTCTTCATGTTTCAGTTAGTCAAAACATACAAATACATATACATTTTCTCCAGTATAGAGAAGTGTACAGGAGGTTTTTTTTTTCTCAGTGGATGCATAAGATTTCCTGACAAAAATTAGGATATTACCATTGCAGATTTTAATCATAATAATTTCATGTTTAATAATAATAAAACTTTAGACCTTTCTAATGATTTATAGGAAAATTAAGCTGTATTTTCAAGTGCTCAACCAAAACGGATGGATGTTGTTGTTGATATTGGGCTATATAAAGAAAATTGATGGTGTTATTTTCCTGCAGTCTGCCATTTTTGGCAAATATAGAAAATGTTTGTCTGAAAACATTTCTTAAGGTTTGGATTTTGTGTGCCCTGTATGGAACTTTAAATGTCCTTTGTCAGTCACATGCCTGTTTAAGTGATAAACTGCACTACTTGTGGTTGTTTTGGTAAGAAATGGTAACAGATGTTTTATACTTGTGCTACAATTGTGTGGCCTGTGCAACAAAATGTTCAACTTTGTAGCACCAGTGAGTGGTATGTGCAAAAAAAAAAAGAATTTTACGTAGAGCCCTGAGATAATTGTTCTATAAAAATAGTCAATAGTTTCAGACCTCAAAACTTCCTTGTTAGTCCAAAAACTGCTTTGCTTGAATCCAAGTGGCCGAGATAAATGATAGAGATGCTTCCGAAGATTACCAGATGTTTTTCAGTGCCAAGTTGTGGAAAAACACAATCTTTGCATTGAACTTTATTTTTAAATAAGTACCAGAATGCATCAGCAAGACACTGTTCATTTGTTTGCATCATTTTACTGCGGATTCTTTTTTAAACAAGATAGTTTTAACGCAGTATTTTAAGAGAGACATAAAATAAAAGATGATGCAGTGCCGATATACACTATCTGACAGTAATGTCGCAAAACACACAAGTGTGAGTAACAATGTTTTTACCATGTGTCACTATTTTTGTCTGTTACAGATAATTTCATATGTACTCCCTTCACTTTCACTACACTGAAAATGATGAACGTCGATGAATATAAGAACGACAGTGCGACAAATGATTAATTCATAATTCGTTCACACAAAACACCACGTTATCCTTTGTCAACTATAACTGTGGTAACTCCAAGTACTTAAACTTTATTTGCCATAACAAAGACTTATAAAGCATATTTAACTAGATTGACTGTCAGTGCAGTCAAATCAATAATATTGTTGAATATTAAGTGTCCCAACTTAGCAAGCCAAAGGCGACAGTGACAAGGAACTTAATGGAGAAAAAAACCTTGGAAGAAAACAGGCTCAGTCGGGGTGTCAGTTCTCCTCTGGCCAACAAACAAACACGGTGTGATTATGATTCAGGCTGCATCACAAGTCAGAAATCAGATTGTGGATCAGTAGCATTCAAATATTTCATCCAGTTCCTTTTGCTTGAAGATTGGATTCATCACGCCAGTTTGGAGACGAAGCTAGTCATAGGGTCTGTGCAGAGGAATTGTCTGGTTCTTGTGGTCTTTGCTGGGATCTGTGCCAATGGCCGTCGTGACGACAAGGCCTTCACAGGGGATTGTCTAGTTCACAGGATCTCTGCTGACCTTCAGGGCTTCATTGTGGTCGTGTCTAGGTGCAGGTCCACCATTTGATCTGGATGGACTGGATACGTAGCCTGGCAAGCCAGACCTACACCATAGACACGGCTCAATCCGAGGGGCGGGATAAACGGCTCAAATTCCCTCGGCACGCAATAGGACAGCGCTTCAACAAACCAGAGCGTTTTCCCAACAGCGGAGCTAACGTCAGTTGATAGATTCAACTTTGGAATCTGGCCGGCAAAACTACAAACACATCTTCCTTTTTTAAGAATGACTTAAGTGCCGTTCTTTGTTCTTTTCTCAAAGAAAAACTTAACTCCAAGTCCTCCAGAGTCGCGGCCAAAGTCGCTTTGAAAGACTGTTCGCCAGCAGCAGCAGCCATTCTTTGTTTTCAAGTAGCAGGGAACCGTTGCAACTCTGTCGTCATTATGTTAAGCCCGCCCTGCCTACTCTATACACGATGTGATTGGCCTGGCCCAATTTAGGTTTTTACAGCTCCGAAAGTCAACGGAGAGTTGCTAGACTACCCTGGCTGCAAAATAAATGTTGCTGCCGCTAGGGTGCATCTAGATTTCTAGGCTACTGGATACGGCTAACTACAGTAACCTCGGGATAAACAGAGAGACTTAAGCCGCTTTTCCACCGTCAGGCCAAACCATTCTCTTTGCTTAACCGTTCCATTCCGTGCTGATCAGGGCCAGCCAGTACGGATATGGTTTCCACTTTGAGGCTAATGTAATACAAATGTGTCAGTCGTTGCCCTGGTAACACAACAGTTTACTGATGATATGAGATGTAAATAGCAACCGCATTATGGATAATGATCAGATATTTCTTTTAATTTTATTATTAATTTGTGTTTACGTCACTCAAATAGCGGGCTTAATCAGCTACAGAGAAACTGGTAGCCAGGCAACAGACAAGTGATCAATCCTAAGTGGCAACATCTCTAAACACATTCTAGCAGCATCGTTCAGCACGGTTAGCCAATCGCGCAGCACGGTTAGACAATCACGCTGAGAAATCCGGGCCGAGAACGGTTTGTAATCATGCTGTGCCGTACCAGGCTCAAGTGGAAACATAACTTGAACCATTCCTTACCGTTCTTAGAACAGTTTCACCCGACGGTGGAAAAGCAGCTTAATATTAATGTTAATTCTGTTCTTCTTACGATGTAACAAGTACATCGGATGTTATGGGAAGTGTTCCCAGTTCCGGTTGACCTAATTTATGCAGCCTAACAATCCTTTAACAGATGTAAATTATAGAAATGTGATAATGTGTTATGTGTATGTATGCCAGGTTAAAGTGATGTGTTTTTAGTCTGACAGAGAGTGTCTGCTTCCCGAACAAGGCTAGGAAGACTGTTCCAGAGTTTGGGTGCTAATTGATTTTGATATTCTAGGTATAATCAACTGGCCAGAATTTCGAGATTGCAATAGACGTGAAGGACTATAATGCGTTAAGAGCTCGCTCAAGTACTGAGGAGCTAAACCATTTAGTGCTTTGTAAGTAATTAGCAAGATTTTAAAATGTATGCAATGTTTAATAGGGAGGCAATGCAGTGTTGACAGAACCGGGCTAATTTGGTCAATATTCCTGGTTCTAGTAAGAACTTTTTAAGTGCCTCCCTGTAAATAAAATGTTTGTGATAATCAACATGTGCTGTCAGTTGACCTTAACGCTTGCCACAGTATGTGAAAAGTTTACCAAAGGACAGTAAAACTATGAGAATCAGTCTCCTTAAAATCTGTTTCAATGTGTTGTAGTACCATTCTGCTTTAACAAACCCCTGTGAGAATGCGCAGAATCTGTCTGTAGCTGTAGTATGTTGATGTTACAGTAAGGGCTTGCCTGACTTTGCTTACCCTTGGAAAGCTTCTTTCTCCCTATGATCCAACATCTGAAGAGATGATAAAAACCCCCTGGTAGCCTCAGAGCAGCTGCCTGGATTAACATTGTCAAAAAGCTTTTTTTACTCCCCCCATCGCTTCAACCTCTGGTGTGTATTTTATTGAGCCGTTCTCATCCTTCCCAACTGCATAAGCTGTGTTCAAAATGTATTTCCCTGCTCATTAAAACGGACAGGCATGCACACTACATACAGACACTTTCTTGTTCTGAGATCAGGCTATGACTGTTCTCTGAACTTACTTTTAAGTTTTCACAGAATGAACTTCATTAATATTCTATAACTTCGATAAGTAAAAGTAAAAAATATTCCATCCGCACTGTTTTTTTAATCGTTTGTCTTTGTGCAGGTTCATCAGACAGATGAACTTCTACACAGCCAAACAATTTTAAGATGCCTGAGGTAGTTTGGAACATGCATCTCCAGACCCTTTCTTCTGTTGCACTCCAGCTGTTTTTGAACACAAGAACAGCCTCACATGTCCTCAGTAAGTGCTGCATGTTGCCTTTAATAGCAGTATGGCTACAATGGTAGGGATGTTAAATACGGTTCAGTGGGCATATAATTGTGAGTTAAAAAAAAAAAAAAAAATTATTCACAGAAAATGAACGTGTTAAATTGACAGCCGTGTGTATATTATAATATGCATATTATTTTTATCAATGTTTACAATGGTTCTTAAAATGTATAGCATACAGTAAATACAGTTCCCTTTAGAACCAACTCTATGGAGCATCATCATATCTTGAGATAGTTTAGATATTAATTATTTACAGGATTAGAATCTTTTTCATGTTGACATCTCTAAAACACTCAGTAGCTATTCAGTAATTTGTCTCTAGGCATGCACAAATACAATGGCTGATGTAAAGTTGTGGACAGAAGAACTCTCTTGGGACTTACAAAGGCTACACTTAAAGCATTGCACTTCTGGAATCCCATATGCTCATGCACACCTTAAATGTCTTCACTGATGATGACTTGCTAAACTCAGCCTCATGTGTAAAAATGCACCAGCACAAATCTTTCTAACACCAGGCAGACCTTTTCTTCAATGCATTAAGACCAAACTCCCTAAGCACCCTCACAAGGGTACAGACAGCTCCCAGTACACTTCATGGACTGTTTTCATCTTATCTCCCATCATACAGAGCAAATATCAAAAATGTGATTTGAATGTCAGGGAAAATTATCACTGAAGGACAAAGGAAAGAGGTTGGCTACAAAATGACAAACTCTTTCAAAAGCACATTCAGTTTTCTTTTATTGGAATCAAACGAGCCGTCTCCCCCTCTCTTTCCAGTATTCCCTTATGTAAAGACCTCATGACTGAGAGAGGGAGAGAGATGAAGAGAAAGTGAGGGAGGGAGAGAAAGCCCGAGCTTCTGCAGACAGTAGGCTAACAGCCCAGAAGGTTAATTGAAGTCTGGGAGAGTGACTTTGGTGGCCCATCTTTAACAGGATGACCTATAAATGTTTAAATGTTTGATTTCTGCTTAGCTATAGAAAAATGGATCTTGTGATCTTTTCTTGCATGGCTAATGTCCTTGGACAAGGACTTTGGACAGGTTATTGAGTTAGTGCACTAGATAAATCTGAACACCAGTCTTACATTACTCAACTAATGAGCTAATGAAATTTGAAAAATCAGTGCACTTCCTTCAGGGGATTGGACAGGAACCGAGACATTAGCAGGTGGCATGAAGATTGTTTGGAACTTTGAAAAATGCCCTGACTTATAGGGGAATCGGTCAACAGCGTTTCATCCATCAATGGGAACCTACAGATATTTCAAAGCCATGAAACTTCAGGCCTATCTGAGAATGAAATCTGCAGAGCATCCTAAATCTTTAAAAACTAATTTAGTTAATGACTTACCGCTGGCGATTAAAAGCTCTGCCTCCAGTTATACTGGCCTACTGATCAAAGTGTTTCATGATTTACTCTGCAGCATTTGTGTGTCCCTGCGTGTTTGAGTGTGCGCGGGCATAATCCTCCTTTTGCATCCTCGTCATTTGCGAGATAACCTTGTCATCGATCCGCAAAAAATGCCTGTAGATGAAACGTGCATTCTTGAGTTCTCTTAATCAAGAAGCTTATTGATTATATGACTAATGATGGGCCATTAAGATATGGCTGAAATGAATGGTCTGTCGTATCATACTGAGCTCTCAGCTAATAGGATGTTTCAATCAAGAGATGTTCATGATATCGCTTCTGTTACAACTGCTCTCTAATTTTATCTGTTCTTTAAGATAAGTTAATGTCCTTGTTATGTCTAGAATGCTATTGATTTGCCACCGCTTGTGTATTACAACACTATTTCATCTCTTTTCCTCTGCACATAAAAGTATGATACGCTCTGGAGGGGGGCAGAAGCAGTGGACAGGTGTGCTAAATGACTGACCGAGCAAATGTTTCACTTCCTGTGTCTTTCATATATTTTACAATGACTTTTCCATTTAGTTTTTATGTACTTGTGTTGTTTACCGTTTTACCATACCATTTCAGAGAGAAATGAAATTTAATTTAAACAAACACAGCTGAGAAAAAAAAATGCAGGTCAAAGAGGGTCAGGCAGTAAAATTAAAAAATTTAGTATCACATGGGCTGTAAGTTGACTGAGATGTGTATTGTGTTAGTTGTTATATATCTTTAAAAGGTAGTGCCAAAGCTAATGGTTTAAAAATGGGGTGTTCGGATTGGTTTGAGGCTAAATAAATTTTAAGAAAATATATATTAAAATAAAATAAAACTGAATATCTAAAATAATATGGTACAAAATAATAATAATAAAAAAAATAATAATAATATACATTTACCTTTCAAAAGTTTGGGGTCAGTATGATGTTTTTAAAGAAATGTATACTTTTATTCAGCAAAGATGCATTCAATTTATAAAAAGTGACAGACTTTCACATGTAACGGTACACAGATGTCATGGTTCGGTACGTACCTCGGTTTGGGGGTCACGGTTCGATACGAGTTCGATGCATTTACATGTTATTTTCAAACTGTAAAGGTCTATTTTTTTATTTGAGTTCAGTCACAATAAAATAAAAAAAACATTGTGCTTTTGTAAAATAAAGAAAACAAACAGGATGTCAGTTAGCAAGCAGCATTGTATTAATTTTTTTATATATTGGGTAGAGGAACCAAAAGAATATGAATCATATTAGTTGGCTTAATTTGTTTAGTAACAAATTAGTAACAAATTAGTTGGCTTAATTTGTTTAGTAAATTTTCGGGCTTTTCCCAAATCACGGAAGTGACCTCGACGTCCGGGTTAGCGGTAGCATAAGCCATCAGGCAAGTATTATTTAAATAAACTCCTGATGTACTTACAAACTTTCCAATGCCTCGTTTTATGAGTACAGAACCTATTTGTACTACTGTAGAAGTTTGGTACCTACCATTCTGGGCATTATTAGTGGGGTAATTTACGAGATACAACCTTGGATCAATTAGCGCCTGCACTAAGGCATCCGGCTGATATCTCTAAATAAGCTCTAACTTTAATAATGTTCGACCAAGGGAAAAAAGGGGGGGGGGGGGGGGGGGGGGGGTTGGGGATGCGGTTAAAATGTTTAGACAGCAGTGAAATATCACAATTCTCCATACCAATTTTGATACTACAGGAATACAAGCCTAATTAATGTAAATTTAAAACATTATAAAATACAGGTAAGCAGTCTGTAATAAAATAAGAACAAATAATCAAATTACAAGTAGCACAAATAAATACAATAGAACAAAGAAAGGCTACAGATGAAATAAACAGCTGTTTTGGGGGGGGGTTTCAGGTAGGTCTAACAGTAGTTTTCAGGTAAATAATTTATATAAAGTAATCAAATGTGAAATAATATTGCATATTCATCACTGTATAAATTAAACATATATGAATCTTTATAAAGTTACAAAAGTAATTCAGTCAACAGCAGTGAGTGATTACTGTCTTTTGTAAGGTTTATTAGGCTGCTGTCCCTTTAAGACCGAATGCACGGATGCAATATAGCCTGCCCTACTGTACATGCGTTTTCTTTGTTTACGTTCATAAAGATATAACCGACTATGTTAATTTTGTGTGAATTTGTCCATTCAAGTGCAAGACGTGAAAAAGAATTAAATTCAATTTGCGCGCATTCTGAGACAGCTTTCAGGGCGTACACTTCAGATGTTTGCGTTCATTAAACTTCTTGACCTGCAAACGTCCTGTAATAATGTAGGGAAACACTCGTTATACATAAATCAAGTAAAAGTTGATGGTTTTACTTACATATACGATTTAGTTTTAATCCAAATTATGCATGTGTGCTGAGTGAATGATCAGCAATCAAGAGCATGCAACAGAAGTGCACTCTTTCTCTCTCTCTCCCCCGTCAGTTAAATCTAGTAATACATGCCTCGTTTTATTTATTTTCCATTTACATATCCGACCAATCTACAAACCTTCCATTGATGTCTGTGAAAAAGGGATGCGCTCGACAAGCTCAATCCACTGCCTGTTTGTAGCTTTATAGGAGTTACTATATTTTGTTTAATATTTCACTAATTAGATACATTTACTTTCTCTTTTATCCCCATTATACTCTCTGTTGTCAGTGTTCCTTTGTCTGGACACAAACACTGTACACACACTGCGTGGTATCGGTTGTTGGTATTGGAGCATTTTTATGAGTACGAGTACACAAGCGAAGTATCGGGCCCGATACCGATACGTGCATCCCTACCAGATGGCAAGACTTTGTTGACTTCTGCACTGGTGTGTTTGTGCAGAACGCCGGCCCTCCAGAGTGGTGTTGGGTTTCACAATACACAAAGGCCATAAGTGGTGTAAGCTTTGTTAAACGGAGAAGATTCAATAGCTTGAAGACGGGTTCAGCTACATCCCCGACCAGAAGGGAAGCACGACAGACATCCCAGGGGCGCATGTGTAACCTTCACTTTCGAAGGGGCCTCTGACAGTTTCCACATGGTGTGAGGGGGTGTGCATGAAGCCGGTGAATGAAGACCACTACAAACATGATACCAGATGCACTGCAGACCAGGTGTCAAACAGCCAGTACCCAGAACGCACCACTGCATGTCAGGGGACATCTATAGACTAGGATGAGGTGTTCAAATTAGTGTAAATCCGTCGATCATCTGAAGCATAGACTGAGATTTGTTGTACGCTCGATCTCGAACCAGTAATGAAACGAACAGAAAGAATAATGTTGAAAATGTCCATCCCGTGATCCCAAACAACTCCTGACCCCAGTGCATGTGTGCTAGAGTGCATCACCTGTCTGGGCTTCAGCTCAGTTATATCTATTCTGTCTGCATCTCTGCCACGTCCTTGTCTGCTACATCTCCCTCCCCGATCTTGGGTTCATGCGGCTATAATGGTAGGCGCATAAACAGAGTGTGCAGCTTGTCAGACCTAATGGTGCAATGTTAAAACATGAGGCCTCTTGGGGTCCATATAGCTTCGCACCCACAGACCATCAAACCCCCTGCCCTCAGCCAGCATTATGATCAAACGCTTCACCTTGCAGCCGAAGGTGGAGAGAGGCAGAGGAGGGATGAGGAAGAGTCCTCATTATGGCTCTGAGACATCCATTTGGGCATTTTTAATATGTGTATCCTATTAAGCTCTTTAAGTGCTTTTTGATAATTGTGCTTTGTACTTTTACAGCACTCCAGTCTATTCCCAGTTCAATTTCCTCTTTTATCGGACGTTTGAAATATTGATCTCTGACAGATAAAAGCAAACACTATAATCTTGCTCCTGAGAGAGAGAAAGCGAGAGAAGGGGAGAGCGAGGCAGCGCTGTAGGAATGCACTGGGGACGTCTTTTCCTTCCAAACCCTCTTTGTTTTATTGCGTTTCTTTGTCAACAGAATTTGCTTACTGCTTACCGAGATGCTTATGTAAAGCACCTGCTCGCTGATGGCTCGTTGATATGACTGTCTCCCTCGGTCTCATTTACCTCTATCTGACTCTCTCTCTCACGCTCTCCATCTCCCTTCATCCGCCCCCTCCCTCGTCCCCCATCAAATCCCACACACCCCCCTCGACATTTTGCGGAGCGGAGCGGAGGGGCGGCAGAGGTGCTTTCGATGATTGCCACAGCTTAAACGGCTGTCACGCCAGCCTGAATAAGCATGATTTATCCCCGTAGTGCTTTATGGAAGTTAGTGTTTTCTGTTAACCTGAGCTCTCAAATGCAGCTTGCTGCTGCCTGGCCGTCACATTAACCTGAATCAATCACATCTTGATTTTTCCATAAAAGAAAAGCCAGCTGTAAATAACTGGGTGGACGCCGTGCGAGGATGAATGCGCGGTGCGGCGTATGGCCGGCTGCTGCGGCTGCCACTCAGCACTCCAGCGGGGACTTATTACAGCGCTGCCGTTTCTCCACCGGGTCTTTTCTGGAGGCTAGGAGACACGCTGTTGGGGTCTCTTACTTACACATTTCACATTCAGTAACTGTAAGGATGATGCGTTTCTGTCTCGCTCCTCCTCAGAGCATCGTTCTTATGTGAGCATCTGTTAGCGGAGACTCACAACCCTTCTGACGACTCAGGGATCTCAGACTTTTGCAGTTCTCTCAGTTTTTTATTAGGTAGACAGCAGAGAAAGAAAAACCTAAAGCAGCTCTTCCATTTTTCTGCTGCCGTTTTCAGGCTTTTTAGCTTTCACAGACACTATTTAAGATTTACTGCAAACATTTGAGCATCCAACCCACTGTATTGACTCCATTTGACAAGCGTAATCCTTCTCCTCTTCCCCGTCGTTTCCATCCCAAGATCAATCACCTCATCAATGCTGCCTGACTGCTATGAAGTGCAGGCAGGAGGTTCGATTCCTGCTCAGCACCCTTACGGACTTGCTATAATATAGAAATTGATTCATCTTCAAAGTTTTCTTAAGTGCTCGCCCTGGTGTTGGGGGATGTCACTGGTTTTGTGGAAACCAAAGTGGAACTTCTAAGAAAATAGCCCACACAAATGGATCACAACAACAACTAAAAGCTTCTCTGTAGCTGTGAGGTTTTTCTTTGTCTGAGATAGTCTGAGGTAATTAAATCATTTGACCAGCCGTGATATCAACATACATGACAGACAGTTGCTATACTACAGTAGTGTGGAGCAAATATGAACTAAATATTGATAAATTCGCAATAAAATCTTACAACATGGAATTGGATATATTTGAATAGGCATCCAGCAAAACAAGAAGATAATGAAATGAAAATATCTATATTACAATATAATCGCAATGTACAGTATTTTAATAATGAATTAAACAAATAATATATTGAATAATTTCATTTAAAGTTTAAAAAATTGAAAAATAAATCTCACATTCAAATATAAAAGCAATGAATCTGAATAGAATGAAAAAAAAAAAAAAAATATATATATATATATATATATATATATATATATATATAATTATGTGGGTAACCACATAAAGAAATTGTAAATAATATTCTGTGCAAAATAGGGAGAGAAACAGAGAGAACGAGACACCAGACACACTTTAGGTCATTCATTTTCTTCAATTCTACTCGGTCCAGACAATAACTTATAGCTTTTCAAAATGCCTCTGACATATTCATAGACCCACAGCTCAACCCAGAGAATCGAGACTGTCAATTTTACTTTAGTCCCCTCTTTCATTCAAAGCATACAACTGAAATGGACATCTCCCTCTCCCTCTCTCTCCCTCTCTCTCTCTCACCTTGGGCCCAGTTGATGAGTACACATGTTCCTTATAAAGCAATCTCCACACGTGTATATCTCCACTGAACCATATATTCACAGTATAGCCACATTGTGGACTCTAGTTCTTGCTAATATGCCTAGGTTAGCATTTGGAGAGCGAGTGTAGGGGTAGAGCTGCTGGTGCTAGTGTTTTGGGAAGTGTAGTAATTACTGTTCGGATGGTGTCAGCGACCTCCAGATTGCAGGATCTTGTCTCTTTTGTCTTGGCTGTGCCACTCTCTACACCGGCTGAAATTGTATCTATTCACTTTGGATCTGTTAAAAAAAATGCTGGTAGTATTGGGAGCCAGTGAGCCGTGATGGTAAGGGCTTCTTCTCTCGCCCAGTAAACACACACACACACACACACACACACACACTAAATGTGAGGTTCATACAGAGCAGCTGGGCCACAGGGTATCAGAGGTTATTGAATATGTGTAAGTGTGTGTGTGTGTAGAAAGCTAGGGAGAAGTGAGGAAAAGGAAGAGAAAGCATGAAAGGAAGGAAACAGAAAGCAGCATGCTGTGTGTATAATTTGATGATTATCAGGTGAATGCCATGCCCCACCCGGACTATTGACAGGTGTCAGGTGACATTTAGACCGTGGCAGTATTTGTCAGCTGTCTCTCTGAGTATCTCTGGAGTGAGTCATGCATGCACACACACACATCACACAAATATATTTAATTCAATCAGTCACTGTGTTTGCGCTTCCCCCCTAAAATTTCACACTCTACATCCTCACTGTTTTCCTTAACACAACGAGTCTGTACTGCCCGTTGCTTGTCTGTGGGACCCATTAAGATGCTTCTAGCCTGATACACCCCAGCACTTTGGCCTAAGTTAGCATGAGCGGTTAGCGTTTAGCGTCAACATGCTAATTGGTATTCTGCAGCATGGTGGGAGGCTGTTCAGGATGTGGGAGAGTGAACCAGTGTTCGATCCTATAAGAACAAACACTCTGTTCCCTGCCCTGCTGTCAGAGCATGGCGATACGAAGGAGAACAGGACCTGACATTGCATACACACGATTCAGAATAGCTCAAACACACACCTACACCGTGGGATTTAAAACGCATGCTGCTATTTATATCGTTGGATAGTAAATGGATTACTATTTCGTAATAGATTTTTCTAAACCTTTTTCATTTCAATGTTGGACTGTTTGGAATGGAATGATAAATTCACGAATAAGTCTGTTAATTTTGTTTTCTGTTTGACCGGTTCAAAGCTATTTGTCACTCTCAAATAGCATTTTATAAGCAATGGTGACCATGAAGCACAGCACAAATTCTGAAATAATCCTTTAACCTTTTACAGGGACCGTAAATATGCATGGCACAAATCAATATCATTAGCTGCAACTAAATACATAAAATAAAATCAATGCTAATAAAGTGACATCAGTCATATACTCTGCTTCATTTCCACCCTTAGCCTATTGCACCACGATTCCCATAATTCTTTGCGCTACCATATGCTACAGCATGGATCTTTTTCATTACAAGTGAGGTCGGGTCAATTAACAGAGCTGTTAACACTCTTTAGCTTAAGTTCACACAGCAGCCAGCTGTTATTACCATCCTATTCTTAAGTAAAAGGGTCCGGGTCCCTTTAATCTACTCTGTGTGAAGAGACAAACTCATTCAAAAAAATGCTTCTCTTTTCAGAGAGGATGACCAAACAATATATGATTTAAATTAGATTTTATAATGTGCCACACTACTACCACAGTAAAAATATCACACAAAACAGTAACAACATCTGTAAATCATTTAAAAATACATGTAAGCAAATCCTCCATGTGATGAAATTTCCCAAAAAAACAGGGAGAAAAATATGGGTAAATATGTCATTGGTTCAGATGTGTTCAGATTTTCATGCAATGATCTTGTCAAGGCATTTCTGCATTGTGTTTTTTTTCTTTTATGTTTGTGAGTGTATGTGAGAGTCTGTGTTTGTGAGTAAGGCAGTGTGCTTGTAGACCCTCATACCTGTGGGAACCCTGTGGAGCCCAGCGTGTTTCCTGCTCTTGAGTTTGAAGTGCTCTCCAGCTCAACCGTGGCCTCCGAAAATCATTAACACGCCTTTGTTTCCCAACGTCATCCTGCAAAAAAAGAGAATGAGAGTGAGAGCAGGTTTTTTTTTAAATATAAAGGCAAGCAAAATGAGTAGATGCTAGATGTTAAAGTGTTTAAATTCATGTCCTCTAAAGTAATAATTTAACAGGATATGATTTTCATTCCTTAATAGTTTTTAATACTTTATATAAATATTGCTGCATCATGCTTTGTGGAAATGACATTTCAAAAAAGTAAATTACACTTTTTATAAATCCAGATCATTTAAAACAAGTATGCATGTTACATTTTCTTATGTTTTTTAGCTTAAACAAATTTCATTACACAAAATTTTATTTAAGCTAGTAGAAACATCCGAGGCCAAGATGCATGGCATGGCATTAAAATAAATGCAAAGACTGAATTATAGAGAATATAGAGAGAGGGGTTAAAAGTGCTGCACTGTTAAATTTAATTTAGTAAATAAATAAAGGTTTAATCGATTTTTATAATACTTACATTTCTTACTGATTTAACCCTTTTTGATGAGAATAACTTCATAGTGTTTTGGTTTGTGAACAAAGAGAGAGATTTACGGTAAAGACCCTCCTCTTTTTGACGACATTCAAGCAGGAAACCTGCACAACGCGCGCACACGCACACACACACACACGCACACACACACACACACACACAGGCGCACGCATACACACACAGGCACACAAATGGACTCTAGGGGTTTTGTACCCATCATGCCAGTCTTGCATAAACATGCATACACTTTGGGAGTCGTGTAAATTGCCCTAGAAGGGAGGTCAACTAAGTGTAATTGTGCTGAAATTGGCCATGTATCCGCCCTGCCATTCCTCTGCCATTACTCCATTCACTACCTCTAAAATAAAAATCCCACAAACCTAGGTGAAGGAACACCGTAAAGAATCAATAAAAAAAAACTCAATTACAATTTTTCTTTTTTTTCTTTTTTTTTACAAATATATATATTTTTTTATTTAATCGTGCAATTGTCATAATGTATTTTGCATTATATTATGCAGTTTATAGGCTATTAGCTTTAAATACCTACATTATATTAAGCGAAAGACATAATGACCATAGTCTTTTTTTGCACTTCTTCTACATTCTTATTAAATGTATTTTTTTTTTTTATTACTGTAAATGTACATTTGACCAATAATCATCTTTTAGTCTATTTACAAAAATGTTTTGTTTAAATTAAAACATATTGTAAACAAATATTGTGATGCATGTATTTTATTTAATACACAAATAGGCAATATATAATTTTTGGTTTTTACCCACAAAACTGAAGCCGAATAAAATTAGAATGAAAATCAGCACAGGTGAACTGAAACTGAATTACTGTTTGTCCTACAAACCCAGATATTTCACTCACTGTGCAGAATAACCCTTTATTTGATTTAAAGTGATATGTTATTTGTCTTTTCTCGAAGTTAAGCACATTCCCATCTGACAATGACATCTGTCTGCACTGCAGATTTAAAATGACATTAGCTGTATCCTCTCAGCTATGTGAGATTGGACACACGGCCGATAGACAGAACCCTCTCCTGACATTAAAGCTCTTTGTTTTAAAATAATAATAATAATAATACAAATAAATACATACATACATAAATTAATTCTATGTCTAAAGCAAGTCTCACTCGACATTTGAGAGTGCATGTGTGTGAAACCTAAAAAAACACGCTGTTGAATTCGTAGTTAAAGTTATGCTGTGGACTGGAGTGCAACGCCTCCTAGTGGCTGCACATGGGAGCGCGACTCGTTTCTCCAGCCGTTCACGTGCGCGTTCGAAAAGACCGAGATCAAGAGCGAATTTCCATAAGGGCACGAGAGATCCCCGGTGCCGTTTATCTTTTGATCAGCTATGACTGATGCTCAGTTAATTCAAATATAACGTCCGGGGAGAAAGCTTCATTAATGTGCGTGTGTGCGTGTTTGTGTGAAGGAGAGATGCTGGAATGCAGATGTGAGAGGAATAGCAGGTAATTAGTAGATAAGAGTTCTCATTTGAGTGCAATACACACATCATACATAATAAAACGACTCGTGTTATTATTATTTTTTATTTTATTTTTTAGATAGAATAGGCCTACCCAAAAGAATATAGCCTCAATAGTAAGACCAAAAATAAATATTGTGTGAGGTTTAACGAGCTGAAGAAAACACTGTATGCGTGCGTAAGCTGGGATGAGAAGTGTAGGTTTAACAAATGCTCGGTGCGCGAGAACAAGAGCTGAAAAAATAGATGAGCTGCAGATAATGATGCTGTGGTAGTATATATATATGTATAATCGTTAATAAATATGTAAATTAATAAATAAATAAAAAGCCAATATTGACACTCCCACTAAATCACATCCAGAGAATCTTAGGACTGTAGCAATAAAACCTTACTCTTCTAAGCAAGATTATAAATACGATAATAATAAAATTGTTATACATAAGGTGTTTTTACACAAGTGGCTAACTCTGAACAGGCTCTACCCTGGCTATTGAGCTATATTATGTTTTACTAGCCCTGAATCAGATTTATTTTTCATGTGTGCACTGCAGCAATTTTAAATGCAATTCTAATTAATTTAATTGATTTTTGACTTTCATGAATAATGATTGCTGAAGTTTTAAGAATTGTCTAACACTTTTGAACAAAGTATATCATCTCCTTAAGGCAGGTCATTTTCTGCTTTGGTTCCGTGTAAATATCATGCAGTAATAAAAAAAATTAAAAAAAATTAAGAACAGAATTTTTATTGATAATTTCATGTTCTCATTAATTGTTTCATTCATAACTGAATCATTAATATTCATAATTAAAACAATTTTATACCGTAATTTCTACATTTGTAATTCCTGTGTAAATGCATTTATGCCAACTGTCAGATACAGATACAACTTTGCAGTTTAAAGGTGACAAAAGCTTGTTGCTTTTATCGAGAATTAATGACAATGACAGAACACACACACACACACACACACGCATCACTCTCACTGCGTATGAGACAGAGACCCAGAACATTTTCATAATAAAAACTCAACTGGACAGTCTAATTATTAAGCACAAAACATTTCACAAAAGCTACAACTAAATGGAGTAAATTAGAATGTTGTCTGTCCCTAAATAGAGAATTAAAACTGTCAGAATTCCTGAAAAGAAAAAGAAAAGTCCTGACAATGTACAGAGTCAGCAAATGCTGCCTTGCCGTAGAGACATACAGACCTGGTTACTGCATACTCAACTACACACTACAAAACCATTTTCAGTTTATATCCACTACCTTTGATGAAAGTATCAATTAATTAATTATTATATATTTTCTATGAAACCCTGTGTTTATCATTCCTAATAAAACTTCTTTAAATCATAATAAAATGACGACTGTTGTTATTGTCAGTGGACACACTGTTTGCCGTTCCTCTTTATTCCTTTTTGCTACCCCCTTCCCCCTCTCAGTCAATCTCAGACACTTTTAAATCTTTCACACACACTTAGTTACACATACGTACACACGCATTCACACTGTCTGTTTCACACACTTGTTAGCAGGATAAGTTATTTGAACACTGTACTAGGACTTGTTGACTGGAAGTGTGTCACTTTAACCCCTACTCACTCAAAACACACACACACACACACGCATACAGACACACTAAAGTGTCATCCCACTCACCGCGGTGGTCCACATGCTGTTGAGAGAGCACTGCAGAACCACTCCTGACACACACACACACTCGCTCACGCTCTCTATCTCTCTCTTGTAGCACAGGGGGTGTTAGTAGAGCTGTAAGAACATGAGAGTGATGGTAGTAGCAAAGACGATGTGTGTTTGTTTATGGATTAAAAGGATATTGTGGCAAACTCAGTGAGCTGTACATCATTATAATGAAGGGAGAGAAAATAGTCTATGAGTGTGTTATTCTGGAAAGGTGACAGCGGTGAGGAAAAAACTTCATTAGTTCCCAAAGCAGCAGAGTGGTTTAGACCAGGAACACACGCTGCTGGACAGTACAATAGCACACATATATACGCTTTAAAAAAAATACAGTATTTTTATCCTTTAGGAATGTGCCGGTTATGTTACTAAATGTTCTTACTACATGTGTTCACAAAAAGGAAAAGAAAAAAAAAGACATTTTACATTTGGTGTAATCTGGATGTCTTGTTCTCTTAGAGCAAATTTAGTCTCAATTGTGTGTGTGTGTGTGTGTGTGTGTGTGTGTGTGTGTTTGCGTGTTTTTCTCAGAAAGTATGTTTACAAGTTTACAATGTTTCAGTCGAACTAAAGCAATAATTTGTCATGATTTAACTAATAAATAATGAGAATGAAAAAAGGACCAAATATATTTTTATAATTAAAAATATATCATGTTAACATGTTATATATGTTTGGCATTTATTTGCATTTATTTGATGAAAATACAGTAAAAATAATATAGTGAAAGTATTACTGCAATTTAAAATAACTAATTTATTGCTGTAATCATTAATATGCAGATATCAATATGCTGATTTGGTGCTCAAGAAACAGGTATTGTTATTATTCATGTTGAAAACTTAATGTTTTGCTTATATTTTTGTGAAAACTGATACTTTTTCAAGATTTTTGATGAATAGAAAGTTCAAAAGAACAGAACTGATTTAAATAGAAATCTTTTGTAAGATTATAAATGTCTTTACTGTCACTTTTGATCAATTTAATGCGTCCTTGCTGGATAATTAATTATTTTTAAAAAATCGTACATTACAACACTAGTGTATATGCACACGCATAACTTTTTGCGTTATTGTAAAATTCTGTTCTGTCAAGCTTTTAAAAGGTCTACCATTGTCACCCGTGTCTATGTGTGTGCGTACAAGTATGTGTACCTTTCTGTCTATCAAAGAAAGGGCTGTGCCACTTTGTGTATCAGTTTGTCAAAGAGTGTGTTTATCTGTCCATAGAAATGTTTGGTTAATGCTACCTTTTTTCAGCCCCACTCTCTTGCTCTCTGTCTCCCTGTCTTATTGAATGCATTACCAATGTTTGTCTTCAAACATCATTCATTCTGGCTCAGGTTTAGAGATGTTCTCCATATTAGTGATAATAGGCAAATAGTTAAGAGGAAAGCAAAGAGGGTGAAACTCAAGATTGCAAGTGCAAAGTGAACTGACTCACTGTGGGCAATAATTGGCCAAATTGAGGAAGAATGCCTTGTGAGCAGAGTGGTTTTCATGGATGCACTGAAATAAACTAAATAATAAAATTATTCAATGTTATTAAATATTACTATTAAGATAATATTATAAAATATTAAATAAAACAGCATGTGTATAGCTGTTTACAGAATTAAAGTAAACTGTATTTGTGGAGATGCAGGTGCTCTCCTGCTCAGCCCTGTGCAGACGGAGGTGGGGTAAAGCCGGTAGGGGTCACCAGGTAGAACAAGGCTAAAATCTAGTCAGGAGCCCTGTGGTTGTCATTTAACCCCAATCCAGCACCTCACACACAAACACCGTGTCCCCCGGTCTGAGGCCAGGAGAGACGGGCTATTGATCGTTAGCAATGAGAGAGCCAGCTGCCATTACACCATTACAGCTCTGACAGAAGAACTGCACTGCATTGATCTGCAGGCCAAGGCCCTCCTGCTGGTATTTATAGAGGTAGAGCGAGAAACATCCTTACCCCATCCTTCTTTATCTTTCTCTCACTCGCTCATCCTCCCTCTTTTCTTTCTCTCTCTCTCTCTCTCTCTCTCTCTCTCTCTCTCTCTCTCTCTCTCTGATGAGGTGTAATTGATTGTAAATGAGAATGTGTTTCCTACCTGACCCCAGTGCACTGTGGGTAAGATTGATTACATCTAGCACAATTATGATTGATATGATTCAGTTGCTGAACACAACATGTGTTTACGTTTATAACCAGGCTACAATGGGTTTTTCATAATTGAACTACTACAGTCTAAGTATATACACAATCAAATATTTCAAGTATTAAATATACATTGTGCGTCACCTCTGTCTTTTGGAGCAAGTGCACAATACCAGTTGTAGTTTGATTATTAACGTAAACATGATGAACAAAGCTGTGTTACAATCACATTATCTGGGTGGTTGTGCTGGTACGATTTCAGTCGGACTAAAGCATTTACCAGGGGCGTGGCTAGACCCTTTTAACTGGGCCACAAGCCCCATTAAAGTTTTGCTGTGCCCCAGTAAAAATTTCCTGATAAATCATTGTCTGATGAGGTAGATTACAGATATGTCTAAAAACAGGCTTTCCTATGTATTATCATTTACATAATTTGAATAATTTAAACCTTGAAGCGAAAATATCCAGTCAGACGGACGATTATTCATAATACAATGTTGTACAGTAGCTGAGGAGTGGTAACACTTATCGCTATTATAATGAGTAGTAACGCTATGATAATAATTTGTATTATTTAGTTGAATGAGGACATCCCGTTTAACATATACTTAGCTCAGATTTGATCGATAACGTTAGCTTGTTAACTGCTAAAAGACTGTTTGCTTATCTCTTCTAATTCGCGGTGTGATTTAAGGCACCCACAAACTACAAGATAATCGGGCCAATTTTGGGCGAATTCTCCCCTTCCAACAATCCTAGGTAAAGTTCAGATTATCTTGATGGTTCTACAGATTTTCTTATCACATTTTCTCATCAGATTTTGTTGTGATGTGTGTTAATCATGTTCCCCGAAAATTAAAATTATGTCATTATTTACCCACCCTCAAGTTGTTCCAAACCTGTATGAATTTCTTTCTTCTGCTGAACACAAAAGAAGATATTTTGAATGTCGGTAACCAAACAGTTGATGGGCCCCATTGACTTCCATAGTATTTTCTTCCCATACTATGGATATTAATGGTAGCCATCAACTGGTTTGGTGAGAAACCTCTTATATCCATATTTCGTATTTTTTCCCCATTAAATCATACTATTGGTCACCCTTTATGTCTATCTGCGACTCCATTGGCTCCTCAAACTGTCAATCAAACCTCATAACTCCATCCCGCTCTATCGTGAATGAAGTGCCACACACATTTTGGAGCGTTTCTGCTTGTTGGCAATGCAAAGGTAGATAAAGAACTGGTTGTTTGAAGTACAGCGTTTAAGTCTAAAAGTCTTATGTTTTATGTATTTGAGGAGCAGAGAAGTGTCTTATATAGCATTTGCCGTCAAGTCGCAGCCAATACTGTATTTTTTTTTTTTTTTTTGTATATTGTTTTTTTGGCAATTTTTGCCTTTTATTGTGACAGGACAGTAGAGAGTTGACAGGAAGCGAGGTGGGAGAGAGACGGGGGACGGGATCGGGAAAGGTCCACGAGCCGGGACTCGAACTCGGGCCGCCCGAGCGCAACGGCGCTACATGTCGGCGCGCTGACCACGAGGCCATCGGCACCGACGCAGCCAATACTGTCTTAAATAGTGCGTACTGCATAGCAGCACTTAATCTTTTTATAACATGAGTTTTTGGCCAAATGACAGAAAAAACTAAGCACCCACATAGCTACAACTAGAATAAACTTCATAACCTGTACGTTGATGAAAACTTAAAGGCTAGCAATAGCGAGCATTCAGTCTTAAAGGGACAGCAGCTTAATAAACCTGCTGCTGTGTTTTTAATGTTAATCAAACAACAAAAGACAAAGAAATCACTCACTGCTCTTGACTGAATGACTTATGAAACTTTAATAAAGATTAATCTATATTTAATTTATACAGTAAAGACTATGCAGTGTTATTTTACATTTGATTACTTTATTCAAATTCTATACCTGAAAAATACTTGTTAAAACCACCCCAAAAACCTGAAAAGCACTGTTTATTTAATTTGTATCTTTGTTCTATTGTATTTATTTGTGCTATTTGTAATTTGATTATTTGTTCTTATTTGATCACTTACTGTTTATCTGTCTTTAGTAATGTTTTAATTTACATTAATTAGGCTAGTAGTTTTTGATGTAGTATCAAAATTGTAATTAAAAAGTATTTCACTGGTATCTAAACATTTGAACCACTAAGATGGACGCGTACCCATACAAACCTTTGTTGTGCTTGCTTTTTTCAGAACACATATAAAAGCAGTATTTTGCACAGATAATGCCGAATATGTCCACAAATAGAGGTTAGATATACTGTGTGCACCACTGTGTGAGTTACAGACAAACAGAAGTACTCATAAACAATATTTTACTACTGTTTCACTATGGTTGATGTGCTGAGCAGCCAAATTGGATTCTGAAATCAGGGTTGTTTCACTTCACCAGAGTTTCCCAGTCGCAAATCCTACTTGAGGGGCGATTCCATTTAAAAGTTCCTACTGGGGCCTAAATGAAACACACCATAAAAGATTGATTCTTGTGATTAGAATAAACCTGGTGTCCTTCATGATTCCTATTCTTTCCAACAACAAAGCACTTAACCATGACAAGCTCATTCTTCACAATGGGAAGAAGGACATTTCCGATAGCATATGAAGGCAGCATTAAGAATCGATATCGGTTCATCAAAATGAGAATCTATTAAAATAAGATACAATATTTTCAACCCAGCCCTACTTTACATGATATTTTAAAAAGCTGAATTATAGCTTTAGTCCAACTAAAATCAAAGTTTTAAAGAGCATATAAATGCCTATGTGTATTTGTGATCTATTTCCCACAGATCCATGAAAAGTTTACACATTCAAAGTTTGTACATCCACAAAAGAAAGATTCTTTCTTTCTTTCTTTCTTTCTTTCTTTCTTTCTTTCTTTTCCTTTTCACCCTGTGATATAACACATAATCATCTCTTCTTTGCCAGTGTTGTGACAGCACACTGTGCCACGGTGAATATTTCAGTATGTGTAAAAGTTGAAGCAATCAGCACCGGTCTTATACTGCTTGCTTAGCAGGAGGTGTTAAAAAGTATTGGCAGCTGACATAGCCTGACTTAATATCCAGCTAAGTGATTTAATAGCTTCTGTTGGATGCTTAACTGCTGTTCTTTCTTGTATTGATTTATGAGCTCATCAAATGTACAGTGACTTTTCACCCACCATGAGAGCTATTGAACCCACCATTTGATATTTCATATCAGCTCAATACAGTAATTACGCACAATTTGGCAACCTTTCCATCTGAGAATATAAGGTGTGGAGACATCACAGCAAGAATGCGAGTCAGTGAGAGATGTTTGTTCTATTTTGGATACTTGAGAACATGCAAACGCATGTATGTGTCTGGTTGCTTCTATATATATTTTAACGGAAAGTTATTTTGCTGTATGTAAATCCATCATAGTTACTCATGCGTGCTTCTCACTGGCTGTTTTTAGCCAAAATATAGTGCCTACATGTTGAGCATTAGGTGAATAACATCAGTGTGTCCAAGAATCCCAAGAACTACCATATCTTTCCCTGTCAATAACCAACATACTGCTCCCCATCAATCCATCTTCTCCATCTTTTTATCTGTTGGAGTTTTGTCCTCCATAATTCAGTTATCGTGGGAAACCATAATGAAATTTCTGCATTGTTTGTTATTCTCTCACAGTCTGTAATTCATCCCATCATACAACTAAATTGAAGTGTCCTTCTGCCTGTTAAATGCAGAGAAAGAGTCCCTTTATATGACCCGGTTATATTTCAGACCTCTCTGGGCAGCCTGTCTCTCTGAGGGAATTAAGTTAAGCATGTTGAAATGGTTGGTTATGAGTGGAAGCATTACAGCAACAGGCTTTTAAAATCCATTTTGCTGTCTCTGATTAGATTTGGTGTTATCATCACTGCAGTGCTGAAATGACTGTAGCTTGTTCATATTTCTGAAGAAAAGCATAAATCCAGATAATTGTGGCCTGTCTGCTCCAGTTAAGGCTGATGAAGAAATATTGCCCGCAAAAACCACAAGTCACTTATGTCTCCTTTTAAGGCTGCGCCTGGGGTCTCTCTGTTTCTTGCTTACCCTCATCCATCCATCCATCCATCCATAGTACTATATCTACACTGCTGTTTGAGGTCAGTAAGGTTATTTGTTCATTTATTTATTTTACTTGTTTTATTTAGCACATTAAATTGATCAAAAGGGACCATAAAGACCTTTTTAATGTTACAATCGATTTTTATTTCAAATAAATGCTGTTCTTTTGCATTTGCATCTATTCATCAAAAGATCCTGAAAAAAAATATGTATCACAGTTTCCACAAAAATAATAGGCAACACATCTGTTTTCAACAATGATAACAAGAAGAAATGATTTTTGAGCACCAAATCAGCATATTTGAAAGATCACATTTCTGAAGGATCATGTGACACTGTAGACTGGAGTAATGATGCTGAAAAGTCTAATCACAGGATTAGAATATCTTAAAATGGAAAAACAGTTATTTTTAAATTGTAATAGTATTTCACAACTGCTGTTTTTACTGTATTTTTGTCAAATAAAAGCAGCCTTGGTAAGCATGAGACGGTGTTGTACAGCATATCTAAAAACAGCATGACATTTTGGTAGTATTTTTAGGACTGCCAAATTTCATAAACATTCAGAGCCAAAATGCTGCAAGTGAAGTCAAACTAACAAGCAAGTCTCTCACAACATTTACAAAGTTAAATCTTTTTCCTCAGGGTTACATTACCCTCATGGCAAAGTACAAAGCTACCAGCTGTGTAAAACTATACTAATCTGGCAACGCTACTGCAGTGAACCAACACTACAAAACTGGCAATCACTAAGTATGGGATGCCATTCACTTTGAGTGTGAGCAAGCTAAAACTCCGCTTTTTGCCAGAGTTCCTAGCACCTGCAGAGCGGTGGAGTGTGTTGTAATTGCAGTTGTATAATGGCCTGTTTAACACTATGAATAGGAACAGTGCACCTGATGAAAACAATGAGCAAACCCAAGAGATTGAGTGTCTGCCAACACTAAACCCAACCATTCAAACTGCACACAGATAAAGTTACAGTTCACTACTCTGGACTGCATTAAACTAATGGCGTTCATTGATATGGCTCAAAATGGAGTTGTTTTTCAAAATATTCTTTAGAATAAGGAATGGCTTGAGTGCTTAACATATGGCTCAGCAGATTACTAATTGAATATTCCGTCTCTTATTTTGTGTATCACCTTTCGTCAAGGCAGCATACAACCACTCACATATTGCATATGTTATTTCGTCCATAAATTACATGTGGCGTCACATGATATTATCAGCTGTAATCATGAATAGGGAGGCAGTTGGCCATTAGTGTGGGAGGATGAAGATGAGTAGATTAACTCATTGCTTATCACATTTTGCTAGAGAGCATGTGAAATCTATACAATACACACCATATTTAGATTGAAAACTATCTCTGTAATATATATGGACATTTTGGGTAAAAGTTAAAAGCACTTCTAATTATATTGGACATTACATGCACTATTCTGTTTTTTTTATTTTTTTATTAGAAATTAATATTTTTATTCAGCTAAGATGCATTAAATTGATCAAAAGTGACAATAAAGACATTTATGTTTTATTTCAAATAAATGCTGTTTTTTAACTTGCTGATCTTTTGAACTTTGAACTGCAGCACAACATTTATAGTATAAGAAATGTTTCTTGAACAACAAATCAGCATATTAGAATGATTTCTGAAGGATCACGTGACACTGAAAACTGGATATGGCTGCTGAAAATTCAGTTTGAAAGTACAATTTGAAAATTTTAATTGTTATAATATTTCACAATATTACTGTTTTATTGTATTTTTGATCAAATAAATACTGCCTTGATAAGCAGACTTATTTCAAAAACATATATACACACATGTACAGTAGGCCTATATGTATGCGTGCGTGTAAATTTACTTTTTTGTTATTTCATCATAAGAGAAGCAGTGCAGTGATAATGTTTGGGTTGGTTTTTAAAGGTACAGCAGAAGCTGAGAAATTTCTGTTCACCCCCCTTTTTTTCTGAGATTCTGTTTGAACGGTTTGTTCAGATTAACATATGTTAAAAGAGGGAGCAATAAATGATTTTAGTTTGCTTTTAATGCAAGGACTGTAGCCTTAACCATAACTCTGACACAAGCCCACTGTCTGGGGCTGTTTTATGATTACATCACAATGGTAAAATTATGTTATGGCTGTATTGTTTTGGATCAGTGGTATATTGCTTTTGATATCTGTGCTTTTATAATAAGTACAGGCTCCATTTGGGTCATTATGTTCTCTCTAATGCCTGTTCCTTTTGTCAAAATGTTCTACAATATATCTAGCAAGGCATGCTTTGTGTGAATAATTGAAGATATCAGAATTTTAGAAGTTAATAAGCTCAGCGTTCGGCCATGTTAGAGGCGTACTTTGACAAATGCATTATATTTCCTCTTCCCTGATGCACTTACTATCTGTTACAGCTAATATAAATATGCAAATCTGCCTGTTGAACTTTACTGGGGCTGCTGTGATTCGTCTCTTTAAGATATTCATTTGCATGACTGAAGCACCCATGCATCATGCCAGTGTCATTCTGAAAGCAAATATTAATCAATTTTGCGTGATGTACCCCATCCCCCAGAAATGCCTGTTTCTTTGTTTGACAGTAACATTCGCTTTTTAACGTTTACTTGCTTTACAATTTAAGAATGGTCTTTGTGCATGACCCAGCTATTGTTGTATCTGGCCCTTGTACAATAGTGAACAGAGATGGTGGCATAATGAAATTGATTCATCTGTGTGAATTACATATGAATTTAATTAGATTGAGTTATGTCCAATATCATCACAAAGGCTCTCTTTGAACTTTAAACCAATATTTCCATGAGCGGGTGATGTTCTTCGGATCTGATTGACAGTGGTGTGGTGTGCATTTCTACAACACTAAAAAGGAGAATTCAGTGACTCCAGGATAAAACCA